>NC_071402.1:159935337-160235337 GCF_017976375.1 Cuculus canorus
TCAAGGCTGCTCTCAATCCATTCTCCACTCAGCCTGCATTTGTGCTTGGGATTGCCCTGACCCAGGTGTAAGATCTTGCACTTGGCCTTGTTGAACCTCATGATGTTCAGACGGGTCCACCTCTCCAGCCTGTGCAGCTCTCTCTGGATGGCATCCCTTGCCTCCACCATGTCAACCATGCCAAACAGCTTGGTGTCACTAGCAAACTTGGTGAGGGTGCCCTTAATCCCACTGACCATGTCTGCGACAAAGATGTTAAACAGTGCTTGTCCCAATACCAACTCCTGAGGAACACACCTCAACACTGGTCTCCACTTGGACATTGAGGCATTGACCACAATTCTTTGAGTGCAAACATCCAACCAATTCCTTATCCACCAAGTGGTCCACCCATCAAATCCACATATCTCCAGTTTAGAGATCAGAATCGGGAGAAGACAATTTCAATGCATGTTTCAGAGGGCGTTAGTGTTCCCCACCCTTATGCTATCAGCTTTCCCTGTTACTGCAACTGTAAAAATCACACCCAGATTGCAGAGGAAATCATGTTGATCTTTGCATCTGGATCTTAATTCACATAAAGTGCAAAGTTAGGTGCAGAAAGATGGTCGTGAACTGAATTTCACAGGAAACAATGCAAATACTTCTGAAAAAGAAATGATAATGGTGAGAGAAAGGGGAGAAAGTTGTAACAGGAAGGAAAGGGGGACTCGAAGAAGGAAGGTGATACATAAGCAATTAAAATTTCACCTGAGACCCTCAAGAACTCTTCCCTTGGGGTAGAAATTGGAGCTAGAGGCTGGCTTCTAGCTTGTAAGCCTTGGTTTTCCATCAGGTCCCTCTATGCAGTGTTTGTCCAATTTATTGCAATTGTGGAATTAATTAGTCCAGAGAGAAACAACCATCTTGCAAAGCGTTATTTAAAATGAATTCACTTTAGTCTCAATTCTTCAACTCCAAGAGGGCAAGTGTGGATTTTAGTACAGGGAAGAAGCATTGCGTGAACAATGGGGCCTACAGGAAAACTGTGGAGGGGCTCTTGATCAGGGATTGCAGGGACAGGATGAGGGGGAATGGCTTTAAGGTGAAAAGAAGGAGATTTAGATGAGATCTTAGGAAGAAAGTTTTTCCTGTGAGGGTGGGGAGGCACTGGCACTGGTGTTGCCCCATCCCTGGAGGTGTTAAAGGCCAGGTTGGACGGGGCTTTGAGCATCCTGGTTGACTGTGGGGTGTCCCTGCCCAGGGCAGCGGGGTGGAACTGGGTGGGCTTTAAATCCCCTTCCAACCCAAACCATTCCATTGTTCCATGATACTAATTTTCTGCCAATCAGGACTCCCAGATCCCATCACTGGAGGTGTTGAAGGCCAGGTTAGAAGGGGCTTTGAGCAACCTGATCCAGTGGGAGATGTCCCTGCCCATAGCACAGGGTTGGAACTGGATGATCTTAAAGGTCCCTTCCAACCCAAACCATTTTATGATTCACTCCAAACTCAGCCCATGTTTGTTTGAAGTTTCATCCAGTCCTACCCAGGGCTTAACCAGAATAATATGGAATTGCACAGACTGAAACTAATCATTTGGATTTTGGTCCAGGACCACCTGAAAGAAACACTGATCTCTGAGGATCTGGGACAGGTCATTGGGAAGGGAGAACTCGGAGAGGATGCATCCCATTCACCTGTCCTAGCCAAGATAATGAGCCCCATCGAATTTTACTTTAAATTGAGCGAGGAATAGAGAGTTTTTTTCTTCTTTTTTTTTATGGAGCATCAAGGGAAGGGAGTCATTTTCAATCCCCACATGGCAAAACGATGACATATTCCTTTAGAAGAAGTTAATTATTCTCACAAAGCCTCACATGCTTTCCATTGGCACCGCTCTGGGCTCTACCCTTCAGCTCTTTGAATTGCCAGACCTCCTTGATTAATTCTGTCACAAGAGCAAGCGCAGCTCCAAGCAGGGGAAGTTAAAACGGCTGGATTTCATAAACACTTTTGCAGGCTCACAAATCTTTTGCCGGAGCTCAAAGGGAAATTAATTTGTTACATAAATCTTAGGATAAACGTCATGTTTGGGAGGCTTCCCGGTTTCGTTTTATGAACCAGGGCTGGGCAGAGACACAGGCTGATCTTGTGGGACAAAGGCTTGTTTTGGAAACCCACATTAATACACCTGCCTTCAAAAAAACAAAAAACAAAAAAAGGAGGAGGATCAAGTACTTAAAATTTAGGAAATGTCAGAACTAAGGTCACCATGCAATAATGCTAAGGAAATACAGTAATTAATCCAGTCGTCCAGTACTGCAAGAGGTTTCAGGAAAGCTGGGGAGGGATTCTTGATCAGCAAATGCAGAGATAGGATAACGGGGGATGGTTTGAAGCTGAAAGAGGGGAAATTGAGATGAGATCTTAGGAAGAAATATTTTCCTGAGAGAGTGGGGAGACCCTGGCACTGTTATCCAGAGAAGTTATGCATGCCCCATCCCTGGAGGTGTTGAAGGACAGGTTGGATGGGACTTGGAGCAACCTGATCCAGTGGGAGATGTCTACACCCATGGCAGGAGAGTTGGAACAGGCTGAGCTTTGAGGTCCCTTCCAGCCCAAACCACTCTGATTCCAAATAGAGATTGTTATTTTTTTTATTTGCTTGCCAAAGCAGAAAAAAACCCAGGTCTGAATGAACAGATTAATTGTTTGCCGGGGAATCACTTGAAATTAAATAGGTTAATGAGATTAAAAATAAAACCCTTAAAGACTTCATCTGGGATCAGCTTGGAACAAGGGTGAACAAATTGCAGAGTTACTGGATCTTCCCAAACCGATGTCTAGATTAAGCTCTGAAACAGAAGCTTTGCATCCTCCTGGCATTTTCTGCTTGAAATGGCTGAAAAAAACTTCCAAATTTTTATTTATCCAGGCTGAGTCCCACGTCTCATCTTCCATTCACTGACATACTCCCACACAGACTGAAGTTTCCAACCAACTTGCTGTTCACATCCCAAAGACATTTGCCTTTTAAGTGTCATCATCTATCTTCTATGCAAGTATGCACCACAGCTCAACTGAATAAGATGATTGTATGCTCCACTAACACAATATTTGGGGCTCGTCACCTATTTTTTGCACAGGATGGATGAGACTTGCTAGAGAAGAAATTGTCAAAATTATGTTTTCATCTCCTTTTTTGCTGCTGTGACCTATATTTTTGTCACTGACCCATCCCTGCTCCGAAGATCAAATAGTTGGGTTTTGCTGGCATCCCTGCAGCCTTTGTTATGCTGATGTCTACGCACTTTCAAAACAGAAATCCATCTTTCCTGCACTCAAGAACAGAAAAGATGCCACTGCAGTATTCTGCAAAACCTGGCAGGAAAAGACCTGGGGGTGTTGGTCAACAGCAGCTGAGCATGACCCAGCAGTGGCCCAGGTGGCCAAGAAGGCCACCAGCATCCTGGCTTGGATCAGCCATGGGGTGGCCAGCAGGAGCAGGGAATTCATCCTTCTTATGTACTTAGCATTGGTGAGGCTGCACCTCGAATCCTGTGTTCAGTTTTTGGTCCCTTACTACCAGAAGGACATTGAGGAGCCGTAGGGGGTCCAGAGAATGGAAATGAAGCTGGAGAAGGGTCTGGAGGACAAATCCTTATGAGGAGCAGCTGAGGGACCTGGGGATGTTTAGCCTGGAGGAAAGCAGGCTGAGGGGAGACCTCATCACTGTGTATAATTGCCTGAAAGGAGGTTGTGGCAAGGTGGGTGCAGGTCTCTTCCCCTAAGTAACAAGTGATAGGACGAGAGGAAATGGCTTCAAGTTGTGCCAGGGGAGGTTTAGATTGGACATCAGGAAAAATTTCTTCACAGAAAGGGTTCTCAGGCACTGGCAGTGACTGCCCAGGGCAGTGGTGGAATTACCATCCCTGGAGAGATTTAGAAGATGGGTACACAAGGTGCTCAGACATCTGGTTTAGTGGTGGAATTAAAGATCAAAGGTATTTTCCAACCAAACAATTCTATGGTTCTATGAAAACCAACATCAATGCAGTGACCCTGAGAATATCTGCTAGCAAGCTTGCAGCAGATGAAAAAAGGAAAGCTGCAAGTGCTTCAGGAGGGATTTCTCTCTCTGAAATATAGATACCTTAAAATTAGCTGTCAAATCAGACCTTGCAGACTCCCTCTGCAGTCAGTCAGGTATTCCAGAGAACAACCATACCTTTTCCAGGAGAAATATATCCTGTGCTGAGATGAAAGACCTCACGTCATGCCTTTTTTCACCAGTGACACGGTCACAGCACACGCAGCACAGATTCAGATGTCCAGCTCAGAGAAGACCCTCCCTCAGGGTCTTTTATGTTACATCACTTAGTTCTGTGTAATTCTTTTTGATGTTCAAGGCACAACACCCAGCTGTGACCCTCCATACCTTTGCAAACCAGTCTCTGTTATTTCATATCAGGCATATGAATTTCTTAGCTGCCACGGTTTAAGTGCTTAAAATCAGGTGAAAGCATCAGACAGAACTTAGGCTAGAATCCCAGAGTCGTAGAATGTCCTGAGTTGGAAGGGACCCACAAGAATAGTCAAGTCCAACTCCCGTCCCTGCACAGGACAACCCCAAAATTTACACTTTGTGTCTGGGGGCATTGTTCAAATGCTTCTGGAATATTGTCAGGCTTGGTGCCATGACTGCTAACCTGGGGAGCTGTTCCAGTGCTCCACTACCCTCTTGGGGAAGAATCTTTTCCTAACAGCCAACTTAACCCTTCTCTGGCACATCTTCCTGCCATTCCCTCAGGTCCTATCACTGGTCACCAAAGAGAAGAGCTCAGCGCCTGCTCCTCCTCCTCCCGTTGTGAGGAAGCAGTAGAGTATGAAGAGGTCTCCCCTCAGTCTCCTATTCTCTAGGCTGAACAGACCAAGTGAATGATAACATTCAAGAAGAATTTGGACAACACCCTCAGACACATGGTGTGAATGTTGGGGTTGTCCTATGCAGGGATAGCAGTTGGATTAAATGAGTCTTGTGGGTCCCTTCCAGCTCAGGACATGCCGTGCCTCTGTGATTCTATAAATATCTGGTGTGATCAGTATTTTTCAGGTGTCTACAAGGCAATCAACATTTGAATCCTTGCCTTTCCTGACATTTACATACACACAAGTCCTTCCACGTGTAGCCTCTCTGTCCTCATCCCTAAGAGATATCATTAAAGACATCCCTAAACTGAGATTAAATCCATAAGCCTATTTACTATAACAAGTGTATATGCATACTTATATGTACACATGCACCTTAATGTCAGTTTCGGGCATGGTTTCATCATATCTTTGTTTCGTGCTACCTCAGTCCATAGTAAGACCAGAGAGCTGTTGCATTAAGAGATGTCAATATGTAGCCTAGAATCACAGACTAACTTTAATTTGGAATGAGCTGTGGAGGTCATCTGAGTCTCAATTTGTTTTGAGGGTCCAGGTTGCTCAGAGAAGTTGTAGATGCCCCATCCCTGGAGGTGTTGAAGGCCAGGTTGGATGGGACTTGGAGCAACCTGATCCAGTCGGAGGTGTCCCTGCCCATGGCAGAGGGGTTGGAACTGGGTGATCATTGAGGCACTTTCCAACCCAAACCATTCTGTGATTTATGACCCCCTTGCCCAGAGCTGGACATGCTGTCAAAGATACCTCAGGCAGCAGCTCTTGTTCCATAGGTTCTATGCAGTGAAGACAAGAGGGAAAGGAAATATCCTCACCTGTACACAGAGCAGAAACCCGAATGAACATTGGGACTTGCATGCAGGTCTATTGCCCATCTGGAAGGGCAATGCCTGTGCATCGTCTTAGTTATAATATTCTCCCTTTATCATGTTGGAGATCATAGAATCATAAAATGGTTTGGGTTGGAAGGGATCTGAAATATCATCCAGTTCCAACACTGGGCAGGGACACTTTTCACTAGATCGGGTTGCTCATAGCCTCATCCAGCCTGGCCTTGAACACCTCTAGAGAGGGGGTATCCACAGCTTCTCTGGGCAACCTGGGCCAGTGCCTCACCACTGGAATACAAGAGATGATAGGCTGGAACACAGCCAGGCTGCATTCCTTTCACTACATAGGCAAGGACAGCTTAGTAGGTAAATATATATTCTATTAGTATAACTGGTGAGGAAGGTGAATTTATAGGTAGAAGAAGCCTTTTCCAGATCTGGGAAAGTAGCAAATGCCACTGCTAAATTCAAATCAGCTCAATGAACTATGGATGCCTTAGGCCATCTGACAGAAAAGATGGTACGTCTTAAGAAGAAGGGCAAGGAGCAAGCTGTTTATCTTCCTTGGGGAAGGAAGACATGAGGAATTCATTGTGTATGGAGCAAAGAGCATTTGATGGAGAAGGAAGTAGATTATATGTCAAATTGCAAAGCTCTGTGTTTAGATTCTTCATGTGAAGATGTTTTACATCAAGGCTCATAACAGAGACCAGAGTTCACGCACTCTTGCATGAGAAATGTCCTCTCAAAGGCCATGGGTTTTTTCAGTCCCCTCTTGATGGAGTTGGCTCATCATCCTATCACCACGCGTGCTCCAAAGGTGTTCTGCCTTCAAATGGCCATTCAACCTCCCTTCGGACCATGACCTTGTGCCACATATATGGTCATTAGGATTTGGGGTTTAGCCCCATAGAATTCACAGCACCACTTCTCCAGTTGGCCAAGGTAGGAAGACTGAGGAAATTCCGCTCCTTTTTGACATCAGTGAGAGCTGGTAACTTTTAGGGAGGTGTCTTCCATACAGCAGGACCCGATGAAGGCCATCAGAAAGCTTCGATCACTACTTGAAAGCAGTTCAGCCTCTTCACACGGGAATTTCCTTCCAGGCGTGGACTACGAAGGCAATCCATATTTTTACAGCTACAATACATTGGATGACTCCAACCGGAAGAGACCATGTGATCTTCTGAGCAGACCCAAACAAGCAAATAATGATCTTTTTAGAGAACAAAAGGTCAAAGGAAGGCAAGGATGTAAGATCTTAGCCTGGAAAAAACAGAGCCTTCATCATGAAAGAGTCAGGGCAGCGTACACTAAGACATCACACGCAGTGGGAGGGAACGACCTTTTCAGACACAAAAAGGGATGTCCTCTACCAAATGGAAACAAAAGCTCACTCCTGTGTGAAGACATCTATTTCAGTTCATGGGAACTGGATTTTTATCACTCTTCATGTGTTCAATTAATGAATGCTCTGGAGATCTTTGGTTTCTTCCTTTTTTCTTTGCTAGTGAGAGCACATAGGTAGTCACGTAACACACCTAAAAGGGACGCTCCACTGGTGACCAGGATCCAGGCTGTGGTCTAGGAAGTCTTGATCCACCTGCGTCACCCCCTTGTCTAATCTTGGGAACTCTAGGTCCCCACCTGCAAGCAGAAGATTTCTCCCTTCCTCAAGAATCTTGGAAATAAAACCTAAAATCAAGCAAAACACTCCACCTCGCCACAATTCCCCCATTTTTAGCAAGTTTAATAATAACATTTCCTGGCAATCATGTGAGCCATCTGGAACAAGAGACACCTTCTAACCAGAAATCTGAGGACAGCTTGATTGTCTGTTTGCTATTAATCATTAATTTTTTGCTTTACAGGGAAGGGTGGTGCTAGGAATGCTGTATTTCTCAGCCTACTGATGGCCCTGGCTTGGATTTCTTGCTTCCCTCATATTTCACACTTCTGCAGACAGTAAATGCCTCAATCATGAACCTGTTTCCTTTTGCAATGCCTTCAGCAGGGAAAGCATCAGCTTTCTGACCCCTGTTATGACCAGGTATAATCATGGGGACACACAGCTAGTGGCACGTACAGTGTCCCCACAGGAGCTGCTGATGCCAGTGATGCTCTCGGTGTCCCCCCACTCCACTAGCAAGGAGGAGATGGCTTGATTGAACCAGATTCCAGGAGCTTCAGCTGTCTCCTTTGCTCCCACCACTGGGATTCAAGTGCACCAAGCTGTCTTTCATCCAGTACAACCACATGATGTAATGAAGACCAGGAGCTGACCTCATGAGAAATATTGTGTTAAGCACCACAGCCTGCATCCTTCTTTATCAGGGTGCAGCAGAAAAGTCTTCTCCTTGTGTGGGATGAGGAAAAGGAGTGTAGGCAAGGAGAGAAATAAAGCCTGTAATGTTGGCTGGTCTCCATTTCACCCTGTGTGTACACAGAGCAATTTGCTAATTCTGGGAGAGGTTACTCAAGCGGGTCTGGGATTACATCTTCACCTCTCCTGGCTCTGGATTTGTTCCATTACACACTCACCAGACGAGTCGAGGTCAGAGCACCTCGTAGGAGAGCAGAGCAGACAGTTCACACAGTGGTTGAGAGTACATTCAGAGGACAACAGACCGCTAAGATCTGTTAGCTCAAGATATATTAGCATCCTTCATTATAGGAATAAACCTGCCTGGACATTCATTTTGGGGGGGGATTACCTTTATCTGGATCCAAGCAAGAGCTTGTCAACTGCCTTCCAGGGAAGTAGCAACACCACCTGAAAAATAAAAGAAAAATATGTGTTCAGAGGAACTCTGGAGGTGGGTCCTTAGCTGGTTATATCAATGCAATTCCAGTTTGTGTTTGTAAGGTAAACACTGACCACATGGTTGAAGGAGGGTGTAATGAACTCAGTCATGTAGCAAAGCCACCCATCCGGGTTGCAATCCTGGTTGTGGGCACAGTTTCTGCATCTCCAGCAAAGCTCGCAGGTTTACCTGTTGGAGGTTTTTCCTCTGAGATGGAATTCCCCAGGCAGTCCAAGGGTGGTAAGGGCTACCTTCAAGCAGAAAAACTTCTGCTCATTGCAGGCTTATGCATTTTGCCCATAGAGTCATAGAATGGTTTGGGTTGGAAGAGACCTTAAAATCATCCAGTTCCAATCCCCCTGCCATGGGCAGGGACACCTCCCGCTGGTGTTGCTCAAAGTCTCATCCAATCTGGCCTTCAACACCTCCAGGGATGGGGCAGCCACCACTTCTCTGGGCAACCTGGGCCACTGCCTCACCATAAAATAATTCTTCATAAAATCTCATCTCAATTTCCCCTCTTTCAGCTTGAATTCATTCCCCCTCATCGTTTCCCTGCACTCCCTAAAGAGCCCCTCCTCACCTTTTCTGTAGCCCCTTTCAGCACTGGAAGGCTGCTAGAAGGTTTCCCTGGAGCCTTCTCTCCTCCAGGCTGAACAACCCCAAGTCTCTCTATCCTCTTAAGGGAGGTGTTCTAGCCCTAACCCTTGATACTTGACCTGAGCTTGTTCCCAAGCTCTGCTTGGGCTCTAACAAGCTGCGATCAGCTCTCAGAACCCTTCAGAGAAAGGTAATATGGATCATAGAATCATAGAATAGTTTGGGTTGGAAGGGACCTTAAAGATCAGCTAGTTCCAACCTCCCTGCCATGGACAGGGACGTCCCACTCGATCATCAGAGCTTCTTCTTCTCACTCATGTGTCTCTGCCATTAGTCTTTTCCTTCCAGCCAGAATAAGTCACAGCCAGGAAAATCCACACTGCACCATGGGTTTCCAAAAAGATGAGCCTCACAGCTTCTAGATGCAGCTGGGCCATTGAGAGCAGATGTTGTGAGAGTTCTGTAGGCACACTACGAGCTGGATCTATTAAGAGCAAACCTGCTTGGAAAGCTTTTAAACAGAAATTAAACATTCCTCTTTGGCAAGAGGCTCTACAGAAAATTTCCAGTTGTTAGGGAGACCCTCTTTCCTTTCCCAACCCTTCTAGTGTTTTTTTTCCTCTAGTTTTGGCTCAATTTGGGTTTGGTTTCACTTGTGAAAGTCTTTGGTGGAAAACCCAGTTTTGATCAAAACAGGGCATTTTTCACCAAGGTGTAGAGAAACACTCACAGGCAGAAAACCTTCCCTGACTTTTGTCTAATTAAAGAATTCATCTTTCTCCTTCAAGCTTGCCGTGCACTGTATTTCTGGATCATCCTGACTGGAACAACAGAGCTAATAAAAATATCAGCAGCAAAGTTTTGCCTGCTTTTCATTAAAAATGGGGTTTTCATAAGCAATTCTGCTTCAGTAAAGTCAACCACTTGCCCTGGAGGGCAGAGAAGGGACTATTTCCAGACTGTGTGGTCTTGAGCAAACTGCTCGCCCACTCTGGGCTTCAGTTGCATGGTCTTTCACATGCTTCATATCTTCCTTCTGGCCACTCTGTGGACCAAACAAAGCTCTACAGAGTTAATGGTTATTATTAACATATGGCTGCTCTGCTCATCTGTGTGGTGAAACCCTCAGTGTTGTTCAACACAACAGCCACTCTCCCAAAATAAATGAAGTTGTATTTAAACATAGCTGTATTTTTACCCACATATTTCTGAGTCATTTAGGGTCAGAGTATTGATTCCATTTGTCACCCAGCTTTGTCTTGGCCAGAAAAAATGTGTTTGCAAATAAATAATCAGCAAGAAAGAATTTGTGGGATGTGATGTAATTACTCTGCTTTCTTCCGGGGCCAAATCATCTTGTGCATTGTAATAATTCAGTCCCTTCCCTCTTTCTTTCATCTGGCTTCCTCACTTCATTGCTTCTGAGTTAATATCTAAGCATTTCACAACTATGAATACTAATCTCATACAACTATGAATACTAATCTCTCCCCTTCTTTTCTCATCACTTTGTTCCAGAAGAAAACAAAGCAGTGAGAGCAAGGAATGGAGCACCTGCCCTATGAGTACAAGCTGAGAAAGTTGGGGTTGTTCAGCCTGGAGAAGAGAAGGCTGTGGGGAGACCCTAGAGCAGCTTCCAGTACTGAAAGGTTCCTGCAGGAAAGCTGGGGAGGGGCTCTTGATAGGCGAGTGCAGAGATAGGGTGAGGGGAAATGGTTTGAAGCTGGAAGAAGGGGGATTGAGATGAGATTTTAGGAGGAAATATTTTGCTGTGAGGATGGGGAGGCTCTGGCCCAGGTTGCCCAGAGAAGTGGTGGCTGCCCCATCCCTGGAGGTGTTGAAGGCCAGATTGGATGAGACTTTGAGCAACTTGATCCAGTGGGAGGTGTCCCTGCCCATGGCAGGGGGGTTGGAACTGGGTGATTTTTAAGGTCCCTTTCAACCCAAACCATTATGATTCTATGATAATTGACTCATTGGAGTTTTCTTCATGATTCATTTGTCTGGGGATGATGCTCCAGCCTTCTCAGCATTTTCCTCCTCTGTTAATACCGTATCCTTGAGAGGTACAGCTAAGATAGGCATTTCACCTTTCCTTCACTATCAAACTAATCCTTCAAGGTCATTTAGACTAGCCTACTTGGAAGCCCATTCAGTAAACTGTACGTCTTTCTGGGAGCTCTCTAAATAACAAATTGAGTCCAGATTTGAGCTCATTCATTATCTGTGTTGTTTATACAGGTGGCCATTGCCAGGCACAGGGTTTGTTTGAACCCTCTAGCAGGGAGGGATCAAGAATTCACTCATCACCTTGCCAAAAGTTCTCCAAAAACTCAGTGCAGCCAGGATGAGTCAGTTACAGGAGGAACTCACCCTGCCACATCCTAGTCCATGACCTGAGCACACCCCAGGATGGATTCAGCTCCGAATGTCTCCAGGGTAGGTGCATAGTTCCCATGGAGAGAAGCAGAAAATCATAGAATCATGGAATCACTCATTTGGAAAAGACCTTTGAGATGATCAAGCCTAACAGTGTTTGTCCACTACTAAACCAGACCCTCAAGCACCTCATCTGCCCTTCTTTTAAACACATCCAGGGATGGGGACTCCACCACCTCCCTGGGCAGGCTCTGCCAGGGCCTGAGAACCCTTTCAGTGAAGAAATTTTTCCTAATATTCAGTCTGAACCTCTGCTGGTGCAACTGGAGAACATTCCCTTTCGTCCTACCACCTATCACTTGGGTGAAGCGACCAACACCAACCTCTCCACAACCTCCTTTCAGGCAGTTGTAGACAGTGATAAGGTCTCCCCCTCCAGCCTCTTCTTCTCCAGCCTAAACAACCCCAGTTCCCTCAGCTGCTCCTCATAAGGCTTATTCTCCAGCCCCTTCACCAGCTTCATTGTTATTCTCTGGATGCTCTCCAGGACCTCAATGCCTTTCTTGTAGTGAGGGACCCAAAACTGAACAACTTATTCAAGGTGCAGCCTCACCAGTGCTGAGTCCAGGGGCAGAGTAAAGGGCCAGTCCCTAAAATGTCATGGACTGATTTGTATGTGCTACTGTGCTGGGTTGAAAGAAATCTAACCATTGGCTTCATTAAATAGTATCACACATTTGTAGAATCATAGAATCATAGACTAATCTGGGTTGGAAGGCACCTTAAAGATCATCCACTTCCAACCCCTGCCATGGGCAGGGACACCTCCCACTGGATCAGGTTGCCCAAGGCCCATTCAACGTTGCCTTCAACAGCTCCAGGGATGTGGCAGCCACAGCTTCCCTGGGTAACCTGTTCCAGGGCCTCACCACTCTCATGGTGAAGAAATTCTTCCTTATGTCCAGTCTAAATCTGCCCCTCTTCAGTTTATCCCCATTGCCGCTCATCCTATCGCTACAAACCTTTGTGAACAGTCCCTCCCCACCTTTCCTGTAGCTCCTTCAGGTATTGGAAGGTTGATATAAGATCTCCCCAGAGCCTTCTCTTCTCCAGGCTGAATCATAGGATCATTAAGGTTGGAAAAGGCCTCTGAGATCATCAAATCCAACAATCAGCTCAACTCCACTGCACCTACTGAACCATATCCCAAATAGCCACATCTCTGTATTTTTTGAACATCTCCAGGGACGTCGATTCCATCAATGCCCTGGGCAGCCAGTTCCAGTGCTTCAATGCTTACTGATCAAATTTCAGTAAAGGAATTCCAGGATGGCTCACTCAGGTAGAAGCATCTGTCTTGTCAAAACCCATCTTTAGTGAGCATGGAACCCACCCATGGTCTGTGATCTACAGGGCCAACACTGAAAGCAGAAAACGTATAGGCTTCAGGACTTGGAAAGCCTGCACCCACGCTTGAGTCTGCTATTTACTTTGTGGTGTAGACATTCCTCCTATTTGGCATTTGAGAGGAGGAGAGGGAGTTGAGACAGAGAAAGACGAGCTGTCCCAGACATCACCCGTTAGGTCCTGTTCCACCAGTGCATAGAGTCTGTCACGCAGGAGGCAATCACCAGCCTCAGTTATCACTCGCATGCACTCATCACTTCTCATCTTCACAAGTCGTAGAGCACCAAGTAGGGAACACATCTTGCCTCCAAATTTCTTGTCTTAGAAGCAATGCACATCACGTCCAACGCAGATGGCTTTTCAGAAATTAAAATCTGCTGTGGTTGGAGGATTCTCTTCCTCTTTTGCAGCCTGCGTCTATTATCAGATACAAATGCCTTTCCTTTATTGTTGGGTTTGGATGCAAGCAGGATCCAAGACCAAACTTAAAGGGTTCCAGAACTATGTTTTTTTCCCTGTTTCACCAATTTCTTTGTGTTTGGCAAAAGCAATTGGCAAGGTCGCTTACACAGATGGTATCAGAGCTGTTACATTTGAAATACTCCACCTTAAAAAGAGACACGGGGTTGACCGGGTACCACATCCATGTCCCAGTGACGCAAGGCATTGGCATGGACATTCCAGTTGTGTCACATATGGTCTTGCACCTGCTCATTTGCCATTATCCAAACCCAACCAGGAAGCATTAAGCAAAGGAACTACATTAAATCCAGTTCAGTTACAGGCACTGGTTGGCACCTCTTGAAGAAACACTAACAGGATGTTTTAGGCAGGTCATCTCTCATAAAGGCTAACCACAGTTCCTCTCTTCGATGTGTTTTTTTTACATTCCCCTGACTTTATTTGGCTCAGTTGGAACATTCGCACCTGAACTATTGTTCTGGTTCCCTTTTCTGTCGCAGCTTGCACACATGGTGTCAAAGAAGTCTTTCAGCACTCTTTTTTTTCCAATTACATGTACTTAAAGAGGCAGATGCATACCCAATGGAGTCACCACATGCTTAGATGGCTTTATTCTCACTCCTTCCTCATCTTTCTCTTTCCTCACGTGCACTTTCGATAAGTTTGTGAATGACACCAAGCTGAGTGGTGAGGTTGAGACTCTTGAGGGATGTGATGCCATCCAGAGGGACCTGGACAGGCTGGAGAAGTGGGTCTTTGTGAACCTTATGAGGTTCAATAAGGGCACTTGCAAGGTTCGACACCTGGACTGGGGCAGATCTCATTATTAATACAGGCTGGAGGATGAAGAGATCTGAGAACAGCCCTGCTGAGAAACCCCTGGAAGTCCTAGTGGATGAGAAGCTGCACATGAGCCAGCAATGTGCCCTTGCAGCCCAGAAGGCCAAATGCATCCTGGACTGCATCAAAAGCAGTGGGACCAGCAGGTCAAGGGTGGGAACCCAGCTGCTCTGCTCTGCCCTGGTGAAAAAGAAGGAAAATAGAAATGAAAAAAAATTAAAAAGAAATTTAAAAAAAAGGAAAAAAAGAAACGAAAAAATCAGAAAGAAAGAAAAAAAGAAAAAAGAAGAGAGAAGAGAGAAGAGAGAAGAGAGAAAGGAGAAGGGAGAAGGGGGAAGGAAGAAGGAAGAAGAGGAAAACTAGAAAAAAGAAAAAAGAATGAAGAGGAGAAGAAAGAAAGAAAGAAAGAAAAGAAAGAAAGAAAGAAAGAAAGAAAGAAAGAAAGAAAGAAAGAAAGAAAGAAAGAAAGAAAGAAAGAAAGAAAGAAAGAAAGGAAGGAAGGAAGGAAGGAAGGAAGGAGAAAAAAGAAAAAGGAAGAAGAAAAAGAAAAAGGAAGAAAAAAAAGAAAAAGAAGTCTCCACCACCTCTTTAGATCTACAAGCAAAAAGAAGGCTGCATTTTGCCTACCACTCGAAGAGCAGCAGCAGGGAGAGGGAGGAAACAAAACCTATTTGGAAAGCAAGAGAGGCAGTTTAAAACCCTATGGCTCCTTCTTAGAGCCTGGCTTTCAGGAGGTGCATATTTTGCCCTTCTCGTTGTCAACAGCAGCCCCACACATTTCCCACAGATGTTCACGCCGAGCTGTGGAAGACCTTCAACAAAGACTATCGTCTGTCTGACCCAGGCAGGGAAAGCTCTCCCTGACAGATTAATGGACTCGGTGATTGATCGGAGAAGAAAACTCAGTCAAAGAACAAAGACTAAAAAAAGATTGGCTGGCTGACATGAGTCAGCCCAAGGGTTTGTTTATTCCAAGTTTAAATGTGGCAAAATCTGCCTCAATCTGCTCGCTCTCGAAACCCAACATTGATATAATCTTTGCAACCGCTTGTATCAAAGTACTATGCGTCCAAAATAACAGGGATACCCTTCCAAGCCCACTTCCCGTTGAGACACAGACCAAGTCCTCTCAGGTTTTGCCAGACTATAACTCTATATAATTTCCCATAGCTATAATCATCATCCAGCATCTAAGCAGGGGCTTTTGCTACTCTTCAAGCCACAGAGTCATCAAAACACACGCTAACGTGAGGGGAAGCGGACCCTGCTCAACCACTCACCAGCCAGAGTCCTCATGGCGCTTGGCACACCATAAACTCAATTTAATTTGATTCTATGAACTGATTTTAATCTGATAAACTCCCTAATTTTCCCTCTGGAAGGCGTCCTTAAGAACACAGACATTGCACACATTACAACCCCCCCCCCCTCCTCCCCCGGGCCCTGTCAGCTCAAAGACCAGAAAAGTAAGGATTTTTATGACATTACTGCAAAACAAGAAGTTACGCAGCTCCGTGCCTCACAGGACTGAGCTCTCTCCACAGGAGAAGAAATTAAGTCATGAGGAACCACAGAAAAACCTATACACTGCTTGCCAGGAAAGACTTCCATGATTTATTGGTTGTTGTTCTCGCATTTTGGGGTTTTTTGGCTCCGCAGGAACAGGTCACGATTTGACGCAAACCCATGAATCACCACCAGAGTGTATTTTTTGGGTAAGAAAGTGATTGTTTTAAGAAGATCAAGCTAACTGTGATAGGCAAATCCCACCCTCATCCATAATTAGCCCATGTGCCTTTAAAGAGTTCAAGAACTTGAATGATTACTTGAATGGAACTGGAGTTCTTCAGGCCACAGTAAAGGAGGCTGAGGGGAATCATAGAATCACTAGGTTGGAAAAGACCACTTAGATCATCAAGTCCAACAACCTCATCACTGTCTACAACTGCCTGAAAGGAGGTTATAGCAAGGTGGGTGTTGGTCTCTTCTCCCAAGTGATAGGTGGAAGACACAAGAAGAAATGGCCTCAAGTTGCACCAGGAGAAGTTCAGATTGGGCATCAGGAAAAACCTCTTCACTGAAAGGGTTCTCAGGCCCTGGCAGAGGCTGCCCAGGGAGGTTGTGGAGTCCCCATCCCTGAAGGTGTTTAAAAGACGGATAGATGAAGAGCTTGAAGATCTGGTTTAGCAGTGGACAGGTACGATTTGGCTTGATGATCTCAAAGGTCTTTTCCAACCTAGTGATTCTATGATTCTATGATTTAAAAACGTAATTATCCTTCTGGCCACTCAATTTGGTCTCCTTTGTAAAGGATGGAGAAACACCGATCATTTCCATTTCAGCAGTATTTTTGCATAAGGCTGTCATTTTTAGTGACATTTGGCTCCTTTCTCCTAAGCTACCTGCATGCTCTGGAAGAAATGTGACATTAATACTAATAAAGTGGCATCAAAGCAGCACGATGGTGTCACTTCATGCCTTCAGCTTCTGTAACGCAGTCAATTTTCACTACTCTGGCAAACGGCACTTGAAGACTTCAGCACTAGGCTTCTGCTCCTCTCTGCTTGTTTGAAGAGTGGACATCCCCCAGCTTCAGTGCCCTCTTTGATCAATCAGTCAAATTGACACAGCATTTCATCTATCTGCTTTTTTCAATGTGACGCAAATAGGTCGCCTGGTGCTACAAATAAGCTTTTCCTTCATGAAGCCACTGATAATCTTTGCCTCTCTACTCTGCTCTTGTGAGGCCTCACCTGGAGTCCTGACTTCAGTTCTGGAGTCCTCAGCACACAAAGGATGTGGGTCTGTTGGAGCCAGTCTAGAGGATGCCACGAAGATGATCAGAGGGGTGGAGAACATCTCATATGAGAACAGATTGTGAGAGTTGTGGTTGTTCAGCCTGGAGAAGAGAAGGCTCCGAGGAGACCTTAGAGAAGCTTCTAGTACTGAAAGAGGCTCCAGGAAAGATGAGGAGGGGCTCTTGATCAGGGAGTGCAGGGATAGGGTAAGGGAGAATGGTTTGAAGCTGGAAGAGGAGAGACTGAGATGGGATCTGAGGAAGAAATAGTTTTCTGTGAGAGTGGTGAGGCCCTTGCACAGATTGTCCAGTGAAGTCAAGAATGCCCTATCCCTGGAGGTGTTGAAGGCCAGGTTGCATGGGGCTTGGAGCAACCTGATCCAGTGGGAGTTGTCCCTGCCCATGGCAGGGGGTTGGAACTGGATGGGCTTTGAGGTCCCTTCCAACCCAAAACATTCTATAGTTCTATGATTCTATGAAAATGAACTTGTCAATGACTCTTTTCTCCTTAAAGGACAATTCCAAGTTTTCCAAGAAGAAGAGTGTACACAAAAGCATCAATTCATGTTCTGCAGGACAAACACATTCCCAGTCTTCTACCAGTGATGGATAATGAAAACCTGTTTCTCCAAAAGCATTTGGAGGAAGGAGGAATTTGAGGTTTAGTTATCTTCTAAAATTCACGAGCACACTTTAAGAAAGTCCAAATAATTTAATGAAAAACATCCTAAATTCTATGAGAAAAAGACATTCCTTTCAAACTGCTGCAGAAAATAAGCTTATCTTTCTCAGAGTGGGTTTTGCTGGTTAGCAGCTGAGTGGCTAATAATTCTGTCATCACTGCAATGTTTTCAGGGCAAATGTCAGTGTCAGATTATGAATTCAATTTTACTTTATGAAAACTGTTTGTGATTGCAGCCTTCCTTCTGGAGCAGGAGCCTTTATTTTGTAGCCAAGACTGAGAGCACCCATATTTATTTCCATAAATGGATGATATTTAAGCATTTGACACTTTTACTGAACCCAATTAGAGGACATTAACTGTGAAATGTATAGAGAAATATAAGTAATAAAGCTTATGAGCATCACATAGGACAACTTGCATTTTGATTTACAAAACTTAAAAAAAATTGATCTGGACTTAAAAGGCAAATTTTAGACAAATATGAATCCACTAGGAAAGATGAAGGCAAAGATGTAATTGAGAGCAGCCGTGCCGAGAAGGACTTGGAGATGCTGATTAATGAGAAGCTTGACATGAACCAGCAATGTGCACTCACAGCCCTGAAGGCCATCCACATCCTGGACTGCATCCAAAGCAGCGTGGCCAGCAGGGTGAGGGAGGGGATTCTGCCCGTCTATTCCTCTCTTGTGAGACCTCATCTGGAGTATTGGATCCAGTTCTGGAACCTTCAACATAAGATGGAGATGAAGCTGTTGGAAAGGGTCCAGAGGAGGCTACAAAGATGATCAGAGGGCTGGAGCACCTCCCGTACGAGGACAGGCTGAGAGAGTTGGTGTTGTTCAGCCTGGAGAAGAAAGGCTCCGAGGAGACTTTAGAGCTACCTTCCAGTACCTGAAGTGGCTACAAGAAAGCTGGGGAAGGACTGTTCACAAAGGTTTGTGGTGATAGGACAAGGGGCAATGGGTCTAAACTGGAGAGGGGCAGATTTAGGCTAGACATAAGGAGGAATTTCTTCACCATGAGGGTGGTGAGGCCCTGGAACAGGTTGCCACGGAATTTGTAGATGCCCCATGCCTGGAAGTGTTGAAGGCCAGGTTGGATGGGGCCTTGAGCAAACTGACCCGGTGTGAGATGTCCCTGTCCAAGGCAGGGTGGGTGGAATTAGAGGATCTTTGAGGTCCCTTCCAACTCTAGCTATTCTATGATTCATTCTAATATTCTATGTCAGAAAAAGCCCTGGAGAGAGATTCCAAGAAAAAAAGAAAACTAGATGCTGAATTAGTTGCAATTTAGAATTATAGAATGGTTTGGGTTAGAAGGGACCTTAAAGTCCATCCAGTTCCAACCCCTCTGACAAGTGTAGGGACACTTTCCACTGTATCAGGTTGCTCAAAGCCCCATCCAACCTGGCCTTCAACGCCTCCAGGGATGGGGCATGCTTGACTTCTCTGGGCAACTTGTGCCACCACCTCACCATAAAGGTAAACCCATGAATCAACAGAATTCATACAGTGGATGAAATAGAGAACAAGAGTGGGTCCAAATAATGCCATTTTGAATGGGAATGGGAATAATAACATTATTATCTAAGTCTAAAATGACACAGTGTTGAAAGGGAATCTGAAATGCAATTCGCAGTCTTTCATGTCTCAATTCACTGTGATAGTTTATTTGAAGGCTACCAGTTACAGACTCCCGTCACTCATCAGTTATAATAACAGGCAAATCTTGGGCAAATTTGTGGTAGGCAGAGCACATCACAAAACACTTTACCACGCTCAGCAGTGCAGATAAGAGATTTTGTTCCCTTTTATTTTTTCCGAAAGATTAGAATAAGTGATAGGAATAAGATAAATACCAAGAATAGATGTGAATTATGGACACGGAGGTCCAACACAAAAAAAATGAGACTATAGCTCGGGAATCAAGAGTGGGAGGGGAGAGAGAAAAAGGTAGTCGTAGAACATGTTCTAACCTGCCACAGTGAGACAAGGCTCAACCTTCATAAGATCTCACCTGGAGTCCTCAACACAGGAAGGACATGGATCTAATACAGCAAGTCCAGAGGAGGCCACAGAGATGATCCAAGGACTGCAGCACCTCCCATACAAGAACAGGCTGGGAGAATTGGAGTTGTTCAGCCTGGAGAAGAGAAGGCTGTGAGGAGACCTTAGAGCAGCACAGAAAAGCTGGGGAGGGGCTCTTGATCAGGGAGTGCAGGAAGAGGATGAGACGGAGTGGTTTGAAGCTGAAAGGTGGGAGGCTGAGATGCAATAGGAAGAAGTAATATTTTCCTGTGAGAGTGATAAAGCCCTGGTCCAGGTTGCCCAGACAAGTTCTAGATGCCCCATCCCTGGGGATGTTGAAGGCCAGATTGGATGGAGCTTTGAGCAACCTAATCCAGTTGGAGGTGACCCTGCCCATGGCAGGGGTTTGGAACTGGACAATCATTATGGTCCCTTCCAACCAAAATCATTCTCTGCTTCTATAAAAAAACCCCACAAACCTCAATCACTTCACTCAGTATAAGTGGACATATGTTCAAATAGAGTTGTTTTCTTACCCTTGGTCAGAAAAAGTCATTGTTTCTTTTGAAACTGAAATTTCTTGTGAAGCTGAAGATATCTGTAATGGGAAGTTTTCAATTATTGACTGAAGCTTATAATGAAAATATCCCAAAGATCCAGTCGGTGTTCAAAGGAACCCATCTTTTGTTGGTAGAAGATGCAAAAGCAAAAATGTTGGAGAGCCTAAACAGCCTTTCAGAAAATGAACTTGCTTTGAACATTGGAGCAATCCAGTACGTGAAGGGGGCTACAAGAAAGCTGGAGAGGTAATTTTTACAAAGGCTTGTAGCGACAGGGTGAGGGTCAATGGGTATAAACCGGAGAGGGGCAGAGTTAGATTGGACATAAGGAGGAATTTCTTCATGATGAGGGTGGTGAGGCACTGGAACAGGTTGCCCATGGAAGTTGTGGCTGCCCCATCCCTGGAGGTGTTGAAGGCCACGTTGGATGGGGCCTTAGGCAGCCTGATCCAGTGGGAGGTGTCCATGTCCATGGCAGGGAGTTGGAACTGGATGATCTTCAATGTCCCTTCCAACACAAACTATTCTATGATTCTATGATTCTATGATTCTATGATCATGTGCAGCTGTGTGTCAATTCAGAAGGGAATTATTTTGAAGTTGATTGCAGATGATTTCCTTAATTTGTTAAATAAAAAGTGTGACAGGAACGGTCTCAGGGATTTTTTGTGTTGCAACTCCTATATTTACTCTGATTGTGAACCACTTCTGTAGTGCACATAAATAAAGAACTGAATCCCCTTTTATAAATGGGTTCAGTACACTACTGAGTGTCAACAAATGATCCATTGAGGAGTATCGGTGAAGTATCTAGAGACAGCTCCATGTAAATGCAAAATTAAGCAAGCAGACACAGGGATTTCTCTGACTGAATATTATCTTTACAGGACTGACAAACATTTTCACAAGTATCAGCACTCCTGCAAATATTTGCAAGCCACGTAGAGACAAACACCATCTGACGTATCTGCTTCAATTAATCAGGTTTATAGCTTTATAATTCTTCTTTTGCGTCATTCCAGCAGCTCAGCTGTTTAGCACCAAGGGAGAAGAAGCAACACCAGACCCTTCCCAGGGAATTACCCATGAGACGAAGGTGCCGGTGGCATGGAGTAGGAGGAGATAAACAAGCTTGTGTCACTCTAAGTGCATGTTTCTTGGCAGGTTAAAAGAAAACAGCTGAGAGATTTGCAAAGTGAAACGTGACCTCGAAAGCACGCACAGAGACAAAATTAACAGGGTATCCCATGATGTCATTTTGAATAACCACTTTCCTGGCTGAGAAAGAGGCAGACAATTCCCCCAGTCCAAGTCTACACATGAAACCTCGCTGACACATCTGCTGCTATTCCTTCACTCTCTCATCCTTCCCTCCACTACAGCAGTTTTGCTCAAGTCCTATAAACATCCAGGCGGCAATCAATGAGGTGTGAATATTTAGCTTATAAAGTTGCTCAAGCGTGAAGGATATCTATTCAAAGAGGTTGGGAAAGCAGCAGTGGAAAGTTATTTCCAGGCTTACTGTCACCGTGTTGCCGCTCGTTTGGATGCTCCTGAACTGCATCGATGCACCCAATTAGTCGAAGAAGTTATGTATGGGCTCTGAAATGAAGGTCCATCAGACACATGCACTGGGCATGAACCTGTCTGCTTGGAAAGCAGAACTGACATTCATCATTGGATTTTCCTCCGTGCACTTAGAAGTTCTTCACATACCATCAGCAGTTTGGAAACCTCTGGCTCTACTCAGCCTGAACCAGGAGGTTGGGCTGCCCATGGCAAATGTTTGCACTCATAAATGAGGTGTACTGGGGCATTGTTTGGTCCCGTGTGCCCTCCATCATGGGCATCAGCTGGTACAGCACATGCTGTACACCTATTATTCATCTATTTTCATGCTCAGAGCATGCTGGGTGCATGCTGACTGCCCGTTGGAAGTTGTCCTTCACCCATGTGAATCTCCAAACCCTTTCTGGGAGTCCAACTCAGTTCTGGAGTCCTCAATACAGGAAAAACATAGATCTATTGGAGATAGTCCGGAGGAGGCCACAAAGATGATCTGAGAGTTGGAGCGCCTCCCATATGAGGTCAGGTTGAGGGAGTTAGGGTTGCTCAGCTTGGAGAAGACTCCTTGGAGACCTCTAGAGCAGCTTCCAGTACTGAAAGAGGGCCTATGGGAAAGATAGGAAGGAGATCTCTATGAGGGAGTATAATGATATGATGAGGGGCAATAGTTTTAAGCTGAAAAGGGGGAAATTTAGATGAGATATTAGGAGGAAATATTTTCCTGTGAGGGTGGGGAGGACCTGGCCCAGGTTGCCCAGAGAAGTTGTGGCTGCTCCATCCCTGGAGGTATTCAAGGCCAGGCTGGATGAGGCTTTGAGCAACCTGATGCAGTGAAAGGTCTCCCTGGCCATTCAGGTACTGGAAGTCTGCTCTAATATCTCCTCAGAGACTTAGTTCACCTTTTCTTTAGAATGAGATGTAACTCCACAAGAGGACTGTGCTGGATTTGCTTTGGTCTAGTTCAGCAGAACTTTCTGTGGCTGAAATCATAGACAGGCCCTAAAGTGACAATTAAAAAACACTTTGAGTAACCTTTGCTGCCCTTCATTGCTGTTTAGACTACATACAAGGAATAATTTTTTACACTGAGTGTGGTTAAACAGTCAAACGTTGCCCAAAGTGGTTGTGGATGCCCCATCCCTGGAAACATTCAAGGACAGGTTGCATGGGGCACTGTGCAACTTGATCTGGCTAAAGATGTCCCTGCTTATGGCAGAGACGTTTGACCTTCAAATGTCTTTTCCAACTCAAACCATTCTGTGCTTCTACAATTCCATGAGAAGCTAGACCAGTAGAAGGAAGATGGAGATGCAAGAACATCCCGCTCAGTGCAAGTGCTACAAAAAATGAGACACTTGACTTTGCCTTTTTTATCAACCAACCATCCAAGGGGACAGTTGTGCAAAATGGCTTAACCCAAAGCAAACTCCACCTGTAGTTACACTGGGCTGGGGCTGTTGATTAACACATCAGCCTCATCACCTATTACTGGGCCTCATTATCCACTCCTGTTGCTGTAATTTGAGTAGAATTCCAGGGAAGTCCAACAGAAATTCAGCTATGGAAAACTCCTGGAGAATGATTAGGATCCTTTCTGAAATCCCTTGCTGCAGAAACCCTGTAGCATTTCTTTAGCTTCAAGTCTAGACCTTCTCTATTTCTGTTGTGCTGTTTTGAACATAAAATCAGAGTGCAATAGTCAAGGGAAGACTATACGGTTCCATTTTACATTTATGGTCTCCTGGCCACCAGCCAAGCAAGCACAAATGTGTCTGATCTGAAAATAACCCTCTGACAGCTGCTACTTTATTTTTTATGGCCATTGAACATTGAGCAGATGCCTTCATTGATTTGAACACAATGATGCTGAAATAGAGATAACAAATAACTGGGCGAAACACTGTATAAAGCAAGCAAATCTATCACACGTGACGTAATGGAAGGTGAGACAAAAGATGATGTAAAACACTGTGGAGGATCACACCGTGCTGAAAATATAATCATAGAATCATAGAATCATAGAATAGTTTGGGTTGGAAGGGATCTAAAGATCATCTAGTTCCAACCCCCTGCCATGGGTATGGACACCTCCCACCAGATCAAGACGCTCAAGGTCCCATCCAACCTGGCCTTCAACACCTCCAGGGGTGGGGCAGCCACAACTTCCCTGGGTAACCTGTTCCAGGGCCTCACCACTCTCATCGTGAAGAAATTCATCCTTATGTCCAGTCTAAATCTGCCCCTCTCCAATTTATACCTGTTCCCCCCCATCCTATCACTACAAACCTTTGTGAACAGTCCCTCTCCAGCTTTCTTGGAGGCCCTTCAGGTACTGGAAGGTGGCTATAAGATCTCCTCAGAGCCTTCTCTTCTCCAGGCTGAACAACCCCAACCCTCTCAGCCTGTCCTTGTGAGGGGGCTTCTCCAGCCCTCGGATCATAACTGGAGCCTCATCTGGACCCGTTCCAACAGCTCCATCTCCTTCTTATGTTGAGGATTCGAGAACTGGATACAATACTCCAAGTGATGTCTCCCAAGAGAGAGATAATAAATAAAAGAGCACTCTCAGGTCACATACTTCTCCTGACATGGCCAAGACTCCTGGAAAAGTAGTTCAATCCCAGTCTACACAAAACTGCAATAGGAAAAATGATTTGCAATAAAAAGGGAGAAGGGAGTTCCAGCAGTGTTTGAATGTGGAAGACCAATTTAGACACATTCTAAGGAGCTACTCAGTGCATATGATGATGGCTAATAGTCCTCTGGAAATGGGGCAGGTTTTCCCTAGAAATACAGTGTTTTGGTGTCTTTTTTCATTTCCTCAAAGTCCTTTTTTAAATACTGCTACTGGGAAAAAAATAAGAATTAGGTCCCTGAAACCAGGACTCCCTGCATTGGATTCACTGGATGACATCTCCAGCTTGTATTCTACAGCAGTACAGCTTATACTGTGGGTTATTTGTGGTCTTTATATGTTTATTTGAGCTAAACGAGGGGAGATTCAGATGAGATATTGGGAAAAAATGTTTTCATGTGAGGGTGGGGAGGTCCTGGCCCAGGTTGCCCAGAGAAGCGGTGGCTGCCCCATCCCTGGATATGTTGAAGGCCACGTTGGATGGGTCTTGGAGCAACCTGATCCAGTGGGAGGTGTCCCTGCCCATGGCACGGTGTTGGAACAGGATGATTTTAAGGTCCCTTCCAAACAAAACCATTCCATGATTCTATGATCTTCTTAACCAAAGCCAAGAGATACAAATTCTTGATTTTCTGCTGTTTTCTGTTTGTACAAAGAGGATGAGGATTGTTTCCACCACTAACACGGAACTGTTTGTGCTCTCTTTGCTAAAATACAAATTATTACAAAGAGCACAGCCTGTGCTGCCTTTCTGCTCTGTCAGCGATCCCCCTCTGGCAGTGCTTTATATACAGTACTTCATAAACTCAGGTTTCCTAAAGGGATTTATGGCTCCACTGGAAAATTCCTCTGATGATGAGACCCAAACACATATATGGTTCATATATGACACATGTGAATAGGTGGAAGTTGTTTGGACATTGATACGAGAAGTCTGGAAACAAGAGACCTGCAGAAGGAGGTAAAGGAGATGGGAAGGAGAAAGAAGGGAAAACAGATTTACTATAGAGGTTAATCTTCCTTTCACATCCAATGTGAAAAAAAAAAACCAGGGAACATCAGCTTTTCAACCTGCATTTAAAAAACAACATGGGCTGCAAGTGAAATCCTGGATAATGCAAGGGGAAAAGTAAAGGAGGAGAGAAAACAGAATGTGAGAACTGCTCCAGCTCTTCCTGAGCACTGGGGGATTCAGAAAGGGCCGAAACCACAGCAAAGAGGCAAAGATGAGGAAAGCCACAAGCACGTTTTGAGCATGGCCAGCTCCACTCGGAGCAGATTAGCAGCATCGATAGATAATTGCAGAGTGAAATGCCTGACGTGTGCCACAAGACTCGAGCTTCCCAGTGGGGCCCTTTTCCAAAAACAAAATGCAAACAAGTTGAGCGTGCACAGCTCAAACGTGCTGAGCAGGGAAAGAGAAAGGACTGAGTCAGACCTGGGAAGTCCACAAGGAAGAAAGTCAACGGAGCTGAATGCTGAATAACATAGAAAAACAAGGGCTGGAAGGAAAGATGCAGGTATAAAGCTTGGGAGAAATTGGGGAGAGGAGAGGAGAGGAGAGGAGAGGAGAGGAGAGGAGAGGAGAGGAGAGGAGAGGAGAGGAGAGGAGAGGAGAGGAGAGGAGAGGAGAGGAGAGGAGAGGAGAGGAGAGGAGAGGAGAGGAGAGGAGAGGAGAGGAGAGGAGAGGAGAGGAGAGGAGAGGAGAGGAGAGGAGAGGAGAGGAGAGGAGAGGAGAAACCTTAAAGCCCATCCAGATCCAACCCACCTGCCACGGGCTATCCCTGCACTCCTGGATTAATAACCCCTCCCCAGCTTTCCTGGAGCCCCTTTCAGTATTGGAAGCTTTCTCATCCCCATGCTGAACGAGCCCAACTCTCTCAGCCTGTTGTCATAGCAGAAGGGCTCCAGTCCTCTGATATGAGTCTATCAAATGTTGAAGGTGGTGGATTTTTGTTTTCTCCATTAAAATTCTCCCAGTGTCCCTCTGCATCTGAAACCTTCTAACAAAAATATGTGCTCCATCAAAAACATGTGCCAGTCCACCAAGAGCTGTCTTTGCTTACTGAGCTTTTATTGCTACATCCCTTTATTTTTGTTCTGTTTACATTTCCTCAAGGCTTTATGAGGTGAAAGAATGACAGAAAGGGGATTTTGTTAATTGCATCCATTTTTTTGCTTTCCTTTGCTTCTCTCTTTGTTTTGCTCACTTCTAGACATCGGGTATTTTTTATATCTGATGAAAATGAATTAAAAAAGAGAAAAACAAGAAAAAGAATTTCTTAGAAAAAGGTATTTTAAAGCCCAGTCTATTTTTAAATGAACTCAATAAACCTATGCAAATAAGCTGAGGTGTGTAATGGAAATAGCTTCTAGCATGCCACAAAATGAAGTTACACTGAATTTAGTGAAGGTTGTCAACAATACACAAATCACAATCTGACACCATTGATAATTACTCTTCAGAGTAATTAGATGGCTGGGCTGTCTCCCAGGCAGTCTTGCGATTCTGCCAGGAGCTCAGCTACATCTCCAGATGGGGTGGGTGGTCAGGGGCAACATCAAACTGATTACGATGGATCCACCAGATGGACTAGGAGGCACCTCAAGGAGATACGGGAGGGATTTGTCCCTCCTCCTTTCATGGTACTTGAGCTGTTTCTCCTTCCAGGGCTTTGCCGTACATCACATAACTGTTTATGTTGGAAAAGACCTTTAAGATCATCAAGTCCAACCATAAACCAAACATTGCCAAGTCCACCGCTAAACCATGGCCCTAAGTGCCACATCCTCACATCTTTTAAATACTTCCAAGAATGGTGATGCCATCACCCCCCTGGGCAGCCTCCTCTAGTGATTGGAAACCCTTTCTGTGAAATAATATTTCCTTATATTGAGTCTAAACCTCCCCTGGCACAGCTTGAGACCATCTCCTCTAGTCCTATCACTTGGTACTTGGGAGAAGAGACCAGCATCCACCTCACTAGAACCTCCTTTCTGGGAGCTGCAGAGAGCGATGAGGTCTCCCCTCAGCCTCCTCTTCCCCAGGCTAAACAGCTCCAGGTCCTTCAGCTGCTCCTATAACCCCTGAGCTCCAGACCCTATCCCAACTTTGTTCCCCTTCTCTGGATGCACCCCAGTCCCTCAATGTCTTTCTTGGAGTGAGGGGACAAAAACCGAACTCAGGATTCAAGGTGTGGCCTCACCAGTGCTGAGTAGGGAAGTAGTCATGGCACCAAGACTTACAATATTCCAGAAGCTGTTGGACGATGCCCTTTGACACACAGTGTGAACAACAGGGTTGTCCTATACAGGGACAGGAGCTGGACTCGAAGATCCTTGTGAGTGCCTTCCAACTCGGGACATTCTATCATTCTATAGGACTGCAATGATGGAGATCAAGGATAGAGGGCAATAGGAGCCTGGGTAGGAAGGACAGAAAGGACCAAGCTACTGATCAAAGACAAGCTGTGAGGAGGATGTGGTTAGCTGTGAGGTCAGGGATGGCTTGGAAATAGGCAGCTTTATCCTGGCTCCTGATAGCGATGTGCACAGAAGTACAATAGAGGCATTATTCTAACGAGAAAAAAAAAAAGGAGAGAGGGATAAAAGTAAGTGTGTCTGCTTTCCATGACACACTTGAAATGAGAAACACCAGTCGTTTCTTATTCTAAGAGCAGGGCGGTGCTCTCTGTGGTGTGATACCTCCGTGTCACAGTGTGCTAACTCTTGTTTTAATAGGAGACACTACATACCGACAGTCTCCTTCGGATATTATAGACAGAGGTTTATATAGAAAAAGGTACACTGTGCAAAAAGCAAGTTTGCTTGACTGAACACTAAAAAAATCATCAAATGCTGCAGCCGTGGTTATTACTGTTGTTTCTAAAGCAGCTGGGCCACAAGCATCAGTCAGTGTGTCCTTTATCTGTCCAATTTGAGAATTTCAGGGCCTGGAGGTGGAGGTGGCATTAGCTTAAAGCAATAAGTCCATGCCTGTCCCGGCAAAGGGAAATCCATTGCCCACGGAGGGGACTTGCAGTAAGTACAAGCCCTGTCTTTACAAGTTAAGTTGGAAGATGTGAGCCTTAACGTATTAAAAACATCCCCTGCTGAACACCGTGCACCAGTTTCACTGTTGATTTTCATAATAAAACTTGATCAAATCTCTGAACCTTATCAGACTGGTGAGAGATTGGCAGGTATGCGATAACCAGAACCTCCATCCAGGCAGGATTCCTGAGTGGGAGTAACTTTGCAAAGAGGAACGTAAAATCCAGTGTCAGACTCTGAGATGATTCCAGAATATTAAAACAGAAATAGTAACACATCTAAATTTAGCCTCTTGTCTCCAAATGTTGATGTTCTGGAGCCTAAGGGGACAATATAGACTAACAGTGCACCTCAGAGGACTAGGGCTTTGGCTGGCTTTAAGGAAAAGAAACTTATTTCATCACCAGTTGGGTGTATTTCTGTCTCTGCTACCCACTGTCCAGTTCCAACCGCTGGCTGAAGCTCTCCAGGATATCGTGATCCTGCAACACTTCTGAAACCAAGCAGTCAAGTCAAGGAGAAAGGAAATTGCAGCCCCCCTCAAGGGAAGTCTGTAATAGGGCTCAGTCCTAATTAAACAGCAGGAAAGTGTGATTTTGAACACGCAATTCAAAGCAGGCGGTTTGGGGTTTGCTCTCCGTGGAGATGTTTTCTTTAGAAAGAAAAACTAGACAGGAGCAAATGGCCATGTGGGAGATGTCCTACAGAAACATTTACAGCTAAAACAAATGGAGGTTTCCAGCACCAGCAGGGAGTAGTTTTCATAGAATCATAGTATGGTTTGGGTTGGAATGGACCTCAAAGCCCATCCAGTTCCAACCCTCTGCCATGGGCACGAACACCTCCCACTGGATAACGTTGCTCAAAGCCTCATCCAACGTGGCCTTCAACACCACCAGGGATGTGGCAGCCACGGTTTCTCTGGGCAACCTGGGCCAGGGTCTGCTCACCCTCACAGGAAAACATTTCTTCCACCATCTCATCTCAGTCTTCCCTCTTTCAGCTTAAAACTATTTCCCCTCATCCTATTCTTACACTCCCTGACCAAAACCCCCTCCTCAGCGTTCCTGGAGCCCCTTTCAGTGCTGGAAGCTGCTCTAGCCTTCTCCAGGCGAACAACCCCAACTCTCTCAGCCTCATACATGAGGAGCTTCAGCCCCTGGATCATCTCCGTGGCCTCCTCTGGGCTCACTCTAACAGATCCATGTCATTCCTGCATCCATCCATGGGGTGCTAACATAGATGCTGGTAAGCAAAGAGAAAAGCCTGGGAGAGCTCATGCAGAATTGCATGGGGATGTCTTCACCATCCTGCTCTAGCAGATTCTGGTCCCAGACTCTCTCCAGGGCACTACAGTGAATATCTTTTGCTGGAGCCACAAAGCAGGGTGGCAGGGCCAAATCCACAGCCATGGAAGGGATGAGGAGACAGGGGGTTGTCTTCATCCAGCAGGATGCCCAGCCCAGCCTCAACATCTTCCTCTGGTAGGTACCAAGATATAGAGCAAATTGCTGCAAAAGGAGGAGTAGACAGTGACAGCTTCACCAGAGGGACCCCCATGATAGGGGATGTATCAGCATTGCCACCACATTCCTAAGACAACATATCAGCATTGCCACCACATTCCTAGGACAACCGCAGCCCTACTTCTGCTATTGCTGGGATGTCCAGCAAGCAGAGCTTTCATCCTTTGCCAACCTTCCTGCTCCCTGCCTGATGTATGACTGCTCTCTTGCTACGCTGGGTAAATCCTAGAGCTTGCAAATTCATCCGTTGGACCCAGTATCTTCAGCACTAGGGTACAAAAAAAGGTTTATGCATGCAACTCAACAGATAAAAGCCTCGCAGAGGCAAGAGTGAAAAGCAAAGGGAGGAAACTGCTAAGTAGATATCCTAATTAGATAAGAGTGTCATTGCTGCACAGAAATTATGTAGAAAAGGAAGTCAGGTCTGTGGAAGATAAAAAGGTGCCCCAGAGATTAGAGTATTTAGGACAAATCACATGAGGGGCTGTGAGCAGAACAGCAGGCTTATCAGAGAAAAGTGCGTAAAAGAGCAAAACCCACTTTAATTAAAGTGTCAACATTGGGCAGGTTGGTTACAGCAAAGCTGGATCACGAAGGATAGATGGTCCCACTCTCCTTACATCCAATTGCTTCTACTGGGAGGAGATGGGAGTGACCTTTTGCAGTCAGTCGACCCAAGAAGAGCTGGAGTTTGTGCATGGTGGGTGCTTCAAGAAAGCAACCAAATCTAGGTGTGATGCTCTGATACAGTCCGGCCTCCAAGGATAAAGTGAGAGAGGTATAAAAACAACTGATGTTTGCAATCATTGGAGACAAAAGCTGACATCTCCTACAACGGCAAAGCCATCTTAGAGCACCTGTGGCATACGATGAGCAGCTGAGGGAACAGGGTTTGTTTAGCCTGGAGAAAAGGAGGCTGAGGGGAGACCTCATCAGTGTCTACCAGTACCTGTAAGGAGGTTGTAGAGAGGTGGGTGTTGGTCTCTTCTCCCAAGTGACAGGCGATAGGATATGAGGAAATGCCCTCAAGCTGCACCAGGGGAGGTTCAGATTGGACATCAGGAAAAATTTCTTCACTCAAAGGGTTCTCAGGCCCTGGCAGAGTCTGCCCAGGGAGGTGGTGGAGTCCCCACCCCTGGAGGGGTTTAAAAGATGGGCAGATGAGGTGCTTGAGGGTCTGGCGGACAGGTACTGTTGGGCTTGATGATCCCAAAGGTGTTTTCCAACCTAGTGATTCTACGATTTTGTGATTCTATGATCTGCTGTCAAAGCAGTCTGGCTCAAAATATACCCAAAACTCAATAAATCAGGGGTAAGATGAAATAACCTTGTAGGTTTTTCTTTCTGATATGGAAGTCAACATCAATCACAGAGACAAGGCAGCAGTAAACAGCCCCTGTCCCAGTACAGTTATTTACAAGCCGTGCACTCTAAATAGCAGTCAGGTATTCAGGCAGGAGCTCTGTCAAAGCCATCTCTGCATTTTTAAGATTTCTGGGGCTGTGCAGCATCCTCAGATTGTGTTTTCTTTATGCGCAGAGCATCACAAGACCTTGGCTCCTTCCAGCCTGCAGAGGGTTGGAGAGGTGGAGGGGAGTGTTTCTTGTGAAGGAATAACAAGGACATGAGTGCACTTTGTGCTTAGAAGAGGATCATATTCAGCGCTGAACACAGCCCTGAGCTCACTGTTCAATAGCATCCACGAACTGTTTTTCTGGCTCAAGTTACAAATACATTCATGCCGTACCACAGCGTTTTACGGGCAGGAAAATTGATCTCCCTTCACAGTCGAGGGCAACCTAGTCCTGCTGGCTTAACCCTTCACAGTTTTAAGCTGAAAGAAGGATTTAGATTAGATCTTAGGTAGAATTAGATTTTAGTTCCGGAATCTTCAACATGAGAAGGATATGGAACTGTTGGAATGGGTCCAGAGGAGGACACAGAGATGATCAGAGAGCTGGAACACCTCTGCTATGAGGACAGACTGAGAGAGTTGGAGTTGTTCAGTCTTGAAAAGAGAAGGCTCCAAGGAGACCTTAGTGCAGCTTCCAGTACCTGAAGGGGGCTACAAGAAAGCTGGAGAGGGGCTTTTTCCAAGGGTCTGGAGTGACAGGATGAGGGGAAATGGCTTTAAATTGGAAGGGGGAAGATTTAGACAAGGCATTAGGAAGAAATTCCTCATGATGAGGGCGGGGAGGCCCTGGCCCAGGTTGCCCAGGGAAGTTGTAGATGACCCATCCCCGGAGGTGTTCAAGGCCAGGCTGGAAGAGGCTTTGAGCAACCTGATGCAGGAAGAGGTGTCCCTGCCATGGCAGGGCGTTGGAACTGGATGGGCTTTAATCTCCCTTCCAACAAAAACCATTCTATGATTCTATGAAAAAAAGCAGGAGGAAAAGGGATAATGATCAGTGTGAAGTGGAAATGCACGCTAACAGGCAAGCAACTGTAGTTCCTCCACCTTGCAGGGCCACTACTCCATCACATCCAGTACTTATTTCAAAACCTACCCCTCCCTGCCTTACTCCAAAATCTTATTTGCTCTCACTTCTGCAATAGAGAGGCCAAGGAGACTCAATCATTCCAGTCAGAGTTTCTTCTGAAACAGTTTGTTCCTCTGGACAACATTATGACTACCTACATAGGTCCCTTGTCCTTGAATATGGGCCACAGTTCAAAGAATAACTTTTTGATGCTATTGCTCCTATAAAAATGCTCTATTGATTGCGCTTAGATGTACCACAGCTTGTGTTCAACAAAATGTGATGCACTGCCACAGCACAGCTGGAGGACATCATTCACACGGCACTCATCAAGGCAGAAGTGGGACACTGGAAAAGATGATGGAAGTCTAGTTGTCAGATATAGACAACAGACTTCAGAGAGATGGGTTTTGCAAGTGAATAAACATATTTATTGTTGTTTAGGGCTGCAGAGATGAGGTGTGACACCAACTTACTCCTGACATCTCATCTAGGAAAGCCTTCAAGCTAAGATGGTCACCGCAGGCCCCCTTCCATGTGAGAAGCAAGCTGGGGCATGGTTCAGCTGGCTGGTCAGGGTGATATGGGTTGCAGCCTAACCTCTACTGGTGTAGCCTAACCTCCACAGCTCCAGAACTGGACACAATACTCCAGGTGGGTTCTCACCAGACCCTCTCTGATGGTCACACTTCTTTTGATGCAGCCCGGTACATGGTTGGTTTCTGGGCTGCAAGCACACATTGCCAATTCACGTCCAACTTCTCATACCCTAGTAACCCAAGTCCTTCTCCTCAGGGCTGCTCTCAATCACATCATCCCCCATCATGTACTGAAACCATGGATTGCCCCAACCCAGGTGTAGGACCTTGTACTTGGCCTTGTTGAACGTCATGAGATTCTCACAGCCCCACTTCTCCAGTCTGTTCAAGTCCCTCTGGATAACATCTCATCCCTCTGGTGTGACAACTGCTGCACTCAACTTGGTGTCACCTGCGAACTTGCTGAGGGTGCTCTCAATCTCACTGTCTGTATCATTGATGAAGATATTAAACAGCACTGGTCCCAGTACGGACCCCCATGTCCTTCTCCACTGGGCTGCACTCAATCTCTTCAACACTCTCCCTGTATCTATAAAGAAGGTTGCTCCAGCCCAAGTGCAGGATCATGAACAATAAAGCAGATCAGCAAATGTCTTCAGGGAGGGTGAATACAGGGAAGAGAAATGCAATAACAAATAATAATGTTAGCATTTCTACTGGCCTCAAAAGCAAAGAAAATGAAAGGATGGCACAAAGAGGTCCAAACTCTTGACCAGTCTCCTCTGAATGCAAAGTCCCAAGGATAATCTTCCATCAGCTAGACTTGCCCTTCTCTGTTCATTAATCCCAGCAGCACTCTGATTAAAATGCATGAAGATTCCTTTAACTGGCATCAGACCTTCATTAAGATCCCGGAGGCTGAGGCTGAAGAATGGCACCTACTGACTCGTTCCCTGCTGCTACCATGACAGATTCGAAATGACAAACTGTTCTTCATTTTCAGCAAGAAAACGGATAGCACACCACATACAAATTCTGAAATGATTGGGAGCTTATTGGGAAAATGAAGGACAATGTGCTTAGTTTGGCTGCTGAAAACCAGTGACGAAATTCGGAGGTAGAAAATGCAAGAGACATTTCTATTTTGAATTGACGGATTGCTATGCAATTCATCTGGGACTGATTTTCTTCAGTGTCAAAGGCACTATATCCTGCTTGGGAAGGGTAAATTGTTGTCATCTTTGCTATAAAAGTGTTTCTCAAGCGTAGGGAAGGTTTAAGTAGCTGTCTAGCTAAATAAATGAGAGGGCGGGTAAGAAACTATGCTTGAAAGTCCATATGCCCAGCTGTCTCCTTTGCAGCACTTTAAAACACAAAGAGAAAGCTCAGTAGCATCGGGGTTAGGGATCCTGATAGAGAAATAAAGAGGAAAAGGGGTAAATACAAAAAGAAAAGGCTTGAAAATCAGCTGAAGTGTTCTAGACAATGCCAGCTTTGCTCTCATCTGGTTAACCAATGAAAAGTCATGGCAAAGAAGAAGATATCCATTTGGCTTCCCAAGTAGTCAGAGGGTAAATGTTCCTTTTTTAAAGAATCAAAGAAAGGTTTGGGTTGGAAGGGACATTAAAGATTATCCAGCTCCAACTCCATGGCAGGGACACCTCCCACTGGATAAGGTTGCTCCAAGCCCCATCCAACCTGGCCTTCAACACCTCCAGGGATGGGGCAACCACCACTTATCTGGGCAACCTGGGCCAGTCTCTCACAACCTACACAAGAAAAGGTGTCTTCCTAAAATCTCATCTCAATCTCCTCTCTTTCAGCTGAAAACTGTTCCACCTCATCCTATCCCTACATTCCCTGATCAAGAGCCTCTCCCCAGCTTTCCTAGAACCCCTTTCAGTGCTGGAAGCTGCTCTAAGCCTTCTCTTCTCCACGCTGAACAACCCCAACATTCTCAATCTGTACTCATCACAGAGGTGCTCCAGCCCTTCAGGTCATCTTCATAGCCCTCCTCTGAACTTGCTCCAAAAGATCCACTTCCTTCCTGTGTTGAGGATTCCAGAACTGGACACAGGACTCCAGTTGGGTCTCACAAGGGCAGAGTCTCTTCCTTAAACCACTGGTTACAATTCTTTTGATACAGCCCAGGATACGGTTGGTGTCCTGAGCTACAAGCACACTTTGCCAGCTTGTCTTGAGCTTCTCATCTACCAGCACCCACAAGTCCTTCTTTTCAGGGTTGTTCTCAATCTGTTCTTCTCCATCGTCTTTTCCCGATCCTACTTGCTCCTCTAAAATCCACAAAGTGCTACAAGGAGGGAGCTTCAGGGAAGAAGATTCCAAATAAAAGGCACAAGAAAAATAACGGGCGAGCAAAAGCTCAGAATGCACCTTTTTCATCAAGGACGTACGTGGTGTTAGACCCGTTTGTGTGACCACATTCATAAATATCCCTTCTCATCCTGGCCTGGAAAGCCATGGTAGACCCAACTCCATCTCCTAGGTGCCAGGATGGGCAGCAGGCATTGGTATGAAGCACAAAGATTCGCCAAGGAGTGTGGGATTTGTGGGGAGGAGGCAGTGGAAAAGAAGATGAGATAGCCTTGTGCAAGAGCAAGAAGAATGTAATTAAATAAAAAGCGACCAATGGAAGTCAAGGGGAATGTTTAAAAATTAAAAAAAAAAAAAATGGAGGGGAAAAATAATCAAAAGGCCTAAATATCCCCGGTATGGTTGAGAAATTCAGCATAAAGACAGCCTTTTGGGGATAGAAAGACAAAGTGCTACCTTTTCTGGAATTCAAGGATACAGACGTCTCTTTTTGGGAATTGTTTACACCTGGACACCAGGGAGTGGACTGAACAGCCAAAAAAGACTGAGGTAACGTTGAAAAAATCCGTGTTGGGACTGCGGGTTTTGTTTTATATTATTTGTTTATTTAAATAGGGGTGTTTTTTTTCAAATGAAGCAGCTAGTGTTTGAAGCGATTGAACTTGGTGGGATCAGAGTACATTTTTAGGTTAGCGGTAGCACTATTTATCATTTTTAAGACAAATTTGATTACCCTGATGGGAATTCATGTCTTCAGGGAAAGCTGCCCAGTTGTCATATTAATCATTGCTTTTAGTATTTTCATTAGGGCTTGGGTTTTGGTTTAGTATGGGATATTCATTTTTTTTCCCCCCTTTTAATTTAGTTTTCAGTAGCCCCAGGGCTTTGGCCTAGTAACCTTTGCAGAGTGTTTTTCATTCAGTCTGTTTCCAACCTGTGAATTTTATGAAGGCAGTTAATTCGTACTACAGCCATAGCTAAAGATCTGAGACTCCTTCCACTGTTTAGGAACCGGTGTTCAAGGATTCTTTCTCACAAGAAGAAGAAATAAAATAAAGAATCGTGGAGTAAAAAACGTTTATAGTTTCAACTACAGAGCATATCATGTTGATGTTCTTCCAGAGTTTCCATGGGCCACTGTTGTTGTCTTCTTCTATTACAGCAACACAAGAATCATAGAATGCCTTGAGTTGGAAAGGATCTCAAAGCCCACCCAGTTCCAACCTTCCCACTGCATCAGGTTGCTCAAAGCCCCATCCAACCTGTCCTTCAACACCTCCAGGGATAGGGCAGACACAACTTCTCTGAATAACAGTGCCAGGGCCTCCCCACCCTCAAATTAAAATATTTTTTCCTAATATCTCATCTCAATCTCTCCTCTTTCAGCTTCAAACTGTTCCCCTCATCCTACCTCTGCACTCCCTGATCATAAATCCCTCCCCAGCTTTCTTGGAGCCCCTTTCAGTACTGGAAGCTGTTCTTAGGTCTCCCCAGAGCTTTCTCTTCTATGGGTTGAAGAACCCAAACTCTCTCAGCCTACCCTTCTATAGGATTTGCTTCAGCCCTTGGATCATCTTTGTGGCTGCCCCATTCCAGGAGATGTTCAAAGGTGGGTTGGATGGGGCTCTGATCATCCTGATCAAGTGAGAGGTGCCCGTGGCATGCGGGGTGGAAAATGTTGGGCTTTAAGGTCCCTTCCAAAGCATTCTATGATTCTGCGATCTGAGCAATAAGAATATTTTAGATAAGAGTTTTACAGCTGGAGCAGCAGTTTTAGTGAAATCACAACATATTGCAGGAATGCTGGAAAACACCACCGAGAAAACACTGGAACAAACTGCTTTGATTTTCCTATTTTGTTGCAATGATGTTTAAATACTTAATTTTTATCAGAAATTGCATTTATCTCCTTTATCGTTCAGCTTTGACTTGTATTTTACCAACTGCTGCTTTCAAAACCACGCTACATTTCTTACATTTCCCTTTATCAGAAATTATGTTGTAGCATTTTCGAAACAAAATCACGTTGTGTTGTCAAAGCGAAGCAGTTCGACATTATCACAGCAGACTGGGTCAGCATTATCAAAATTAAATAGTCGGATACTTTTAGAGATCAGCAGTTTGTAATATCTTTCCGGGAAGAAATGTCCCTCTTTGTAATAGAAACCAACAATAAAAATGGCTTAATGTCCAATAAATACAAAATCTTCTTTCTCACTTAGGGCCAGTAAGTAACTAACAGCAATTTGGGGGAATATAGAATCACAGAATCATAGAATAGTTTGGGTTGGAAGAGACCTCAAAGATCATCTAGTTCCACCCCCCTGCCATGGGCAGGGACATCTCCCACTGGATCAGGTTGCTCAAAGCCTCATCCAACCTGGCCTTCGACACCTCCAGGGATCTACAGCTTCCCTGGGCAACTTATTCCAGTGTCTCACCACTCTCACGGTGAAGAAGTTCCTCCTTATCTCTAGTCTAACTCTGCCCCTCTCCAGTTTATACCTGTTGCTCCTCGTCCTATCACTCCAAGCCTTTGTGAACCGTCCCTCTCCAGCTTTCTTGTAGCCCCTTTCAGGTACTGGAAGGTCGCACTAAGATCTCCTCGGAGCCTTCTCTTCTCTAGGCTGAACAAGCCCAACTCTTTCACCCTGTCCTCATATGTGAGATGCTCCAGCCCTCAGATCATCATTGTATCCTCCTCTGGACCCATCCCAACAGCTCCATCTCCTTCTTACGTTGAAGATTCCAGAACTGCACACAATACTCTAGATGAGGTCTCACAAGAGAGGAATAGATGGGCAGAATCAGAATACAGGGCAATTTGCAATATTGTAGAGAAGGGGAATAAAAGGAAGTATTAAATCTGTCATAATTGCCTCAATCATCATTAATATCTGAAAGAGTTAAGAACTGCTGCAGTCAATATGAGTTGAGCTCCGTACCACTTGCAGGTTTTTAAGGAGCCCAGGAAGACCTGTAATCATCTTCCCCCTCTAAAATATGAGTTTGAAGCATTGAGTTTGGGATGTAGCTGGTTTTGCATCTCTCAGGGATAGGAAAGGAGACCCTGTGCTAAGGGAATTCCTCTCCCCTTCCGCTATCATCACACAGCAGGGTCAGACCCATGGGAAAACCCAGCACAGGGCAAAGGGCTGGAGGAAATGACATCACATTCTGGGCCCCTCACTACAAGAAGGATGTTGAGGCTCCGGAGAGTGTCCAGAGAAGAGCAACGAAGCTCCTGAAGGGGCTGGAGAACAAGTCATAAGAGGAGCTGCTGAGAGACCTGGGGTTGTTTAGCCTGGAGAAGAGGAGGCTGAGGAGAGACCTTATTGCTCTCTACAACTACCCAAAGTAGGTTGTAGAGAGGAGGGTGTTGTCCTCTTCTCCCAAGTGTCAGGGGACAAGAGAAGGAGGAATGGCCTCAAGCTCCACCAGCAGAGGTTCAGGCTGGACATCAGAAAAAGATTTTTCACCGAGAGGATCATTGGGCACTGGCAGAGGCTGCCCAGGGAGGTGGTTGAGTCACCATCCCTGGAGATGTTTAAAAGACGGGTGGATGAGATGCTCAGGGGCATGGTTTAGTGGTTGATAGGAATGGTTGTACTCGATGACCCTGGAGGTCTTTTCCAACCTGGTGATTCTGTGAGAATCACTCTGTTTGGAAGAGCTGGATCCTCTGTCATGATGGCAGAAGGAGCCTGGGTTAAGAAGGTTTCTGACCTGGGCATCTCCATTAAGTGTCTAACAGTGCTAGGAACACCAGGAGGTGAACATCCAGCTGCAACAGGAGACATCAACAGTGCCGCAGTGTCAGCTGGTTCCTTCTCCCACGCTTCACCTCTCCTCCCTGAAATGAGAACAGGAAAACAGTCACTGGTTAACTCGTGGACTTATTTAAAAGAAATTAGAGGAAATGGACCCACATCCTGTGGAATTCACCCCTGCCAAAGCCTGCAAAGTCAAGTCCTGTGGCCAGATTTAGAAAGGGAGCGAAGAATTTAATGGCCAATAACATAGCTAAGCAAAAACGCCAGTGCACACCCTGCAGTCCACAATAGTGAGGCTTATGTTTCTGCTTGAATAGCTGAAAGCGCCTCTGTGACACAGGGCAGGAATGCACGAGGCATCCCCCTAAAGGTCTCAGTTATGATTTCAGACGTGCAAATATTATTAGCACTACAAGTATAGCAACAAGGGCACCCAGGAGTCCCAGGGCAGGGCAACCCATCCAAGGCTTTAAAGAGGTAAAATCTGTCACCCCATCCAAAACTGCCTAAAGTTAAGCTCTAAATAGTCTAAATTTGTTCCACAGTCCAGCCCACTTTGTTCCAGCGAAGCAAATTAAAAGTTTCCACCCCTGTGTGTTAAAATGATGCCTTCATTAAACGAAGAACCAAAGGGAACAAAAAATGTGAACACAGAATGAAAGAATGTCCTGAGCTGGAATGCACCCACACAGATCATCGAGTCTAACTCCTGTCCCATGTATCTGGGGGCGTTGGCCAAAGGTTTCTTCAATATTTTCAGGTTTGGCGCCGTGACTGCTTCCCTGGGGAGCTGTTTTAGTGCTCCACCACCCTCCTGGTAAAGAATCATAGAATAGTTAGGGTTGGAAGGGACCTTAAAGACCATCTAGTTGCAACCCCCCTGTGCCAGGGCAGGGACATCCCACTAAATCAGGCTGACCAAGGCCCCATCCAACATGGCCTTCAACATTTTCCGGGATGGGGCAGCCACAAACTCCCTGGGCAACCTGTGCCAGTGTCTCAGCACTCTCATAGTGAAGAAATTCTTCATAATGTCTAGTCTAAATCTGCCCCTCTCCAGTTTAGACCCATTCCCCCTGGTCTTATTACCACAAGCCTTTATGACTAGCCCCTCTCCAGCTTTCTTGCAGGCTCCCTTCAGGTACTGGAAGGTCGCTATAAGATCTCCTCTGAGCCTTCTTTTCTCCAGGCTGGACAACTCCAACTCTCTCAGCCTGTCCTCGTAGAGAAAAAGAACCTTTTCCTAATATCAACCTAACCCTCCCCTGGCTCATCTTCCTGCCATTCCCTCGGGTCCTATCCTTGGTCACCAGAGAGAAGCGATCAGCACCTTCTCCTCCTCCTCCGCTTGTGAGGAAGATGTAGACCATATTGAGGTCTTCCTTCAGTCTCCTCCAAGCTGAACAGCCCAAGTGACTTCAGCCGCTCCTCATACAGCTTTCTCTCTAAACTCTTCACCAACATAAACCTCCTTGTCACAGTATTTGCCTGAGAAGGGTTTTGGGTGTTGGTCCCAATTTCCAATATGTTTCTGAAAGCCATCTAAGTGGTAATAACTATTCTGCAACTCTTCCACCTTCATGGCCCAAGTGCTGGTGTGCCTAATGTTTTCTGTCATGAGCAAAGGCTTAAATTCATCTCACAGCAGAGATCTGCTGCTGGAAAGGTGGTTTCAGTCCAGTAGTTACAGTAATTGTTCGAAGAAGAAAACTGCAAAGTGAAAAAGACAACAAGCCTGATTCTGGGACCTCAGAGACACGTTACCTCTTCCCACTGTCTCTCCCAGCCCGTAGACATGCCATTTCACAACCTCATCCCTCTGTTTCCTCACTCAAGCTTAAAAAGCTTGTGCAATACATCTACAGATATGAGTTATCTGTCAATGAGATGCTCAAGCCATTTCTCATGGCTTACATGAAGTCTGAAAGTGGTGTTCCCTTCTTAAGTGATTCTTCTTTCTATAGACAGAACACTTGCACCTTCAAGTGCAGCAGCAGCATCTACCACCCACAGCAAAACCCCTCTTGATCAGCACAAGAAAGTGGTGTCCATAAAGGACTTTGCTGGAAAAAAAAAAAAAAAACAAAAGAAATTGAATTTCTAAACCCATAGACATGAAATCATAGATCTTTAAGATTAGAAAAGACCTCTAAGTCATGTCCCCTAGTGACACATCTACAAGTTTTTTGAACACCTCCAGGGATGGGGACTCCACCACTGCCCTGGGCAGCCTCTGCAAGGAAAGAAGTGTTCCCTAATATCCAATCTACACCTGCCCTGGCACAACTTGAGCACCTCTCCTCTAGTACTATCCCTTGTTACTTGGGAGAAGAGAACACCACCCACCTCGCTCCCATCTCCTTTCTGGGAGCTGAAGAGCACGAAGAGGTCTCCTCTCAGCCTCCTTTTCTTCAGGCTAAACAGCCCCACAGCCCTCAGCTAATGCCAAAACCCCTTATTCTCCAGCCCCTTCCTCAGCTTCATCCCCTTCTCCGGACATTCTCCAGCCCCTCAAGGTCTTTCTTGGAGTGAGGGACCCAAAACTGAACCCAAGATTTGAGGTGTGGCCTCACCAGCGCCAAGTGCAGAGAGACAATCCCTGCCCTGGAACTGCTGGCCACCCCAGGGCTGATCCAAGCCAGGATGTTGGTGGCCTTCTTGGCCACCTGGGCCACTACTGGTTCATGTTCTGCCACTGTCAACCAACACCCCCAAGTCCTTTTCCAACTGCCGGCTTTCCAGCCACTCTTCCCCAAGCCTAAGATAGCAACACATCCTACAGCCAGTGTTTTCTGGGGTAGCTTCAAAGACTTTAGTAATGTTGGAACAAAACTGTCAATGCAAAAAGGTGTCCTTTTTTATCCGCTGACACCTTGATTCAAAATCCCAGCATGGATTTAGAGGAGAAATGGCAAGAAAAAAAGTAAGAAGGAAGTTTTCATTAAAGAATCCCATATCACACCAGGCAGTAATTTCCCACTCCACAGTTAGCTTTATGGCTTTTCTTTCCATTTCTTCTCATTGAAGCTGCCCACAGGTCTGAGACACGCTTCATTAGCTGAGAGCATCTATTAACACCACGCTGCTTGCTCAGTCAAATTACATTCTCCAGGTTTTGTGGTGAAAACAGCAAAATTTATTTTGTTTTCACCTCTTCTACAACTACCAAATCCCAGTTTCAGAAAAGCCAAGCTCTGAAGTTCAGAGCAGAGCCACAAGAATAGGCTGTGGTGTGAAGCAGATCCCAGATGGGGAACAACCACACGAGCTGGCACTCTTTACTGTAAAAGTGATGATTTACAGAAGCCATTAAGATGTTTACAAAATTGCCAGAGTGCAGAAAGTGTCTTCTCTTGACCTCCTCCAGAACAAGCCATCTACCCCAGTACTTCACTATTCTAAGGACAGGAAAACCTCTTTAGGATGAAGTTCTCACTGGAAGACTTGAAGTCTCTCGTTGCAAGAAAGACTGTGACTTTCTACTGTCAGAATCATAGAACAGTTTGAATTGGAAGGGACCTCAAAGCCCATGCAGTTCCATCCCCCTGCCATGAGCGGGGACACCTCCCACTGGATAAGGTTGCTCAAATCCCCATCCAACCTGGCCTTCAACACCTCCAGGGATGGGGCAGCCACCACTTCTCTGGGCAACCTGGGCCAGGGCCTCACAACCTGCACAAGAAAAAATTCCTTCTTAAATCTCTCCTCTTTTAGATTCAAACTGTTCCCCCTTATCCTGTGCCTGCACTCCCTGATCAAGAGCCCCTCCCCAGCTTTCCTGGAGACCCTTTCAGTACTGGAAGCTGCTCTAGGGTCTTCCTGGAGCCTTGTCTTCTCCAGGCTGAACAACCCCAACTCTCTCAGCCTGTCCTCAATTGGGAGGTTCTCCAGCCCTCCAACCAACTTTGTCGCCTCCTCTGGACTTGCTCCAACAGATCCATGTCCTTCCTGTGCTGAGGACTCCAGAACTGAATGCAGGGCTCCAGGTGAGGTCTCACGAGAGCACAGTAGAAAGGTGCCAAGATTTTTTTCAGATTGCTCAAAGCGTGAACAAGAAAGAAACTGAATCTCCACCTTAAAATGTCTAGAAATAACCAGAAATAAAACCAAAGGGGAGCTCAATAAAAGCACTGGGCCTCATTGCCGTGTGCTTTTATTGAGCTCCAGCAGAGTCACCGGAGTCCCATCAGTCAGCACCAGCTGGGAATTTGACCCAACATGGAGCCCAGATGTTATCCTTCTTGCCCAAAGACCAACATAGGAGCAGGAGATAAAAGCTGGATTACTAGGGCTATTTCAGCCAGATTTTCAACCAAACCTCAGTGACCCTGCTTTCAGGATCCAGTCCACATTGGAGCAAGCAGAGAGATTATCTAACTATGGAAAACTTTCCAGTTTCCAGAATATAATGTCATAGAAAAGGATGACATTCAGAATGAGGTCTGGTTGTTCAAATCTGTTGTCAGTGCTGGACCAGAGGCTTCTCATGAAATCCAAGTACTGCTCATGACTTACTTAAGGTTTATGCACACCTTAATTGCTCCATGTGTTTCAGACAGGCAGACTTGCTTCCGGTATCACTTGAGGACTAATTTGCGTGTGCTGGCATGTTCCATGTCAGATCATAGACTGAATCATAGAATGCTTTGGTTTGGAAAGGACCACAAAAATCACCCAGTTCCAACCCCCTGCCATGGGCAGGAACGCCTCCCACTGGATCAGGTTGCTCAAAGCTCCATCCAACCTGGCCTTGAACACCTCCAGGGATGGGGCAGCCACAATTTTCCTGAGCAACCTATGCCAGTGCCTCACCATCTTCATCATGAAGAATTTCTTCCTAATGTCTAGTCTAAATCTTCCGTCCCTCCAATTTAAAGACATATCTGGGCTATTTTTATTAGCTGCATGCTTATGAAAGTGAGATCAGAAACAGAAATGTCATCTGCTACTTGATACCAATTACCAACTTTCTTGACATTTATCTTCCTTGTAATGTATTTCATATGACTATGAAAAAATTGCAGAAAGCATCCACAACATTGTTTAATAAACTGAAGAGGCTTTATTATTCTCATTTTTCCTAGGATAAGTCGTTTCAGCAGTTTCTTCCATGGTTTCCTTCCAAATTGCTGACACTTTGCTGGTATCAACACCTCCATATGTCTTTTTTCCTACCATGGATCTGCCTGGTGGGGCTCCTTGCTCAGCGGTGTTGATATGTGCATGAGCTCCAAAACTGTCCTGAAATTTATGGCTCGCATGGTATTGTAGTGTTGTATCTAATAAATCACGCATCACCTCGTAGAACCATAGAATGGTTGGGGTTGGAAGGGATATTAAAGCCCATCCAGTTCCAACCCCCCTGCTATAGGCAGGGACGCTTTCCACTAGACCAAGCTGCTCAAGGCCCCATCCAACCTGACCTTGAACACCTCCAGGGATAGGGCAGTCACATTTCTGCTTTCTAGAGTGCTTCATAACTCAGAACAACAACAATGACTGATCTGAAAAGTTGCTCATGGGACCTCTCAAAGCCTGAGACCCACAGAGCTATTTCCCAGACTGTCCAAACAAGCTTCCAGTACCTGAAGTGGCTACAAGAAAGCTGGGGAGGGACTGTTCACAAAGGCTTTTGGTGATAGGACGAGGGGCAATGGGGATAAACTGGAGAGGGCCAGATTTAGACTAGACATAAGGAGGAATTTCTTCACCATGAGAGTGGTGAGGCATTGGCACAGGTTGCCAAGGGAAGTTGTGGCTGCCCCATCCCTGGAGGGGTTGAAGGCCACAATGGATGGGACCTTGAGTGTCCTGATCTAGCGTGATGTCCCCGCCCATGGCAGGGGGGTGGAACTGGATGATCTTTAAGGTCCCTTCCAACCCAAACTATTCTATGATTCTATGCTCATGGTGTCTGGAGAATCTCCTATCCTTAATGAGATAAGCTACATCAATAATGTGCATCTGGACTGTCCTTCCTACATCACAGATGTAGGCTGAGAATACACAGTTGTTGCATTAACAAGGATCTAAACACCTCAAAACTGAAAGGTGAGAGACAAAGCTCCCATCCGGTTTTCAGGGGTAAGATCTGAGTATTGAGTATGGCCCATAAGCGTTAATATAGCCATAATTAGAAGTCTCCTGAGTTTTGATGCGGAGATTTGGTATGCAGTAACATTCGTCGTGTTGCCCCAAAGATGACAATTCTTGCTTTGATTTCCTGCCCAAAGCCAAAAGTGATCACGCAGTGACATCCTGCCCAGATGAGAGCCATGCACACCCTCCAGCCTTCATGGTACTTATTCTGGGGCTGTGATACAGCTGGGATTCAGACCTCATTGGCTTCATGTTGGGTTCTCCAGACCTGAAGCATGGAAAGTCACTGCTTGAAAGGAGCAAAGTGTGAGCAAGAGGAGCAGAGGAAACAGAGGTGTGGTTCTGATCCTCAGAATGTCTCAAAGGAAAAAAAGTTTGGAAAGAAGGTAGCAACGAAAAAAGCAATAATAACAAAAATCATTCTTTTAGCTCCTGTGTGGAGGTTGTTAAAGTACAGCCAAACCTACTGTCATTGAAGATTGGAAGAGGTCTAAATGAAGAGAAAGCTAAAAGGCAAATAAATCCATAAATAGAATATTTAACTGGCATATCCAGAGTATTCATTCAATCCAAAGGACTATCCTAGAGATAGTGTTAGCCAAGCAATGTCAACAGAAAGCACACAAGGTGTCACATAAAAGCAGACTGGAGGGGGAACAGAAAGAACAGCTAGGGCATGGAGGCAACCAGTGAAAACAAGATGTGTATCACAAAGAGGAAAACAACAGATTGGGACAAAAGGAAGTGAAACCTCACAAGTCAGCAGAACCATAAAATCTCAGGGTTTTCATTAGCAGACCAAGGTGTTCCCTGCCTCAGAGAGCCCATGGAGAGATGTCTGAGTGGACTGGTCCTCCAGTGGTGGCCTTGCCTGCAGCTCTTGCTGTGATGGGGAAGAGGTTCTGAGAGGGGCCAAAGGCAAAACCATGGCCCATGGTTGAGTACAAGCTGTATCACACAAGCCAGGCTGCAAAGGCAGGTGCTTTACTATCAGAAGGTCTGCTCTCAGCACAGCTCTATAGAAGAGCTCAGGGCTTGTACCATGAATGGCCACCTCCTCAACTCCATACCAAAATACTCATATGCCCAAGAGACACTTGCAAAGCTGGGCTGGGGTAGCATTGATCCTGCAGACAGGCAGTGGTGGTAGCACAAGCCCCCCTGCATGGACCATCCCACTGTCAGTCAAGTAAATACAAGGCATCCAACTCAAGACCATCAATCAAACGCTTTTGTTCTACTCCATTTGAGTTTCCACCACTGAAATATAAGAAAAATGGTCCATAAATTGGATCAGGATCAGAAAAAAACACCAGTAGACTTATGAGAGTCCTTGTCATCCTGAATGTATACAAGAAACAGAGTTCATCTTATTTTTATTCATTTGACAGCACGTAATTTTTTCCAAATGGATGACTTTTTAGTAGCTGTCAGAATCCCAAATTAACTCACAACGCATGATCTATAAAACCAGGCAGATAAATCATTCAGGAGTGCCAGCCATGGTCTCAATGGAAAGAGAAATGAATCCACAATATTTTTTTATTGATGAGTTCTGAGATTCAGTGAAACAAAGGGTAGCCAAAAAACCACCATCCTGACAGCTAAATAAATATATTCTTCCTTTTCCATTTACCAAAATTCAGATTGGGGGGGGGGGGTTCCTTTGTGATCTAGTTAATTTATTCTTAAAAACCACTGCCAATCATGAGAACAACATGCGAAGTCTAAACACTGACTGGATCTGAAAGGATCTCAAAGTCAGAGACGTTTACAATGTTCCAGAATGAAGTCCCCTTTGCAAAGTGAAGAAAAGCACTCACCAATGAGAGTTTACTGGTTTTATGAGCATCAAGCTGGTGGGAGGCATGGGATGTAGGTCATGACCTACTCCTCAGTCCCTTTATACTGGAGATGAGGTGATGCGGTGATGAGTTGCTGAGAGGTTTCAGTGCACGCTGTCTCAGCACAGACCTTGAAGGATGCGGATCCAAAGCTGCCTTCCATAGATCCCCTTCAAGTCCTCACCCACCTGGGGCTCAGGACAGTTGCATGGTGCCTCTAAGACTGGTCTCTCTGAGCTGTTGAGTGGCAGCCATGGAAGTCAGAATGGCCAAATTCAGTTCTTACCGCGTTTGTTCCTGTCTCAGCAGGAGAAAGAGTCGAACTATTGGAGTTTTCCATTCCCGAAGAGGTCAAAAACCTCTGCTGAGACATCTGAGTAGTGTTGTTTGAAGAGGAAAACCATAATTCTCTGGATCAGTCTGAACTCTTGGTGTAAGTGACAAGCCTTTTACTTCACAAATGCTGGGGGCTGTTTTCTCCCTCAAGGATGAGGGATTTCAAGTTGAGTTGGCTTGGATTTTTGTCACTGTCATTCCCATCATAAATTATAGCATCTCAGCCAGAGAAGAGACCGCAGTGTATCATGGGTGACACAGTCTGGTCAGGGTCCATCCAAGAGAAGAGGGGATGAGCCATGGAAGTGACAGATCCAAGAAACATCAATGCAGATTGACCCAAAAATGTATCACTTTGCTTCCAGGAGGCAAGGAAAAAAGGAAAGGGCAAGGGGATTTGTTGAAAACAGTGCTTCATCAAAATGTGTTTTGATAGAAAATATCCAGTGTTTGTGTATAACCGGCAATACCCATGGAGATGCTTGTCCCAGTGTTGGGATGAAACGCTTGTCACTGTCTGCTGAAAGCCAGTTAAAACGCAGGTACAGAGCTTCGGTTCTGATGTTCCAAAAATACGGGCCACAAGTCAAAACCAGCCTTGGTCACTCTCATTATGCTGCAGTCATGGAAAAAGCAGCCAGGAATTTGGAAGTGAACAGGAACAACTTTTCCTCATGTGTTGACCTTAAAGATCATCTAGTTTCACCTCCCTGCCATGGGCAGGAACACCTCCCACTGGATCAGGTTGCTCAAAGCTCCATCCAACGTGGCCTTGAACACCTCCAGGGATGGGACAACCACAACTTCTCTGGGAAACCTGGGCCAGGGCCTCACCACTCTCACAGGAAAACATTTCTTCCCAAGATCTCATCTCAATCTCCCCTCTTCCAGCTTCAAACCCTTCCCCCTGCCCTATCCCTGCACTCCCTGATCCAGAGCCCCTTCCCAGCTTTCCTGCAGCCCCTTTCAGTACTGGAAGCTGCTCTAAGGTCTCCCCAGAGCCTTCTCTTCTCCAGGGTGAACACGCACAACTCTCTCAGCCTGATTCCATCCTATCTTGTCTTTCTTTTTGTACAAGTCTGGCAATTTGGATTACAAGGAATGGGAAGCCGAGGGTGCTAGCCCAGATCCCTGCTCTGCCAGAGGTTTCCCGGTTGATCTCAGGCCCATTGCCTGTCACTATGCCTTCAGTCAAGGAGAAATGAGTCTGACACAATGAGTCACAGGAGCAAGAATGTTCTTTTTGATTGTTATCTATATAAAGTCTCACTACAGGAGCCGTCTCCTGCACCAATAAACCCTAGAGCCTCTAAGCCTCCCTGAAATCCCCTCTGTGGGATCCCAAAACATCTGTCTTCAGCTGTCAACTACAACAAAAGACACGATTATGAAGCGAAGTAGTTTAGCTAAGCCAAAATGGAGTCAAAACAGTTATTGGATTAACCTTTCAGGTCAAGGCACAGAACTAGAAGCAGCAGAGACAACAGGTCAGAGGCAGATTGAGCGATCAAGTTATGAACAGGAGAAGCTCAGGTGATGGTCATACACATAAACTGTTGATTATAGCTAAGCAACAGCTGCCAAGTGACTTCTCCAATGCAAAAATATACCTGCTGCACCTTAGAAGACAAAGTCTGACTTATCTTCACCTTACATCACCTGTGCCTCTGACTGCACAGGCCCCAGGCCAAATTCCTTGTCTAACTGCCATTAGAACTACAGCCCGAGGTAATTAGATGACTTAATAGTTTAATTGGGTTGTGGTTTCAGAGTATTAAAATGATGAGCAGTCACCCTGTGCAGCTCCAAAAGCCTGAGTGCCTTGTCTTCAGTAGTTATCAAATTCAGACAGCGGTCACATTTAAATTGGATTTAATTATGCAGAAGCTCATATGGAAATCATTTTAGTCAGCAAATCTGGACCAGAAGTCCTCCAGCAAGGGAAAGGTCACATCACTGTGATTTAAATGAATGTGATCCAAGCCCAAGAGCTGAGATGCTTCAAGAAGTTCCTCCAGACACAGAATAGTTCAGGTTGGAAGGGACCTTAACGATCACCTAATTCCAAATGAACATGAAAAAATCTGGGAAACTCCTCTACTTGATTTGGCCAAAAACACTCTGGACACTTCAGAAGCAGGCAAGAGCTTTGCTAGTCTTCCACCTTCTTATGGCAAGAAGAGAGGAACCATATGCAACTCCTTTTGTATGTCCTTCCTGCAGTGAATGCAAAGGGAATCTCTCCTGGCAAGGAGATTTCTTGTAGAGAGACCAGCTCACCAGGGCTGCCCATTCCTGCCTGCCTGTACAAATTCCAGGGAAATAAGAGAGAGGGCAAATTTCAGAGCATCTGCAGACCAAGCGTTTGGTGCCCTGCACCAACAGGACCTCACTACTCATCCAAGACCATCAGCGATGCAAGTAGTGAGGTGGCTGGAGCCCCCGAGCCTTGCAAACAGAGTTTCTCAATCCCTACTCGGAATGAAAGGGAGGAGGGAAGCGGAACGAAAATAAATAATTTCTGGCTCCTCTGAATCAAAGCCTGTTACAATCAAAACAGCCCTTAGTCTGCAGCCAATGCCCCAGGGCCTCGTTCATCAAAAATTATACGTGTGCTAGAAGCCGCAGGGAAAGTCTCCTCAACAGAGAAGACTCTCCTGGTGTCAAAGGGAGCTGCGGAATGCTTTTAATCCTCTATCTCTGTCCCAGGCTCTCCTGGAGCTTGTGTGGACTCTTTGTTCGGTGTCCAACCCAGAGTGGGTTAATCCTTCAGCTCTTGCTGCACAGCTCGTGGCAGACCCTGCCCATGGGAATGACAGGCTGCCCAAAGGGAAAGGAGTATAAGGAAATGAGGATTTGGGGGATAAATTGAAATGGGAAGTGGACAAGAGAGCATGAAGGAGGCTGGCTGGAGAAACCCTCTGCACGAATGCAAGCAAGGAGCCCTGATTTTGATTTTTTTTTGTAGAATGGCACAATGTTACCAAATTCAGGGGACTTATTCTTGATTTATGACAATATACATGAGATTAGAAGCAGGTCCTCTGCTCTCAGGAAGCTTATGGACTTAATGTTATCCATCTGTGGGTGTGTGTGTGCGCGCATAGACCTACAAACGTATATGTATTTATGCACAGAACACTGCCGTTAAAATAAGAAATCAGAAACCAAATCATAGAATTATTAAGGTTGGAAAAGACCTCTAAGCTCATTCAGTCCAACCGTTAGCCCAACCTCATCGTGCCTGTTAAACCATGTCCCCAAGTGCCACATCTACATGCTTTTTGAACCCCTCCAGGGATGGAGACTCCACTACTACCCTGAGCAGCTTCTGCCAGGGCTTTACAGCTCTTTCCATGAAGCAATTTTCCCTCATATCCAATCTGAACCTCCCCTGGCACAACTTGGTGTCATTTCCTCTCATCACTTGTTACTTGAGGGAAGAGACCAGCACCCACCTCATTACAACCTCCTTTCAGGGAGCTGAAGAGAGTAATAAGGTCTCCCTTCAACCTTCTGTTTTCCAAGTCCCAGTATGAGGGAGTGAAGGTGTCTGGGAATGCACCCCCAAGTTATAGATTAAGGCTTCATATCTGGACTAGATGTTTCCTCGCTTGCAAGATCCCCTTCACCTTGAAGTCATCTTTAAGCTGTCTGCTGAGATTTGCTTTTATCGCACAGGTGTTTAGAAGGGCCTGTGTAACAGATTGAGAGCTGCCCTGCAGAGAAGGATTTGGGGTGCTGGTCAATGAGAAGCTTGACACGAGCCGGCAATGTGCGCTTGCAGCCCAGAAACCAGCCACATCCTGGGCTACATCAAAAGCAGCGTGGCCAGCAGGGTGAGGGAGGGGATTCTGCCCCTCTAGTCCTCTCTTGGGAGATCTCATCTAGAGGATTGTGTGCAGTTCTGGAATCCTCATCGTGAGAAGGAGATGGAGCTGTTGGAACGGGTCCAAAGGAGGCTACAAGATTGATCCGAGGTCTGGAGCACCTCCCATACAAGGACAGGCTGAGAGAGTTGGGGTTGTTCAACCTGGAGAAGAGAAGGCTCCGAGGAGATCTTACAGCGACCTTCCAGTACAAGAAAGCTGTGGAGGGACTGTTCACAAAGGCTTGTGGGGATAGGACGAGGGGGAATGTGTATAAGCTGGAGAACGGCAGATTTAGGCTAGACATAAGGAAGAATTTCTTCACCATGAGGGTGGTGAGGCACTGGAGCGGGTTGCCCAAGGAAGTTGTGGCTGCCCCATCCCTGGAAATGTTGAAGGCCAGGTTGGATGGGGCCTTGGGCAGCCTGATCCAGTGGGATGTCCCTGCCCATGGCTGGGGAGTTGGAACTAGGTGATCTTTAAGGTCCCTTCCAACCTAAACTATTCTATAATAACACAGCGTTTTGCAGCAGGGATGTTATTTTGTGTAAGAGCCGTGTGCTGGTGCTCCAGGGGATCTAAAGGACAAGTCCTTCCCACTAAGTGCCACGTTCTTTGGTCAGGACTGGATGGAGTGCTGAGCCAGATACCCTCAGGTGCAACTTGCTCTTCAGAAGTTTCAGGCAAACCTTTGGCTCTTTGACCCATTGGCTTTGCCAAGATGTTGGAGAGGAGGGAATAGATAGACCAGACTTGGCTACTTGGTATTTCAATTTCCCTTTTCACTTGTACCTTGTGTTGCTAATATAAAGACAGAATTTCTGGATATAGCCAAGATCATATCATCTTGTGTAAAGCCTGTTTTGCTTCAATGAGCAAGTCATGTTCTGCATCATCTCCCTCTTTCTCAGCTCTTCACATAACCCTACAATGGTTCTGTCAGAACCTTAATGCATAGAATCATGGAACCATGGACTGGTTAGGGTTGGAGGAAACATGAGAGACCATCCATTTCCAACCTCCTTGCTACAGGTACAGACATTTTCCACTGGATCAGGTTGCTTAGAGCCCCAACCAACCTGGCCTTAGATACCTCCAGGGATGGAGCAACCGCTATTTCTCTGGGCAACCTGGGCAACTTTTGCTTTGGAAGGGATATGTAAGCAAAGAAGCATGACACGACAAGTAGTGAAAAGGACCTAAAGATATCCAGAGATGCCTTCTAACCCTAGTTAAACTGTGATTTTACATCAGTGTAAACCAAAGCCATGAGTGATACCACAGTGCTCAAGAGACCGGAAATCACCTGTGCAGAAACTCTAAGGAAAAAAGTGGACAAGACCCATTTTCTCTTGGATTCTCTAGCAATGAAGGCATTCAAATAGAGTCAGTGATCGGGAGGCAAAAATGCCATAAAAAAGAGAAGTTGAGAACAAGTAAGGTGGGAACTGGAGACTGAATAACCTTTAAATCAGTTACAATAGTCCTCCTTGTCTTGCAGCTGGAGCCTGGCCAGCAAGGTCATGAACAAGGAACTGCTCATTCCTTGTGTGACATATATTATTTCATTACTTGGTTTTATTTAATGTGGCAATAAATTCATGGATCCTACATGACTGGAACAGTCTGGGGTGTTGCTTATTATTACTGCCTGACCACCTAAAATTCCTGATGCAACATGAAGAACCAGCTCTAGCCAGATGTCTCACATGTAGTCAATAGAGACAGACACTTTCAAAAGATGATCCAGCCCCAAGAAGGTATGAAATTCTTACAAGATGAACCTCTCCATGGATTACAAAGAGACTCCAAGTCTTTTATTTGGCTAAAATTAAGAGTAGGACTCAGAACAGGACAACTGATCTGATGCATCGCCAAATTTGTCTCAAGCTTGTGAATGCAGGTTGTCATGCATTGCCTGATCCTGTGGGCAGATAAAGTCTCATTTGGAGGCAAGGAAGGAAAATTGACTTGGCAGTCAGTAAAATTCAAAACATTTTGAGTCATGCTAATAAGATTTGGGATCACAGAATCATAGAATCATAGAATAGTTTGGGTTGGAAGGGATCTTAAAGATCATCCAATTCCAACCCCCTGCCATGGACAGGGACACCTCCCACTGGATCAGGCTGCCCAAGGCCCATCCGACCTGGCCTTGAACACCTCCAGGCTGAAGAACACCTACTGTTCTTATACTGTTCTTATACGAGAAGCGTTCCATCCCTCTGTTCATCCTCATGTCCTCCTCTGTGCTTGCTCCAACTGATTCATTTCTTTCCTGTGCTGAGAAACAGAACTGAATGTAGGACTCCAGGTTGGGTCTCACAAGAGCAGAGTAAAGGAGCAGAATCCCTTCCCTCCCTGCTGGTCCCACGGCTTTGGATGCAGCCCAAGACACAGTTGGTTTCTGGGCTGCAAGCACACGCTGCCAGCTCCTGTCGACCATCTCATCCACCAGCACCCCAAATCATTCTCATCAAAGCTATTCTCAATGCAAGAGACCCCTCCTGCTAGTTGTAATTCTAACAAGGTATATATATCCTTACAATAATATCAGATAATTTAATACATCATTAAATATTATATCATTATTCTAAAAACAATAATACACTGCACAAAGCACGCAGCCTTGTGCCAAAACGCCGGCTTTTGGCTTTCCCCCACTATTTTAATGACAAATTGAGTCACGCTGGTGTTTCAGCTAAAGCAAATTGCATTATTATTGCAAATTGTCTTCTTCTCACTCACGAAGTAGAGCTGTCACAATGCTCTGAGCTCCGCAACCTTTTGTTCTGAAGCATGGTTGGGTTTTAGCACAGGGAGCCATTCCTGGCAGAGATTTTGTGCTCCTTTGCTTTGCCTTTTCTGCTTTTCCAAGTGAAACCTAATCTGCAATCGTCTCTGCTACTTGCAGGATATTATTTGGTGGATGTGGTTTCCAATGTATAGCTCAGTGCATGATTTAGGACCTGATCCAAATGGCACTAAAAGCCACAGAAAAACTCCTACGAACAACTTTTGCAAGCCTGGAGCGAGCCTGTGGATTGAAAAGGAAAACCTCTCTGGGTGTTGCTGCACCTTCCCATCGAGTAGCCACAGTCTTTCACTCCCACTGACAAGATCAGAGAGCGCAAAATACCTCACAGGAGCTATTTAAAACCTCGACGTGACAGGAGAGAGTGAGTGTTTTCTTGTCTTTTCCAACCCCGAACTCATCTGTCATAAAGACCAGCTCCAAATAAAAAGAGGAGCCACCAGCTTTATTTTGGAGTCAGCAGTCCATTGCAAGCAAGAGGGAAGATCAGGTTATTTTGGTCCCCTCCCTGTCTCTGTAGTCACATACCAGCTCATGCATTCTTGGATTTGCAGATATCTCAGTTATGCGTGCAGAGGCACAGTGATATCTGCGACCAGTTTTCAGTGCCTTTGTAGCATAAAGGAGATTCTGCCAACTTGCCAGCTTCAATTTGAACAGAAGTGAAGTTCTGACTTTGGAGGAAATCATATCTATTTTGCCCTTGCTTATCTGAACATAGATTGAGATGAGATTCTAGGAAGAAATCTTTTCTTGTGAGGGTGGGGAGGCCGTGGCCCAGGTTGCCCAAAGAAGTGGTGACTGCCCCATCCCTGGATGATCTTTTATGTCCCTTCCAACTACCTGAAAGAAGGTTGTAGAGAGGTTGGTGTTGGTCTCTTCTCCCAAGTGACAGGTGATAGGATCAAAGAATCATAGAATCATAGAATCATAGAATCATAGAATCATAGAATCATAGAATCATAGAATCATAGAATCATAGAATAGTTTGGCTTGGAAGGAACCTTAAAGACCATCCAGTTCCAACCCCCTGCCACAGGCACGGACACCGCCCCACCGGATCAGGCTGCCTAAGGCCCATCTAACCTGGCCTTCAACATCTCCAGAGATGGCGCAGCCACAACTTCCTTGGGCAACATGTTCCAGTGTCTCACCACTCTCATGGTGAAGAAATTCTTCTTTATGTCCAGTCTATATCTGCCCCTCTCCAGTTTATACCCATTGCCCCTCGTTCTATCACCACAAACCTTTGTGAACAGTCCCTCCCCATCTTTCTTGGAGCCCCTTTCAGGTACTGAAGGTGGCTATAAGATCTCCTCGGAGCCTTCTTATCTCCAGGCTGAACAAGCCCAACTCTTTCAGCCTGTCCTCATATGGGAGGTGTTCCAGCCCTCTGATGAGAGGAAATGGCCTCTAGTTGCAGCAGAGCAAGTTCAGATTGGACAGCAAGAAAAATTTCTTCGCCTAAATGGTTATTCAACGCTGGCAGAGGCTGCCCAGGGAGATGGTTGAGTCCCCATCCCTGTAGGTGTTTAAAAGATGGGCAGATTATGTGTTTAGGGGTATGGTTTAATAGTGAAAAGTACAGTTGGACTTGATGATCTCAAAGGTCTTTTCCAACTTAGGGATTCTATGATTCTATGATTTATGCTGACAGGCAGAAATGAGATTCATCCATGTAAATACACAGCAAGTTTGCATGGAGTCCTCACTGACAAAGGAGGGGGAAGAAAAAAGTAATCTAAGCCTCACATCCCTTGCAAAAGGGTCATTAAAATTAAAATGAAGTCAAAACATGGGTGAGGCACTTCAGGGGTTCAGTTGCACCTCGTAACACATTACTTAGTGCTCCGAAAGCCTGAAAGATTTTCCACAAGAACAGGATGCACATGTTGAGGGAAAAGATGGAGTAATCTGGTATTTGTTCCACTCTCTGGCTAAATAAAATGTGCAAGCAAATAACTTTGAGAGCTGTGAGGTTACGTTGAGCATGTTCAGACTGCAGAATTAGCAAACCTAAACATTTCCTTTCATAGAGTGATAAAATTACGAGTTGGAAAAGACCTTTGAGCTCACTGAGTCCAACTGTACTCGTCCGCTACTCAACCAGATCCCTGAGCACCTCACCTACTTGTCTTTTAAACACCTCCAGGGATGGGGACTCCACCATCTCCCTGGGCAGCCTCTGCCAATGCCTGAAGACCATTTCTTGGAAGAAATGTTTCCTAATGTCCAATCTGAACCTGCCCTGGCACAACTTGAGGACATTTCCTCTCATCCTATCGCCTGCCATTTGAGAGATGAGACCAGCATACGGCTCACCACAACCTCCTTTCAGGCAGTTGTAGACAGCGATGAGGTCTCCCTTCAGCCTCCTTTTCTCCAGGCTAAACAACTCCAGTTCCCTCAGACATTCCTCGTAAGACTTGTTCTCCAGCCCCTTCACCAGCTTCAATGCTCTTCTCTGGACATATCCAGGACCTCAAGGTCTTTCTTGTAATGACAGGCCAAAAACTGAACCTAGGATTCAAGGTGCATCTTCACCGATGCCAAGTACAGGGGCACAATCCCTTTCCTGCTCCTGCTGGCCACACTGTTTCTGATCCAGGCCAAGATGCCTTTGACCTTCTTGGCCACCTGGACACACTGCTGACTCATACTCATTCATTCACGGTCAAGGACTCATTCCTTGGCTCAGAGACTGATGGTCTCCAGAAGCACTGTTATTTCACAACTAAGTTCTTCACAGTTCAGGCAAAGCAGGGATCAACCCAGGCTTTTGAGCACAGTGGTTTGATGCATATCATAGCCCCAGGACTCCTATCCCAACTTGCTGCTGGTGGGGCAGCCTGGGAACCCTGTACTGCTCTGGATTCTTATCTGCCAGTGGTGGGTTTCTCGCCCATGGGGCACCCCAGACTGATCCACTGAGGCCATTGAAGTGTTATGCTGTGTACCTCAGCGATGTTCTGTGCTGTCCTCATCCACAACAGGGTTGTACTTAAGACCCCAAGGAACATTTGGGCACCTGGCTGGACCACAACACTCACTCCCCTGAACTTCTTCAACATGGATTCTTCTGGTATCTGAAGAGCCCTTCAGCTAATTGTCAATAACGATGAAAACCCATTGCTGTAACATAAGTTTCTTACACCGCTGGAGACCTTCTGGTGCCCAAACATCATGACAAAGATAGCCAATATGACACAGGAAACGTACTACTTTTTGAACTGGAAGCTGGAGGCAGGGGGAGACATCCCAGCATATCTCAAATGCCTCTGGACATCCATGATGAAACCACTGAAGTCTGTCTTAAATTGCCTCACTGCGAATCATAAAATCATAGAATCATAGAATAGTTAGGTTCCAAAGGGACCTTATAGATCATCCAGTTACAACCCTCCTGCAATGGGGAGGGACATCCCAGTAGATCAGGCTGACTAAGGCCCCACCCAACCTGGCCTTCAACACGTCCAGGGATGGGATAGCCACAACTTCCCTTGGGCAACCTATTCCAGTGTCTCACCACTCTCATGGTGAAGAAATTCTTCCTAGTGTCCAATCTAAATCTGCCCCTCTCCAATTTATCCCCATTACCCCTCGTCCTATCACTCCAATCTTTTGTGAACAGCCACTCTCCAGCTTTCTTGGAGCCCCTTCAGGTACTGAAAAGTCATTCTAAGGTCTCCTCAGAGCCTTCTCTTCTCCAGGCTGAACAAGGCCAACTCTCTCAGCCTGTCCTCGGATGGGAGGTGCTCCAGCCCTCAGATCATCGTTGTAGCCTCCTCTGGACCCATTCCAACAGCTCCATCTCCTTCTTATGTTGAGGATTCCAGAACTGGACACCGTATTCCAGATGAGGATGAAATCCACGATTTCTTGTCTAACATCTCCCATATTCTCGTACAAAACAATGTTGGTATGATAGAACAGAAGTTGAGGGCAGGTAGATCAGAACCTTTGCAGAAAGACTGAGTGACTTACTAATTAAAAGAAAAACTACATTTGAGATTCCATTAAGTAAAAGAATTGTGGCAATGCTTTCATCCCCTGTGTTTTGAGGAATTTTGCCGAGACTGTCAGAGTTTCATCATGGCAGGGTGATTGCCACACACTGGCATATAATACAATCTCACTCCCAGTCCCTGCAGCAAACTTCTCAATGTGACATGACCACACAGGGCTGCAATGCCTACAAAAGAACAGAGAGTTGGCAATGACCTTGAGCACTGCATGGCCAGTTCTGCTTGTCCGGACTCAGCTGCAAAGCATTGGACTATAGTGTCGTTCAAGCAACACCAGGATTGGAAATATGTAGGGACAGACAAGCCAAATTCAGTCTGGCATCCGTTTTGGTCTGTAAGGGATGGGATGCCCTTGAAGCTATCATGGGCTTCATATCAATGCCCTCCTTTACAGTCATCTACTGCTGAAAGAGAGGAAAAATGCCCACACAGGTTATTTGCCCTTATTTTGCTTCACGCTAGCTGCTGTCCTGGCTCAATCATAGAACCACAAAACGGTTTCAATTGGAAAAGACCTTTAAGGTCATCAAGTCCAATCATAGATCCAGCCCTGCCAAGTCTTATCACTAGACCATGTCCCCATACAACAGTTTAGGTTGGAAGGGACCTCTAAAGGCCCATCCGTTCCAACCCCGCTGCAGTGAGCAGGGACATCTTCTGCTAGAACAGGTTGCTTAACGCTCCATCCAACCTGACCTTGAGTGTTTCCAGGGATGGGGCATCTACTACCTCTCTGGGCAACTTATGCCTGTGTTTCACCATCATCAGCTGCTGTGGAAAGGTTGGTGTAAGCAAAGAAGCATGAGGCAATTAGGGAAATGGACTTAATCTCTGCTTGTTTTGATGAATTAGATAGAATTTAGCATTGGTAGACACCTCCAATACCTTTTGATACTTTGGCACTTCTCTACAGCCAACAGAGACAGAGAGTAGAGTCAGAAGGATTCCTAAATTAACTTACCCCTATTTAAACCGATGTCTAAATTAGATCAGATGAACCGCACCTTCAAACTGCTTGTTATCCTTTGTGAAGCACAAACTGAGCCCAAGGTGAAAGCTCAGCTGGATCGATTTGCCTGCGGACATCTCCAGAGAGGAGATGTGGGTTGCACACGAGACTTACACAAGTCATTTCCTTCAGAAGAACCCTATTCCTTTATTTATTCCAAACTAGACTGCGATGCACACCAATTAATGGTGAGAATGTTGGAAGAGGTATAACACTTTTTGCTCTAGAGCTTGCGTCAGCCTTTGACTTTTGGAAGCCAGGATGGAGTTTAATCCAATATATAAATTACTTTGCTATATTATCTTTCACATCCTGTCAGAGACAGAAGCTTGAAAACATGGGTCAGATCCACCACATTCGCTCCTCTTTCATCCCAGATAAAGTTCTTCATGTTGAAAACGCTGAGCTGATCTGGAGAATGGAAAAACCCTGGGATGCTGTATCTGGTTTATGCAAGCAATGAGTCTGGTTCCTTCTCGTTTTCCCCCTCCACGCGACCACTAGCCATGGATGCCAGTATTTGAAACTTCACAGGTCTCCAGGCACAAGACCTCACGCTTTTTAAGTGGCAGCGCCAGACCTAGACTGCGTGAAGGGTTCTCAGGTTTCCGTTTTAATCAAGCTCTTCTGCATTTCTGGAAAATACATTTCGACTCCAAGAGGAACATGGAATTTATTTGCCAAATGCCCAAAGGTACAATCCAGCACTGAATTCTTGCCCACAACATTTCAGTTTAACAAGATGCTGCAGGACTCGGAGCAGCAGAGCAAAGAGAAAGAAGGAATCCAGTCTTTAGTAATACTCTTTTTGACTGTGATGACCTTGTAGTGTGGGACAATAAAAAGTGAGGTTTTTTGGAGACCAAATTCTACTGAGGGGATTTTAGAGTCAGGAATATGCATCTATTTTCCAGCTTGAGGTCAGCTTAAGCAGCAATGATGCTTCCCTTCTGTCCTACAGGCAGTGATGTCCTCATGCCTGAGCTACTCCTCACCAGTACATTAAGATAATAAAGATGGACACTTGCTGATGCTGTTTTCCACCCACGTCTTGGAGATGGCAGATCCATACAGCATGTGGCAGGACTCCATGCCGCTAGTGTCTGTAAAGTCATTATTAGGCTGTCTCTCATCGCAACGCTCCTAATGTCCACTTAATGCCTCCAACTGCGGAATCACCTGTGGGAGTAGAACTTGTAGTTTCCAGCTAATTTGGGTAACCTCACTCCCAGCCAATGCTTCCACCCGAGAAACTCTGACCTGTCACCCTTTTTACACTTAGAATCATAGAATCATAGAATAGTTTATGTTGGAAGGGACCTTAAGGATCATCCAGTTCCAACCCCCTGCCACGGGCAGGGACATCCCACTGGATCAGGATGCTCAAAGCCACATCCAACCTGGTCTTCAACATCTCCAGGGATGGGGCAGCCACAACTTCTCTGGGCAACCAGTGCTTCACCACTCTCAGCATGAAGCATTTCTTCATGATGCCTAATCTAAATCTTTCCCCCTCCAATTTAAAGCCATTTCCCCTCATCCTATCACTACAAGCCTTTGTAAAAAGTCCCTCCTCCTCTCTCTTGTAGCCTCTTCAGTACTAGAAGGCCTCTATAAAGTCCCCCTGGAGCCTTCTCCAAGCTGAATAAACCATCTCCTTCAGCCTACCACTTGTGCTTGAAGAGCTCAAGTGGGATGGGAGGTCACCACACTGTGCACAGTTCTGGTGCCTATGGCAGCATACAGCCTCCCAACCACACTCTCTGTTCTCAGAATATTCCTCCTCTGCCTCTGAAAGCATTTTTAGCCTGCATATTTTAGTCAATAACAAAGTTTTCCTGAGAAATCCTCCTTCTACCGGAGCATCGACACCTCAGAGTAACGTTCATCCCTTATCTTCTGTTTCATCCCAAGTCCTGGCTGCAGTCATGTTTCACTGCACTTTGAACCTCTTTGAGTGTATTTTAACACCCTTTCCTCCTTCTCTGCATAGTTTGCATCTGGAGAACAATTTTACCCATAGCTGGTCAGATACAAGAGCAAAGAGAGTGGGAAGGGGAGGACCAAACCACTGTGTCGCTGGCGGATGCTGGATGGGGTCACTTCTCCTGGGGGCCAGAAATCCCTTTCTCCTTCTGCCAATGTCTTTTCCTGTATTGGTCAGTCTCATGGGGCCAGACACACCACCCAAAGACAACTGCCCTGGGCAACCTGTTCCGGTGCCTCATCACTCTCATCATGAAGAAATTCTTCCTTATATCCGGTCTAAATCTGCCCCTCTCCAGTTTATCCCCATTGCCTCTCATCCTATCACTACAAGCCTTTATGAATAGTCCCTCCTCAGCTTTCTTGTAGCCCCTTTCAGGTACTGGAAGGTCACTATAAGATCTCCTTGGAGTTTTCTCCAGGCTGAACAAGCCAAACTCTCTCAGCCTGTTCTCATATTGGAGGTGCTCCACCTCAGATCATCCTTGTAGCCTCCTCTGGACTCCAACAGCTCCATACCAGAACTGAAAAGTATCTACAAGCAGGAATGTTTTACTGGGGAAGATTCTGGGGTGCCTTCATGTGGGGTGAAAGTCTGAGATGATGCTACTGCATGGTTTCATTCTCCTTTTCCTGTGCCTTCCCAGCCCTGCCTGAACCGATTGTGCATCCCTAGCGGGTTGTCTCACCATCAGCACGCACATCATCTGGCAGAAAAGCCCTTCCCTCTCCCTCCAGGTTTCTCAATGTTAGAGAAATATAATTAAAGGCACTTGGCAGCTTCTCTCCTGACTCCTCAAGGGTCTTTTTATCAGCCCAGCGCAGGGCTGATGGGTTGAAATATATTCGCAAGCTCAGCCGGCCCCGGTTACGCCAGCGTAGCTCCAGCACAGTGACTGTTTCTCAGGGCACGCAGCATTGCTGCACTCACTGCAGATTGACAGAGGATTTATATTTCAGCCATAAAAGTCTTGTGGGCATTTATTCCCCCCTCCCCTCCGAACCTTCACCAACCACAGATTGAAAAGTGCAGCATTTCATATTCTCTCTGATGCTAATTCCATGGTGAAAATGGAAAATTCAATAACTTCTGCGTGTTGTAAATTCTGCTTAACGTATTCCACATTCCAGCCGCGGGGAGGAAAGGTCCCTGCCTCCCACCACTGTGCCCCCCCCCCCACCTTCTCCTCTCTTTTCTCTCTTGGTCTCCTTTCCCTCCCTTCAGCTTAGCTCCAGCTCATCCGGTTTCCCTTCTGCAACCTAAACAGCTCCATCTGCATGGATCCAACAGCCAGAATTGATTTAACAGGTAATCTAATCAGAGCTTATTTTGATTTATAATCATAGAATGGCTTGGAAAGGACCTTAAACATCATCCAGTTCTAACCCCTTACCATGGACACAGACACCTCCCAATAGACCAGGCTGCTCAAAGCTCCATCCAACCTGGCCTTGAACACTTCCAGGGATTTGGCAGCCACAACTTCTCTGGGCAACCTGGGCCAGGGCCTTCCCATCCTCATCGTGAAGAATTTCTTCCCAATGTCCAATTTAAATCTTCTCCCATCCAATTTAAAGCCAGTCTTTCTCATCCTATCACTTATGTACATGTAAAAAGTCACTTCCCAGCTTTCTTGTAGCCCCCTTCAGGTACTGGGACCTTAAAGATCATCCAATTCCAACCCCCTGCCATGGGCAGGGACACCTCCCACTGGATCAGGTTGCTCCAAGCCCCGTCCAACCTGGCCTTCAACACCTCCAAGGATGGGGCAGCTGCTCTCAGGTTTCCATCATTTAGTAAACAATGAGCTGAGAGGATGAAAGACTCACTAGATCCCAGGGTGCCCTTGCGTTAAATCTGAGGGCGGATTCTTCACTCTTGCCTAAGGCAGTGCAGTTGGTGCACCCAAGATCTGCCCATTTCATCCTGGTTTTATATTTGTGACAAATGTTGGAACTGTGGAGAACATCCCAGGAGTGCTGATGGATGAGAAGCTGGGTATCAGCTGGCAATGTGTGTTTGCAGCTATAACCATATCCTGGGCTGCATCCAGAGGAGTAGGACCAGCAGAGCAAGGGAGGGGATTCTACTCCTTTACCCTGCTCTGGTGAAACCCCACCTGGAATCCTGTGTCCAGCTCTGGAATCCTCAGTACAGGAAGGACATGAATCGGATGGAATGGGTCCAGAGGAAGCCACGTAGATGATCCGAGGGCTGGAACACCTTCTCTTGAAGAGAGTTTGAGAGAGTTGGGGTTGTTCAGTCTGGAGAAGAAAAGACTCCAAGGTGACCTTTCTGCAGCCTTTCAGTACTTAAAGGGGGCTTACAAGAAAGATGGGGAAAAACTATAAGTAGGACAAGCAATAGGACAAGGGGTGAAGGGTTTAAACCAAAAGATGAGAAGTTTAGACTAGATCTTAGGAAGAAATGTTTTCCTGCGAGGGTGGAGAGGCCCTGGAACAGGTTGCCCAGCGAAGTCTTGGCTCCCCCATGCCTGGAGGTGTTGAAGGCCAAGTTGGATGGGGCTTGGAGCAACCTGATCCAGTGGGAAGTGTCCCTGCCCATGGCAGGGAGTTGGAAGTGGATGGGCTTTGAGGTCCCTTCCAACCCAAACCATTCTATGATCCTAAACCTCTTCCCTTTAGCCGGGCATTTGATGCTTTTTTTGGCTTTCTATCGCTAACCTGTTGAGTGAAGTTCAACCACTCCCTAAGAGCAGCCGGCTTTCATCTTAGTGCATTATTTCTCCTCACTGATACCAAAGCTGTTCAAGAGCTGATGGCTTATTCAAAGTCCGCTTGAACCTCCACAAGATCTTGGCTAGCTGGAGCAAGCCTGCCTCTAGGTCACCAAGTAAGGGGCTCCACAAACCTCCTAACACCAACATATTTGCCACAACAAAAGCAAATGACTGATTTTCCACTAATTCCCTCACCATCACAAATTGGGGCACCCAATGTTTGTCTCTCTGTTTATTGCTTTGCTTCTGCCCTCATTCTCCTCCAACTGAAGGTATTTGGGGAGTTTATCAAACCAATCATCATGGAAGAAGTTGCTTTCCCATCACTTTTGTTGCTTCGAAAGGCATGGGAATGTCCTCACTCAGCACTTTAGGACCAAAGTCTGAACTCATAAAGAGCGAAGATGGGAAGATGCTGTCAGCACCAGGGACCTTCTCCCTGGTGGTGAAAACCTCAGGTGTGGATCGACACCCATTATTTACTAAATACATTAATATTTCATAGAATCATAGGTTCACTAGGTTGGAAAAGACCTCTTATATCATTGAGTCCAACCATTTCTATCTGTCACTAAACTATGCCCTTTGTAGTTCCACGCTCATGGTTTTTGCCTCCTGAACTTGGCAACACTGCAGCTGAAACCTATACCAAAATACAATCCATTTTTCTTCACTTATGCTGTTTATTTCCTCTTTACACTTTTCTCGGGCACAAACCAACAAGACTCACCTTGTGTTCAGATTCGTCACTGCAGGAGGGAAGCGCAGGAGAGGAAAAAAACCTCCTTCCATAGAGAAGGTGAAGTAAAACTGGAGTTGTTTCTCTCCATCTCCGCCCATCATAGAATCGTTTGGGCTGGAAGGAACCTTAAAGATCATCTAGTTCCAACCCCCCTGCCATGGGTAGGGATATACCACTAAATCAAGCTGCCATCATATTTAATCATATTCACATATTTATTTGATCATAATTACACATGGGGAAATGAGTGATGGCTCTTTTCACTGGTGGAGTTCATACATGGAGTCACATGGAGCACACGGGCTCATGCTAAGTAGCCTTTAGGAAGGATTTGGAACTTAATTCACTACAAGGAACTTAACTCAATACAAGGAACTTAATTTTCCTCCTAGCAAATCAATTCTTCTAATAAATTTCCCCTTCCTATAGCCATGGATTTTCTTTTCCCGAGGCCAAACCCAAGTACTTCAATCATCTCATCCCCAAACTTGTGTGAACCATGGGAACTGGCCTTGTCTTCTCCTGAGCAGCTCATCACTGAAGTCTGAGCCTCAACACATCTTTCTTGGCTGCTGTTAAACTACACTCCAATATCTAGGGCTAATGTTTCACTTGCATATTAATGCCTCCAATTTTATGATCCCATGGTCATAAAAGCCCAGCTGCTGATGGCGGCCCCAAGCCTCCGTTATTTTACCCTGCTGAATTCCTGGGATGAAGTCCAGCGTCGCTTAGTATAGCCAGGCACTCAGTTGGTGTGTGGAGACAGCCCTCTACAGATTGTTGGCTAAATTAATTTACTCACATGAACTATTTCGCTCGGCTGCCAACAAGCTGCTTGCCTCCTGCAGCCAGAATCTTCAGGGCCCTCAAGAAGGCAGCATGGTCAGACATCAGAATCATAGAATAGTTTGGGTTGGGAGGGACCTTAAAGATCATCCAGTTCTAACAACTCCCCTGCCATGGGCAGGGACACTTCCCACTACATCACGCTGCCCAAGCCCCATCCAATGTGGCCTTCAACACCTCCAGGGATGGGACAGCCACAACTTCCCTGGGCAACCTGTTCCAGGGCCTCACCACTCTCATGGTGAAGAAATTCCTCTTTATATCAAGCCTAAATCTGCCCCTCTCCGGTTTATACCCATTCCCCCTCATCCTATCCCCACAAGCCTTTGTGAACAGTCGCTCTCCAGCTTTCTTGGAGCTCCTTTCAGTTACTGGAAGGTCCCTATAAGGTCTCCTCAGAGCGTTCTCTTCTCCAGGCTGAACAAGGCCAACTGCCTCAGCCTGTCCTCAGATGAAAGGTTCTCCAGCCCTCTGATCATCTTCGTAGCCTCCACTGGACCCATTCCAACAACTTCACCTCCTTCTTACGTTAAGGATTCCAGAACTGGACCAAATACTCCAGATGAGGTCTCACAAGAGAGGCATAGAGGGGCAGAATCCTCTCCTTCACCCTGCTGGTCACACTTCTTTTGGTGCAGCCCTGTCCTTCTGTTCCACCTGCCCTTTTAATTAGTCATATCATGGTCCCCAGTTACTTGAGGGTGACCTGTTTTTGCATTCTGCTGCAGACAGCCCTGCTCCACCGAGGACTGCCACAGTTCCACAGCAGAGGAGGGATCGGGCACCAGGAGAACGTGGTGGAGCCCCTTCTGTTCGCTGCATTTGCTGTTTGATCCCCAAGAGCAATCAGACGAGTGCAAAGATCAGCATTCAACAGCAGCTGCAGCCACAAAAGCAAAGAAATTCAGCCTTTTGCCCTCCATCAAAGTGCTAATCCTTAATAAACCCTTTAGGCAGATATACTTAAATGACTGCACCTGCTAATCAGTTAATTATACAATTAAATTGATTGTAAATTGAGTTGTCCTACAGCTAACAAGAAATGACAAACGTCATGCTTGTTATCGAGTTAGAGCTGGAGAACTTAGCATGGCATGGTATCAGGTGGGAGCAAGAAGAGCTTGTGGTGGGGACCATCTGGGGACAATTAACGCAGAGGCCAAGAGGGAAACCCAGGTGAGGGGAAAGGAAAAGTCTCTGGAGCCTGAAGGGATGTCGTAGGAACATAGCTGGGGGGTGGAACTAGATGGTCTTTAAGGTTCCTTCCAACCCACCCCATTCTATGATGCACCCCACCCGTGTACGAGGATTCTAGATGAACCCACATCATCTCCCCCATCTCCCAGTGCTTACAGAGCTGTGGACAAAAGCCTCTCAGGATGACCCAGGTCATGTGCGTCCTTGACAGCTCAATCCTTCCCATGACATTAGATGGATGGTAATAGATAAAAGCATGGGAAGTTCCCTCTCCTCGCCTGCTTGCTGGGTCACCTTCTCTGCCAGGTTACTGGAGACCTTCTCCCATAACCCGCTTTCAGCCTTTGTCTTGAGGTTGGGCAGCTCCATGTAAATCATAACTGAGACACTACCCTGGGCCACCTCTCTCGAGGATGGAGAAAGGAAGAGAAGGTCTGGGTTTGCCCCTGCTATCATGGAGCAGGGTGGTGATCACAAGGTGATGGTGTGATTTCATCTTCCAGCACTGCCTTTGAGGTGCTGCAGAGATCTCAAACAGGCCAGGCATTGAAAGCCCCTCTTCATCCCCATTAATCTTTGCTCACCCCACCCAAACAACACCCTGCTGCTGGTGATCCCCAAAGGAGTCCTAGAAGCAGAGCCATTCTGCTGCATGCAGCAAGCTCAGATGTCCTCTACAATGGTCCTTCGGGCCTCTTGCCAGTCCCTGAGGAACGTAGCCCTTACCAGATCAACAGAGAGTGGCTCAGCTGCATTGTACTGACTCTGTGAAAGGTCTTGATGTGGTGGAAGATGCTTATGTAGCTGACTGAGGTCCAGCAGTGTGGCTTCTCCTTCATCAGGCTGAGGTCAAGCCGTTGACTTCAAACAAGCCACAGGAACGAGTGGGAGAAGATCTGTCTGCTGCCAATCCAGGCTGTGGGAAGTGGTGTGACCCAGAGGCAGGATGGGTGGTGGTCAGAATGTTAAGGTGGGACTCTGGAGACTTCCCTTTGCTCCACCACGCTTCCACTAACCCTCTCATCCTTACAGATAAAGGAGTGCCAACATCCCACTAAAACCCATAGAAACTGGGCCCCAGGATGCCTGAGCTGGCCTGGCTCCCTCTGCCAGCTCCTCATCTCCTGAAAGGACATCAGACAACACCTTGATTTAGAAGAAGCACCTAGAGGTCAAAGCATTAAGCCTTGAGAAAGAGTATGGTCCACAAGTGGTGGAGAAATAACCACGGGGGTCAGCAAACAACCCAGAAAGCAGTTTTTTTCTACAGTTTGTGGCTCCTTCCTCTTGGGTATGGATAAATGTTGGCTGTGATTACTGGAACTGCTGTTCCTGATCTGTTTCTCTGATAGCTTGGCACGTCTCTAATTAAAACACAGGGCTGATACTCAGCTTTTTCACACTGCCAGGTTTAGTGAAGTAGGGCAATTCAGGCACCTCGAAGCATTAGCCAGCCAGGAAACACAAGCTAAATCCTGGAAAGAAAGTGGCCAAGGAACTGAAGGAGGTGTTGTCTTCAGGTTGGACCCAGCAGGAGACAGAATGAGCTGTGTGAGAGGAGATATGGACCAGAACTTGCTGGTGGGGAGTGTCCCACCGGAGGTGCAGCCCTGGGGTAAATGAGGCAAGAACTTGCTGCTTTCTCAGCCCTCGCTTTATGCAGGAATCTGAGCTTCAAAGGCAGCTTCTGAGCTCCTCCGAGGGGTCAAAGTCCCAGCAGATCCTCTTGGAGCAGTAAGAAATGCATGAAAGTTCATGTGGGGGGGAGGAGAAGGGAGGGGAACGGAAAGGAAGAGGAGAGAGAGGAGAAGGAGAAGGGGAAGAAGAAAGAAGGAGAAGAATTGGAGGGAGAAGGAGAAGGAGAATTTGAAGGGGAAGAAGAAAGGAGGAGAAGGAGAAGGAGAAGGAGAAGGAGAAGGAGAAGGAGAAGGAGAAGGAGAAGGAGAAGGAGAAGGAGAAGGAGAAGGAGAGCACCAAGTTAGGCAGAAGTGTTGATCTGCAGGAGGGAAGGAAGGATCTTTGGAGGGATGTGAACTGGGTGCATTGATGGAACGAGGTCAACGGGATGGGGTTCAACAAGACTTAGTGCCAGGTTCTGCACTTGGGTCACAACAAACCTATGGAATGTTCCAGACTTGGGGAAGAGTGGCTGGAAAGCTGCCCATTGGAAAATGACCTGGGGTTGCAGGTCAACAGTAGCTGAACATGAGCCAATAGTCGCCCGGGTGGCCAAGAAGGCCAACAGCATCCTGGCTTGGATCAGCCATAGTGTGGCCAGTAGGAGCAGGGAAGGGATCATCCCTCTGGACTCGGCACTGGTGAGGCCACACCTGGAATCCTGGGTTCAGTTTGGGCCCCTCACTCCAAGAAAGACCTTGAGGGGATGGAGCACATCCAGAGAAGGGATCAGAGATGAGTAAGGGGTCCCTTAACAAGGGGTCCACATAACAAGAGTTATGAGGAGCGGCTGAGGGACCTGGGGCTGTTTAGCCTGGAGAAGAGGCTGAGGGGAGACCTTATTGCTCTCTGCAGCTCCTGGAAGGGAGGTTGAGGTGAGGTGGGTGCTGGACTCTTCTCATAAGTAACAAGGATTGGGATGAGAGGAAATGGACTCAAGTTGTGCCAGGGGAGGTTTAGATTGGATATGAGGAAAAACTTCTTTACTGACAGAGTGGTGAAGCCCTGGCAGAGGCTGCCCATGGCAGTGGTGGAGTCTCCATGCCTGGAGGGGTTCAAATGGTGTGGTCATGGCACTTGGAGACATGGTTTAGTAGGCACAGTGGGGTTGGGCTGGCAGGTGGACTCGATGAGCTTTGAGGTCTTTTCCAACCTTAAGTATTCTATGATTCTGCTCTATGACTCCCTAAGCTGAGTGCCCACCTGAGTCTCTAAGACTTCATATGGATGCTGGGAGGAAATATGGGAAGTTTGCCCCAAAGCATCATTCCAAAACGTTGCTCCAAGGGCGGGGAAGAAGTGGACACCAATCAGCAGCGGAAATCCTTAGTTTAAAGGGGAAACGAAGGATTTGAGCGTCCAGAGGTGTGAAGGTCTGCAACGTTTTCCCAGTGGAGATGGGTTTGGAGGTAGGATTTGAGATATTTGCTCAATGGTTCACAGGAACCGTCACAACTGACCTCTATTCCTGCAGAAAAGGAGAACTACTTATCTTAGTCTGCCACACTGGAAATGGTAACTACCAATTAATATGGAGCTTATTAATAGCAAAGAGTCTGGGGCCAGGTAGAGAATATTAATAGCTGTGTTCATTAAGATTATCCCCGCTGATGTTAATTAAAATAACAGAAGCGGAACGAGAACTTCAGTTACTTCGTTTGGTCAGCCTCTCTTAGGCAGACAAGATCCTGAGTAGAGGGCATGGCTTTTAATTGTTTAATACATTTGTGGGTGCCTGATAGGCCCTGTGGGGATTTAGAAGGAATTAATTTCAGTGAGGACTTTACATTTCGACCCTTGTTGCTAGAATTCTGCCACTACATTATATTAATATTTAGCGATTAAGCCCCTTCCCTCCTGTCAAAACGTTCAGCAGGGTGAAGAACAACAGAAATTTCTGAGCCCAGATAAAGTCCACAAAAAGGGGGACAAGAAGACACCCTAAATACTGCTCTTCTCACCTAAAAATCCACCATTACATAGGTTTCTGTAGCCAACCCACTATTCTTTCAGTTTGATGGACAAGATTCAACCAGCCATATCCTGGGCTGCGTCAAAAGCAGTGGGACCAGCAGGTGAGGGAGGGGATTTTGTCCCTCTACTCCGCTCTGGTGAGACCCCACCTGGAACCATGAGTTCAGTTCTGGGGTCCTCAGAACAGGAAGAACACGGATCTGTTGGAGCGAGCGTAGAGGAGGCCATGAATGGTCTCAGTTCTGGTTTCAGTTCTGTTCAATATCGTTATCAATGATCTGGATGAAGGGATTGAATGGAACCTCAGTAAGATTGTGGATGACACTAAGCTGGGAGGAAGTGTCCATCTACTTGAGGGTGAGGAGGCTCTACAAAGGGATCTGAAGAGGCTGAATCCATGGGCAGTCCTGAACTTGGGACACTACAATCCCATGCAGCTTCAGGCTTGAGGAAGAGTGGCCGGAAAGCTTCCTGGCAGAGAAGGATGTGGAGGTGTTAATTGACAGCAGCTGAACATGAGCCAGCAGTGGCCCAGGTGGCCAAGGAGGCCAATGGCATCTTGGGCTGTATCAGAAAGAGTGTGGCCAGCAGGACACGGGAAATGATTTTCTGCCCCTGGTTCAACGCTGGTCTTACAAGAAGCGGCTGAAGGATTTGGTGTTGTTTAGCCTGGAGAAGAGGAGGCTGAGGGGACACCTTATTGCTCTCTACAGCTGCCTGAAAGGAGGTTGTAGAGAGGTGGGTGCTGATCCCATGGAACAAGGGATGGGATGAGAGAAAAATGGCCTTAAGTTGCACCAGGACAGGTTCAGATTGGTAATTGGGAGAAATTTCTTCACCAAAAGGGTTCTTGGGCTCTGGAAGAAACTGCCCGGGGAGGTGGTGGAGTCATTATCCCTGGAGATGTTTCAAAGATGGGCAGGTGAAGTTCTTAGGGGTATGATTTAGTAGTGGATGGGGACTTGGTGATCTCACCGTTCTTTTCCAACTTAGTGATTCTATGAAAGAGCTGAACGCATCTCTCAGGAGCTGCATCCCACACTTGTGGAATCCAAGCATGAAGTCTGTGTCCACTGCGATGCAACAAACTCTGGAATCTTCTGCTCTTCCAGTATACACAAAGTGACTGCAGGGAGGCGGGAAATTAGGCTGAAATAAATAAATTAAAGCCAGCAGGAGAGGATTGCCATGCGGCTTGAATTAGCGTGGAGGCTAATTGTAAACAACTGGGAAAATGTGCCTTAAATTAATTTTTAGGACCTAATGGGATTTTGCTTGGACTATAGTCAAGAATGAAAAGCCTTCGACGGCAAAACAAGGCACTTTGCATAAATTAGCCGTTATGACATTAACGGAGCTGTTTCTTCTTGGCTGGTGACTGAGAGGATGTGCGCGTATGTGCACGGCTGAATGGAGGACTTGGGATTTGATTCATTTATTATCTAGAACTTGTTGTTGTAATAGGAAGGGGAGAATTTTGACACAGACGCTAAAAGGCAGGACCTCTGGGCTCAGTCTGGCACTCCGTAGGGGGAAGAGAGAAGGACAAGTCACTGACCTCTTTGTACTGAATGTATTGAAATGGAGAGATGTTTTAATTCTGTACTGAGGGAATTCTGTACTGTGTTGGGAAATGTGACTCCCCAGGACAGAGCGGCCTCTCTGGAAGAAGCAGTGCAAAGTCCTACCCCTGGGTCAGGGCAATCCCCTATTTCAGTACACGATGGGGGATGACGTGATTGAGAGCAGCGCTGAGGAGAAGGACTTGGGGTGCTGGGGAGCAGAAGCTCAACATGAACCAGCAACGTGTGCTCCCAGCCCAGAAACCAACCGTGTCCTGGGCTGCATCCAGAGCAGCGTGGCCAGCAGGGAGGGAGGGGATTCTGCCCCTCTGCTCCTCTCTGGGGAGACCTCAGCTGGAGGATTGTGTCCATTTCTGGAATCCTCACCAGAAGAAGGAGATGGAGCTGTTGGAACGGGTCCAGAGGAGGCCCCAAGGATGATGTGAGGGCTGGAGAACCTCCCATCCGAGGACAGGCTGAAAGAGTTGGGGTTGTTCAGCCTGGAGAAGAGAAGGCTCCAAGGAGACCTCATAGAGACCTTCCAGTACCTGAAGGGGCTCCAAGAAAGCTGCGGAGGGGGTGTTCACAAAGGATTGGAGTGATAGGATGAGGGTCAATGGGTCTAAACTGGAGAGGGGCAGATTTAGGCTTGATACAAGGAAGAATTCCTTCATCATGAGAGTGTGGTGAGGCACTGGAGCAAGTTGCCCAGGGAAGCTGTGCCTGCCCCAGCCCCGGAGATGTTCAAGGCCACGTTGGATGGGGCCTTGGGCAGCCTGATCCAGTGGGAGGTGTCCCTGCCCATGGCAGGGTGGTTGGAACTAAATGATTTTTAGGATCCCTTCCAACTCAAGCTATTCTATGATTCTATGAAGAAGGGATGAGGTGATTTGGGAAGTGAAACCATCCTGGTCTAAAGGGAGGTGTGGAACTGGATAATCTTAGAGGTTCCTTTCCAAACCAAACCATTCCATGGTTCCATGATTATAACTTGCCTTCAACCAAGATCCCACCCCTGGAGGTGTTTGAGGCCAGATTGGCTGGGTCTTCGTGCAACTGTATCCAGTGCAAGGTGTCCCTGCCCATGGATTTGGATGATCTTTAAGGTCCCTTCCCAAACCCGTGGGTACCCACTGCATTTTGGGTCCAGTAGGATTGAAGGTTACAAACCCTGTATCTGGGGTCCATCTCCAACGTTGCTGATGGTTACCATGTCTGAGGATCTTTCTTATTTCAGTATTTTAATCTCAGCACTGCAAAAGCACTGTTTTTTTAAACGCTGGTTGCAGAAGAAAACTGGCTTTTGCTTGGGAAACTTAAATTTTTCACAACATGCCTTTGTTATCTTCATAAGTAACAATTTTCTTTCTGACTTCTTAGCTTTCTTTATCCTCCTCCTCTGCAAATCATAATGAGATTCAAAACACTGCTCTGCTGTCTGCTGGGATAAAGAAAAGGAAATCTGAACTTACTTTACCCAAACCCAGCGTAAACGCTACTGGACACCAGAAAAGCTTGAGAAAAAGTGGCTGGAAAGCTACCTGGCAGAGAAGGACCTGGGGGTGTTGGTCAACAGTGGCCATGTTGGTCAACATGAGCCAGCAATGACTCAGGTGGCCAAGAAGGCCACCAGCATCCTGGCTTGGATCCGCCATGGGGTGACCAGCAGGAGCAGGGAAGGGATTGTCCCCTGATGGACTCAGCGCTGGTGAGGCCACACCTTGAATCCTGGGGTCAGTTTTGGGTCCCTCACTCCAAGTAAGAGCTTGAGGGGCTGGAGAACATCCGGAAAAGGGAACGGAGCTGGGGAAGGGGCTGGAGAACAAAGGTTATGAGAAGCAGCTGAGGCACCTGGGGGTGTTTATCCTGGAGAAGAGGAGGCTGAAGGGAGACCATTGTGTACAACTACCTGAAAGGAGGTTGTAGCTGAGTTGGGTGCTAATCTCCTCTCCCAAGTAATAAGTGGTAGGACAAGAGGAAATGGCCTCAAATTGCACCAGGAGAGGTTTAGATTGGATATTAGGAAAAATTACTTCTCTGAAAGGGTTCTCAATCACTGAAACAAGATGTCCAGGAAAGTGGTGGAACCACCATCCCTGGAGATATTTAAAGGACATGCAAATGTAGTGCTTAGGAACATGGTTTACTGGTGGACTTGGCATTGTTGGGTTTGTGGTTGGATTTGATGACCTAAAAGATCTTCTTCAACTTAGAGTTACAGAGTGATTCTGTAACTCTAATGCAGAGATTAGAAGGTGAACTTTAAGCTTGACAGTTGATGGACTTCTGCTTACTTATCAAGCAGAGGCGAAGATTAGATATCTTAAACTTACAGTATCTCACTGGTCAAGATTGTTGAAAGTGCCTTTAGAGGGCACGTTAATAAAGCCATGGGCTTCATCTCACCTGGAGCCCTGCATTCAGTTCTGGAGTCCTTAGCAGGGGAAGGACATCGATCTGTTAGAGCAGGTCCAGAGTAGGCCATGAAGATCATCAGAGCATCTCCTGTATAAGGACAGGCTGAGAGATTTGGGGTTGTTCAGCCTAGAGAAGGTTCTGGGGAGACCTCATAGTGGCTTTCTGGTACCTGAAGGAGGCCTTCCAAGTATTTAAAGAAGGCAACAGTAAAGCTCTGGAGGGGGTGTTGGTCAGGGTGTGCAGGGACAGGATTAGGAGGAACAGTTTTAAGCAGTAAGAAGGGAGATTTAGATTAAATATTAAGAAGAAATTTGTTACAGTGGGGGTGGGGAGGTGGTTGCCCCATCCCTGGAGGTGTTCAAGGCCAAGCTGGATGAAGCTTTGAGCAGCCTGATCCAATGGGAGGTGTCCTTGCCCATGACAGGGGTTGGAACTGGATGGGCTTTGAAGTCCCTTCCCACTCAAACCATTCTATGATCACGCTCAAAGATCACACTCAGTCATAAACTAAATGCCTGCACAGCCTAAAAGCATCAGATTTGGGTAACTGGAGTTTATGAAGTCTCTAGGAACTCTTGTTTCTCCCAATCTTGGCTTCTCCATCATGTAAGAAAGAGGCAACACCCATTTATTAACAAATGGAGCTTTCTCTTTCTTCGTCTCACATTAATTAAGCGGTATTTTAAAGTCAGATTGCTATTAGATTCATTTACCTTCCACCCCACTTTTCATTCTACTTAAAAATGGGATCCAGATGGAAACATTTCAGAGTTTCATTGAGGTCAGTGGAAGTTTTATTCCATGAATTTCAAGAAGGGTCTGGCCTCTCTCACTTTGCAGCAAGAGGCTTGGCTGCCATCTCCAGCTCCAAAATGCCAACAGCAATTAAAAGATATGAGAAGGTTAATATTCCTTCGGCTTTTATTATTCTCCCAGAATGAAAACAGATTCCTATCCTCAATGGAGGCAATAAAGCCATCTACATTTGATCATTGGGGCATATGGACATTCAAACACTGCCAGACTCAGTCCTTCATCAGCCAAACTCCTACTGACTTTGGGAAGGCTTAGCCAGCGCTCAAATAAAGGAGAGCAGCGTCTTCACAGAGTTGAACTATAAAAAAACCCTGAAGAGAAGGAGTTGGGCTGCTGGTGGGTGAGAAGATCAACATGAGCCGGCAATGTGCACTTGCAGCCCAGAAAGCCAACGGCATCCTGGGCTGCATCAAAAGAAGCGTGGCCAGAAGGTGAAGGAGGGGATTCTGCCTCTCTGCTCCGCTCTGGTGAGACCTCACCTGGAGTCCTGGGTTCAGTTATGGAGTCCTCAGCACACGAGGGACATGGAACTGTTGGAGCGAGTCCAGAGGAGGCCACGGAGATGATCCGAGGGTTGGAGCACCTCCTCTATAAGAACAGACTGAGAGGGTTTGGGTTGTTCACCCTGGAGAAGAGAAGGCCATGGGGAGAACTTAGAGCACCTTCCAGGACTGAAAAGGGCACCAGAAAATCTGGGGAGGGGCTCCTGGTGAAAGAGGGCAGGGATAGGATGAGGTGAATGGTTTGAAGTTGAAAGAGGGGAGACTGAGATGATATATCAAGAAGAAATATTTTCCTGTGAGGGTGGTGAGGCCCTGGATCAGGTTGCCCAGAGAAGTCGTGGCTGCCCCACCCCTGGAGGTGTTCAAGGCCAGGTTGGATGGGGCTTGCAGCAACCTGATCCAGTGGGTGGTGTCACTACCCATAGCAGGGGGATTGGAACTGGGTGGGCTTTGAGGTCCCTTCCAACCCAAACCCTTCCATTGCTCCATGATTCTAATTTGCTGTCAACCAGAACCACCAGCTCCCATCTGTGGAGGTGTTGAAGGCCAGGTTGGATGGGGCTTGGAGCAACCTGATCCAGTGGGAGGTGTCCCTGCCCATGGCAGGGGAGGTGGAACTGGATGGGCTTTAACATCCCTTCCAACCCAAACCATTCTACGCTTCTATGATTCTACAAAGTTTGCCTTCCAGCGCCACCTCTATAGCATCCAGAGGAACCATCCAAACGACGTTAACACAGACCTAATGCCTAAATAACTGTCCTCCTTCTGCCAGTTGTGAATAGATGCTCCCCATGACGACCTTGGTTAACGAAGAAAGAAAAGCATTTAGTACTATTTCAGGCCTCCCTGAGACTTTCATGCATTTCTATTAACAAACTCTCTGGATTGGCTTTTTATTTGGCATGATTCAACCCCAGCTCCAATGGAGACCAGCTGAAAAGCTTTCTTCTCTTTCTTAAACCAAAGTGTTGACAGGCATGGGAAGACCCCATCCTTACATCTCCATACGAAACCTCTGCCAGAAGTTCTTTTGGCACTCCAGAGAGTAGCTCTTCACGCAGAGAGAGGGACAGGTCCTTAAGAAATTCCGCACATTAGCTGTTCTTCAGCTTTCTGAAGGACAAAGTCCCAGTAGCACCAATGCCTCAAGCAACCATTTGGTGGAACATCAAGCCGTGATAACTTCTGCCAACTGCTTCCAGGGCATGAACCACCCTCAGCTTTACAAACATGCCATCATTCTCCATTAAATACAGATGAAGTCTTTCTCTCTTCTTTCTGCTTTGTCATTATTTTAGTGAACAATCGGTCAAAACCCTGCAGCCAAGCAGCTGGAAATGAAACCCTCGCAGGAAAAACCATGTCAAAGCTTTCCTGGTGGTACCTGGGTGGAACGATCTGAGCCGACTTTCAGTTTTCTTCAATCCTTCAGATATCCCAGAGGAAAAAGTCATTAAAAATAGCATGCCTTTGCTATTATTAGTTACATTTACAATATCCAAATGCCTGCAAGATGTTGTTTTTGTAGAATCATAAAATGGTTTGGGTTGGAAGGGGCCACCAAGTTCCAATTCCATGGGCAGGGACACCTCCCATTGGCTCAAGTTGCTCAAAGCCCCATCCAACCAGGCTTTGAACACCTCCAGGGATGGGGCAGCCACAACTTCCCCGGGCAATCTAGGCCAGGACCTCATCACTCAGAAATTCTTCCTAAAGTCTAATCTAAACCTTCCCCCTTCCAATTTAAAGCCATTCTTGTTTTATTTCATACAGCTTCATCTACCACAGATAGAGTCCATGAAGAACTGTGGTAGGTTCATCTCTTGTGGAAAACTGGTTTTTACTGGACATCTGCTCTCTAACAATCACGTAATAAATTCAGCAGGAGTTTTTAATAGAACTCTTGGGGTGTTTTTCTTTCAGATATCATAATACTAAGGAAAAAAAAAGTCATACCAAGCTTGAAGCAATTCCTGGCTGTCTTGTTTGAATGCAGTTTGAGAGGGAGAGCCGTTCCAAAACATGATGACAAGCACTGTTTAGGAATGGTCTTGCTGGGCCAAGTGAATGTGTTTAGTTTCCTGTAGTAAAGTTGCGATCTTCTGCTGAGGAGGGATATCAAAGGAGATGATTCTTCCTCTCAGTTCCAGTGTGATGAGAGCCCACCTGGAGTGCTGCATCCAGTTCTGGGGGCCGCGGCACAGGAAAGACATGGATCCGTTGGATTTTGTGCGACTGCAGAATGGTGCACCTTGAAGCAAAGTACCTCTCATCCCTAAGACCTCTGAAAACAAGTCCTTCCCCAAGGAAGACAAGATCCATCCAACCCCTGCCTTTTACTCACAGTGACTCCCACCCAAAGTTCTCCTGCAAAGCCCCTGGCCCTGATCATGGTCTTGTTGTGCCCCCCAAAAACCCCATACAGCACTCCAGACTTGAGGAAGAGGGGCTGGAAAGCTGCCTGGCAGAGAAAGACCTGGTGACGTTGTTTGACAGCAGCTGAACATGAGCGAGCAGTGGCCCAGGTGGCCAAGAAAGCCACCAGCATCCTGGCTTGGATCAGCCCTGGGGTGGCCACAGGAGAAGGGAAGGGATTGTCCGCCTGGACTCAGCGCTGGTGAGGCCACACCTCGAATCCTGGGGTCAGTTTTGGGTCCCTCACTCCAAGAAAGACCTTGAGGGGCTGGAGCACATCCAGAGAAAGGAACAGAGCTGGAGAAAGGGCTGGAGAACGAGGGTTGTGAGGAGCAGCTGAGGGACCAGGAGCTATTTAGCCTGGAGAAGAGGAGGCTGCGGGGAGACCTCATCACTGTCTACAACTGCCTGAAAGGAGGTTGTGGTGAGGTGAGTGTTGGCCTCTTCTCCCAGGTGAGAGGTGATAGGACAAGAAGGAATGGCCTCAAGTTGCACCAGGGGAGGTTTAGATTGGAGATTAGGAAACATTCCTTCCCTGAAAGGGTTCTCAGGCCCTGGCAGAGGCTGCAGAGGGAGGTGGTGGAGTCCCCATCCCTGGAGGGGTTTCAAAGTCGGGCACATGAGGTGCTCAGGGATCTGGTTTAGTAGTGGACAGGCACGGTTGGACTCGATAATCTCAAAGGTCTTTTCCAACCTAGTGATTCTACGATTCAAAACATCTTCAAGGCATGATTGGCATCTCAGTGAGGTGTGATGGAATTAAATCCAGCAGCTGCAACCAGCTAGCAGACACTGATGAACCTCCAGACACGAAGGTTATACTGAGACTTTGCTGTCCTTTTTCACTCCTGCCCCGTTCTTTTATTGATGCCCCTTCCAGCCAACATTGCAGGAATTGCCTTGGGAAGTTTTTGCATGCCTGCGCCAGTCGGAAATGGAAAATCATCGCAGCAGGGCTCTGCATTGAGGTCTTAGCTGTGCGCAGCCCATGGGATTTACCCCGGCACCTGCTCCAAATTCCCAGACACGGCAACAAGTCCCAGGCAGGCGAAGACAGAGCCCTGCTGAGATCAGAGGCTGCTGCACCAAAAGGTTGGATGCAGAGATGTTTCCCTCTCCCCATCTCCCGGATGATTTTCTGCCTCTTTTCATAGAATCATAGAATCAATCATAGAATCATAGAATGGTTTAGGTTGGAAGGGACCGTAAAGATCATCCAGTTCCAACCCCTGCCATGGGCAGGGACACCTCCCACTGGATCAGGTTGCTCCAAGCCCCATCCAACGTGGACTTCAACACCTCCAGGGATGGGGCAGCCACAACTTCCCGGGGTAACCTCTTCCAGTGTCTCACCATTCTCATGGTGAATAAATTCCTCTTTATGTCTAGTCTAAATTTGCCTCTCTCCAATTTAAAGCCATTTCCTCTCATCTTATCATTCCATGTCTTTGTGAACAGTCCCTCCCGAGCTTTCTTGTAGCCCCTTCAGGTACTGGAAGGTCACTTTAAGGTCTCTTCGGAGCCTTCTCTTCTCCAGGCTGAACAAGCCCAACTCTCTCAGCCCGTCCTCATGTGGGAGATGCTTTTCATCCTATTAAATTCTCAGAGAAAGCCATTAGTTAGAGCTGAGGCAGTGAGGGCAGGTGTTCTTCTTCCTCCTCTCTTCCTAACCCCTACTCATGTCTGTAATTAATGAGTTAATAACTGAGTGTGCTTAAATCATAGAAACCATAGAATAGAATCAAAGCATGCTTTGGGTTGGAAGGGTCCTCTAAAGATCACCTAGTCCAACCCCCTGCCATGAGTAGGGACTTCTCCAACCAGATCACATTGCTCACAGCCCCATCTAAGCCAACCTCGAACATCTCCAAGCATGGGGCATCCACCACCTCTCTGGGCAACCTCTGCCAGAGCGTCACCATCCTCACAGTGGAAAGTTTCTTCCTAAGATCTAGTCTGAATCTCCACTCTTTTCACTTCAAACCATCACCCCTTGTCGTATCACAACCGACCTTGCTAAAAAGTCTGTCCTCCTCTCTCTTTAGGTACTGAAAGGCCACAATAAGGTCTCCCCAGAGCCTTCTCTAGGCTGAAGAACCCCAACCCTCTCAAGCCTATCCTCACAGGAGAAATGTTCCATCCCTCTGATCATTTTTGTGGCCTCCTCTGGACTCGCTCCACCAGGTCCATGTCTTTTCTGTGCTGAGTGCTCCAGCACTGGATGCAGGACTCCACATGGGGTCTCACTGGAGTGCAGTAGAGAAGAAACACCACCTTGTGGGAACCCTCCACACCTTCACCTCCCATTGCAGATGTTCACCTGTCAGTGCCACAGGTCTCCCAGAGGTCTCAAGTCCCATCCATAAGCTGTGTCCAAAGCATCTCAGATGGCCCTTAGAAAACAACCAAGCATTTCCTGAGCAGCTCAAATGTTTAAGCAACAAAATTCTGCCCTACAGTCTCAGTTTTGTAAGACTTAGTAGAAGAATATTTTGCAGAAACCTGCTTGGGAGGCTTGGAGATCCATTGAGTCACGATGGCAGCCCAGAAGATGGGGGGATTGTCTTTTCTTTACCAGAAGCAACAATAGTCCTAATTCCCAACGGTGGGACAGGCAGCAGAAGCTCTCAGCTTGGGAAAAGTCTGGTCAGGGACATCACAAAAGGATTTTTCAGCAGTTGTCAGAAAATCGGTGTTTCTTTTCATGTTTCTGCAGCAGTTGGACACTTGAAAGCCGGACCTTGCCCATGGGTGTGGACCACAGCAGGAATGTGGCCCACAGGGCTGATGGCTTTGGATGAAGCCTCTCCTCCATCAGCCCAGCAGGTAGGACCCTAGGATCTGCTGTCTTGGTGATCCCATGCAATGGTAATTGCTCCAGCACATCAGGGTCACTCCTGCTTCGTGTCACAAAGCCATCAAAGGCTTCTTCAAACTCTGGTCCACCCTGCTGTCTATTCTTCTGACCAAGAGCATGTTATGCCCAGTTTCTCATAGGACAAACAGAGGAGTGGCAAGAAAAATGTCTCCTAAAGCGGTCTGCAGCTCTGGAGCACAAAGAGCACTGAAGGGTATCCAATTAAAAGATGCAGGAGGTGGCCTTTCTAGCAGAAGGAGAAAGAAATGTCTTGATTTTTAAAAGGCCATTGCACTGGCTGAGCAAAACCCTGATAGAAACCCATAGAAACATAGAATGGTTTGGTTGGAGAAGACCTTTGAGATGATCAAGCCCAACCATCCCTGTCCACTACTAGACGACATCCCTGAGCATCTCACCTGCCTGGGTTTTAAACCCCTCCAGGGATGGGGCCTCCACCACCTCCCTGGGCAGCCTCTGCCAGGGCCCGAGAACCCCTTCGGTGAAGAAATTTTTCCTGATGTCCAATCTGAACCTCCCCTGGTACAGCTTGAGGCCATTCCTTCTTGTCCTATGGCCTGTCACTTGGGCGAAGAGACCAACACCCACCTCACCACAACCTCCTTTCAGGTAGTTATAGACAGTGATGAGATCTCAACCTCCTTTTCTCCAGATTAAACAACCCCAGGTCCCTCAGCCACTCCTCATAAGACTTGTTCTCCAGCCCCTTCAATAGCTTTGTTGCTCTTCTCTGGACATGCTCCAGGACCTCAACGTCTTTCAAGTGACCAGGAGAGTCCTACAAAGATGTGTTTGATATCATTATCAATTTTGTAGCATATCGGTGCTTCCTACACTTGCCAGTAGAAGGTAGTGAAGTGATCAGATTCCAAATCGCCAAAAGGAAAGAGGACTCTTGAGCAGATACAAGTTATTAAAGAAAAGGGTTGGAAGAGCAGCAACAACAGCAGATGGTATTTGCAAAGACAGAGCCAGACTTGCTCAACACAAGGCAGAAAAAGGATGGAGAACATGGAAACAGCAGGAATAGAATCATAGAATCATTAAGGCTGGAAAAGACTACAAGATTATGAAGTCCAACCACCAGCCCAACCCCACTGTGCCTACTAAACCATGTCCCAAAGTGCCACATCATGTGCTTTTTGAACACCTCCAGAGATGGAGACTCCAGCACTGCCCTGGGCAGCCTCTGCCAGGGCTTCACCACTCTTTCAGTAATTAACTTTTTCCTAATATCCAATTTACCCCTGCTCTGGTGCAACTTGAGGTCATTTCCTCTTGTCCTATAGCCTGTTAGATGGTTGAAGAGATCAGCACCCACCTCACCACAGCCTCCTTTCTGGGAGCTGCAGAGAGCGATGAGGTCTCCCCTCAGCCTCCTCTTCTCCAGGATAAACGGTCCCAGGGCCCTCAGTCACCTCTCCTAATCATTGTTCTCCAGACCATTCCCCAGCTCCGTTCCCTTCTCCAGACGCGCTCCAGCCCCTCAAGGTCTTCCTTGGAGTGAGGGGCCTAAAACAAAACCCAGGATTTGAGATGTGGCCTCACCACTGTCGAGTCCAGGGGGACAATCCCTTCCCTGCTCCTGTGGCCACCCCAGGGCTGATCCAAGCCAGGATGCTGGTGGCCTTCTTGGTCACCTGGGCCACTGCTGGCTCATGTTCAGCTCCTGTCAACCAACACCTTCAGGTCTTCTTCCATTGGGCAGCTTTCCAGCCTTCCCCAAGCCTGGAGCTGCACGGTGTTGGTGTGTCCCAAGTGACCCAGCACTGAGCCTGGTTGAACCCCATCCTGTTGGTCTCAGCCCATGGATCCACCTTATCCAGACCCCTCTGCAGAGCCTCCCACCAGGTCAACACTCCAGCCCAGCTTAGTGTCATCTGCAAACTGACTGAAGGAGCACTCAATCCCCTCATCCAGATCATAGATAAAGACATTAAGCAGAACCAATCCCAGAACTGAGGTGTGGGGACAACGCTGGGGACCAGTATGATGTCCTCCTTAGTTCATAAACGGGGTGCAGTTGGCCAGAGTAGTGGGACAGCTGCTTGAAGATGGGTTAGGAATCAGTCAGCGAGTGATGAGAAATCGTATTGTGCATCACTCATTTTGTATATTATTTTATTATTATTCTCTCTCCTTTTGCTGTCCTATTAAACTGTCGTTATCTCAACCCACGAGCTTGGCTTATTTTTTTATCGTTCTTCTCCCCATCCAACTGGGGGGAGGGCAAATGGTGAATGAATGACTGTGTGACACTTCATTGCCATCTGGGATCAAACTACAGCAACATCTCAGCTTCAAAATGGCATTTCGATTGGCCTCGCATGGCTTTTTAATCTAATTCATCTTGCAGAGAGATTTGAATTCGGTTTGGTTTAGAGAAAAGAATTTGAAAGCATGGAATTTCCCACAAAACAGGAAAAAAATGGATCAGTTTCGGGCTCACTTCTATTATTTAGACATGAAAAAGCTATTTTTGAGGGATCTCAGGCTCACTTGAACAGTTGCCCATACAATCTTCACATCTAATGTGAAAACAGGCTCTTGCTGAAAGAACAGGGCAGAAATGGGACATCCAAAGTGGCCCACAAGCTGCAAGCACTTCACACCACACCCACAGTTCTTCAATGTGGGTGCATGGGATGCCAAACGCCATCCCATGGCCAAAGTCTTCCAGAAGGTCACCTTCTGTAGACAAGGGCATTTTTCAAAGCAGGGCACGTTGCAAAGGCTGCGCAAACCACAACGAGGCAACATCATGAACATATCGCGTCAATATTAAAGAGTTTTGCACTGTTTGGTGTGTCCTGAGAAAGGAGATAAAGAGTGTTTGGTCTCAGAAGATGTGCTAGTCTCCAGACCCAGGCCACCAGTCTGCTTTCCATGGGCAACACATCAATTTATGGACTCATAGAATAGAATCAAAGCATGGTTTGGGTTGGAGGAGACGTAAAGCTCATCCAATTCCAACCCCCTACCCTGGGCAGGGCCACCTCCCACTGGATCAGGTTGATCAAAGCCCCATCCAACCTGGCCTTCAACACTTCCAGGGATGGGGCAACCAAGACTTCTCTGGGCAACCTGGGCCAGGACCTCACCAACATCAACATGAAATAATTCTTCCTTATGTCTAGTCCAGATCTCCCCTCTTTTCGTTTAAATCCGTTATCTCCCACCCTGTTGCTTACAAGTCCTGCTTAAACTTTGACCTCATCTTTCTTTCAAGGCCCTTTAGATACTGAAAGGACAGAGTAAGGTCCCCCCAGAGCCTTTTCTTCTCCAGGCTGAATAATCCCAACTCTCTCAGCCTGTCCTCAGAGCAGAGGTGCCCTCAGATCACCTCCGTGGTCTCCTCTGGACACGCTCCAACAGATCCATGTCCTTCCTGTGCTGAGGACTCCAGAATTGGACCCAGGATTCCAAGTGGGGTCTCACCAGAGCAGAGCAGAAGGTCAGAATCCCCTCCCTCCCTGCTGGTCCCACTGCTTTGGATGCAGCCCAGGACACAGTTGGCTTTCTGGGCTATGAGCATGCATTGCTGGCTCATGTCCAGCTTTTCATCAACTGATATGCCCAAGTCCTTCTCCTGGGCTACACAAGAAGACAGGTCCCTGAGCAGCTTGGAAACTCAGTCCCACCGCTCAGGAAGATGCACATTTCCCTCAAAATCAGGCCTTTCCTGTGTTAGAATTTAATCACGAAGACCTTGCATTTGCCACATCATGGAGCAAGGTTGGAACTAGAAGCCACCAGGATGGGAAGCTATGAGAGATGAGGCCGCATGCTCCTCCTGGTATGGGACATCACCTCAGTTAATGGTTGCCCAGATAGCTTTCATGGCATTTAATGTCATGTAAGCCCAAGAGCCTGAAGACGGAGCAGCCTTATAACACTGATCTCTCCCCATGTGCTCTCCTCTTCCATCCCACCTCCACTTGTTCAACCTCTAGCCAGAATTCACATCCAAGTGTCTCACCAGCGGGGAAGAGCAATGGAAATGAGGTACCAAAAAGCTTCCCCAGCAATGGCTTTGCTGAGCTGTGCAGAATGGGATCCCTCTGTCTCCACACATTCCATCGGGCACTACCAACGGTGCCAGGCAGCAACCATTGAGTTTGGCAAGCGTTTGACACTCAAGGGTCAACCAAGATCACAAAAAGACACCAGGAGAAGAGAAATAAGGATAGATATAACCCAAAGTCATAGCAGAGACAAGGAGTGGGATTGGAGAGTGAAGAGCTGGATTTCCCGTGGGACAAATCAGCAGGTTGTCAAGAAGAGATGAGCAAAACTAAGACAAATGGAAGCTTCTCTGGACTCAGCAGCAAGGTTTTGTCCTGAGACCTGTGCCTGCAATCTTTGCGAGGATGCACACAAAAAGATATAGAATCATAGAATCATTAAGGTCGGAAAAGACCTCAAAGATCATCCAGGCCAACCATCAGCCCAACCTCACCGTGCCTACTAAACCATGTCCCAAAGTGCAATGTCTACATGCTTACTGAACCCCTCCAGGGATGGAAACTTCACCACTGCCCTGGGAGGATTAGAAGAACAACTGAAAACTAAACATCACGGAATGTCCAGGGTAGTGAACTTGGTTGGACAAATCCATGTCAGGAAACAAAACCCAGTTCCAAGGAGAGGTAAAACCTAAGGAGAATTAAGACCCTGCCAAGATGGACACCCATGAAGGGACCTTTTCTTTGGCCTTGGGGTGATGGACTGAATCTACACTGATGTCCCATACAAGGACAGGCTGAGAATTGGCCTTGTTCAGCCTGGAGAAGACTCCAAGGAGATCATATAGCGACCTTCCAGTACCTGAAGGGGCTACAAGAAAGCTGAGGAGGGACTGTTCACAAGGGCTTGTGGTGATAGGACAAGGGGCAATGGGGATAAACTGGAGAGGGGCAGAGTTAGACTGGACACAATGAAGAATTTCTTCACCATGAGGGTGGTGAGACCTTGGCACACGTTCATAGAATCACAAAATAGTTCAGGGGGGAAGGGACCTTAAAGATTACCCAGTTCCAACCCCCTCCCATCAGCATGGACTCCTCCCACTGGATCAGGTTGCTCCAAGCCCCATCCAATCTGGCCTTGGAAACCTCCAGGGATGGGACAGCCACAACTCCTTTGGACAACCTGTTCCAGGGCCTCCCCACCCTCATTATGAAGAATTTCTTCCTAAGACCTCATCTACATCTTCCCCCTTCCAATTTAAAGCCATTCCCCCTCGTCCTATCCCTCCAGGCCCTTCAAAAAAGTCCCTCTCCAGCTTTCCTGGAGCCCTTTCAGGTACTGGAAGCTGCTCTAAGGTCTCCCCACAGCCTTTCTCTTCTCCAGGCTGAACAATCCCAACTCTCTCAGCCTGTCCTCCCAACAGAGGCACCCCAGCCCTCTGACGGACCTCTTCTGCTTCCCAGCTGTTTCTCCAAGCCAAGGTGTCTGATCCCAGCTTATTCTCAGGCTTTAATGGAAGCAAAAAGCACGTGGGAAAGGGAAAATGTTTCATTTTGCCTTGTCCTAAAAGAAAATGGTTTGGTTTTTCACTTCCAAATGACATTTTCACAGAGCTGAGAGAGAAAACAATTCTTCTGAGAACGGTTCCTTGCACCAGGAGCTCAGGGATGGTTTAGTAGTGGATAGGGATGGTTGGGCTCGATCTTAAAGGTCTTTTCCAACGAAGCAATTCTACGATTTTATGATTCCTGGTACTGAAAAGCAGAGGACTATCCCCTGTGTGCAGTGGTCGTGTTGACACGTGTCACAGAGCAGAGGTTATCGGTCCAGCTCTGGCTGGGGTGGGAAGGTCAGTGTGGGCACCACATGGCCAGGGAGATGGAGGAGCATGACAGCATTCCAGGTGGAGCAACTGCTGGGAATGCAAAGTTTGGCTTTGTGCAGGGTGCAGCTGCTGGGATCAGCCGGACACGGCGTGGCTTTATGCATGGAGATTTGCTGACATCTACAGGGCGTTTTTCACGCTCCTCCAATTCCCTCTCCAAGGAAGGAATGTGCTTTAAAGTACGTGGTGGCCAAGGTCGTTAATCATAGAATGACAGAATGGTTTGGGTTGGAAGGGACCTCAAAGCCCATCCAGTTTCACCCCCTGCCATGGGCAGGGACACCTGCCACTGGACCAGGCCGCTCCAAATCCCATCCAACCTGGCCTTCAACACCTCCAGGGATGGGGCAGCCACAACTTCTGTGGGCAACCTGGGCCTCCCCACCCTCATCATGAAGAATTCCTTCCTAATATCTCATCTAAATCTTCCCCTTTCCAATTTAAAGTCATTCCCCATCATCCTATCACTGCAGGTCCTTGGAAAAAGTCCCTTCCAGCTTTCCTGGAGCCCCTTTCAGCACTGGAAGCTGCTCTAAGGTCTCTTCAGAGCCTTCTCTTCTCCAGGCTGAAGAACCCCAACTCTCTCAGCCTGTCCTCAGAGCAGAGGAGGTTTTCAACAGGCTTTTAAAAGCAGCAGGAGGCATCCATTAACAGGAAAAGATATTTTTCTCACAGGTGAACTCTGCTGGAAATACCAGAGTCAAAGCCATACATGCCAGATGTTTTACCTTGGGACAAACCCACTTTCAAATCGAAGACAGAGGATTCAGGAGCCCGTGGAATGAAGCCTGGTTAAGGCACCTATCCTGCAAGATCTCCAAGAGCAAATGTTCCCAGGCAAGATCCAGGGTCAGCTCTGCAGCACCTCTCCTGCTCACTTAGAATCATTGGTTGGAAAAGATCTTTGAGATCATCAAGTCCAACCATCCCTGTCCACTACCAAACCAGATCCCTGAGCACCTCATCTGCCCGGCTTTTTTAAACACCTCCAGGGATGGGGACTCCACCACCCCCCTGGGCAGCCTCTGCTGGGGTCTCAGAACCCTTTCCAGGAAGAAATGTTTTCTAATATCAAGTCTGAACCTGCCCTGGTGCAACTTGAGCCCATTTCCTGTTGTCCTATCGCTTGTTACTTGGGAGAAGACACCACCATCCATCTTCCTACAACCTCCTTTCTGCTAATTATAGAAGGTGATAAGGTCTCCCCTCAGCCTCCGCTTCTCCAGGCTAAACAGCCCCAGGTCCCTCAGCTGTCTCTCATAATCCATGTTCTCCAGTTCCTTCCTGAGCTTCGTTCCCCTTTCTCCAGACGTGCTCCGGCTCCTCAATGTCCCTTTTGGAGTGAAGGGCCCAAATCTGAACCCAGGATTCGAGATGCACTTCTTCCACTGCCATCAACCCCAGGCTGTCCCGTGCACGGCACAGCTCCTGACCTTCAAACTGACAGGAACGGAGGCCTGCTGCTCCCTATTCCAAGGAAGCAAAGGAGAAAGGGACCAGCAAACAGGAGCCTGAAGTCCACAGACACATCAAGAAGACGAATTGAGCTTCCTCCATTCATCCCTCTGCACAACAAGGGACAACTTCTTCTGTTGTGGGACTGTTTTATTATGAAAAGATCTGTCAAGAACAAACTGTGTCAATTATAAAACAGAGAGGAGTTGTAGCGCTGCACAGCCTGGAGGGTCAGGAAACTTCAGGGAACAGAACAAAGCCCACGTTGACCACAGGTGGACGCAGACCTGAGCCACCCAACAGTTATTCTGCACATGCTGGGTCTGACCATGGACGTTCTCTACTTACAGCTCTCCAGAGCAAGGGACCTTATTGCTCATCATGTGGCAGTTCCAACAGAAGCACTTTGAAAACGGCATTTCCAAGCATTGGTCCCTTGGAAGTGGTTGTACTTCTCTAAGTGGTGGGCATCTTCTTGTTCATCCAGCCAGAGAGGAGACTCAGCCTGAGTTTACCTTCTCTGGCATAAGCTCTTCTGCCACATCTTCCTTGCTCCGAGTCCAAGTTCAAGCCAACGTGGGTGTCCGTCCTGCTCCCATCAGCCCTTCATGGTCCTCAAAAGCTATTCGTGAAGTGCTCCTCAACAACCAGTCCGAGTGAGGACAGCAGGGCTCCATGGATCTGCCCCTCTCCCTCAGGCATGGTAGGGTTCATGAGGTTCTGGGAATGTGTTGGTGAGCAGCCTGTCCTGGTGTGGGGTTGGCAAGAGGCAGATCTGCAGAGCTCATCCAAGGCTGCCAGATGGACCTCCTCAGTCGGAGTCACTTCCCTCCTGCTTTGCTGACCTAACAGCAGATGCCAGCTCTTCCTCCTGCCCTCTCAACCGCTCTCCTGCAAGCAAGAAACAGCAGTGGCTTAGAGATACCAGGAACCCACACCACAACTGAAGTCCCAAGCCCACAACCCGTCCTTCCCTGCTGCACCAGCCAAGCATTTGTGCCACCCCGGAGAAGCTACTCAGGTCCAACAGCTTCACAGACCATTTTGGGAAGGGGACCAAGCTCTACCAATCCTTTCCTGGCCCAAAAGCAAGGCATCAAGCTTCCAGCAAGGACTGGAATCCCTCTGGGACAACTGGTGACCTCATAGGCCATCCCTGCAGCACCATCACGCACGTATCAACTCGGCAATGGCTCTCTGCGTCCTCTTCTCCAGCTTCTCCAGTTTCTTGGCTACATCTCGCTTTAAATCCCTGGGAAGGAAAGGGAGAACATCAGAACAAATCAGGCAGATGTGAACACAGGAGCCACATTCACCTTTCCCGGTGGAAGAGAAACTCCTCCTCTCTCCTATGAGCACCAGAGGGTGTGTCTCCCACCAGAGCAGCTCATGTCACTGAGGCCACCATGGTGACAAGCACTCCAAAGGGATCAATGGAGTCTTGATGTAAGCAGGAAGAAGGAGGACAGCCCCATCCCTTTTGTATCCCGTAACAGCAGTGCCGAGTTTCCCCATTTCTGACACTTTTAACCCCAAAATGGACAACTTTGAGGTGAAGGTAACCCATCCCTGATGCCAACACCCCTTTCCCAGGAGCAGGACACTCACCAGTCTGGCTTCCTGGGGGCCAAGTTTGTCAGATCCTAGGGAGGAAGAGGAGACAACAGCGAGAGCTGCAGGCAAGGTCCAAGCCTGGATGCAGTGAGATGCACCTGGCACAGAGCTGTTTGGAATATACGTACCACCTCGTCGATGATGGGCTCCAGCTTGGCGGCCTCCAGCTGCTCCTTCACCTTCTCTTCCACTAGATGGGGGAACAGGACCAGCGTCTGCACAGGGCGCAGCACAGGACACCAAAGGGACACAGGGAAACCCAGCAGAGCTCTGGGCTTGGTTCACAAAAGCTTCCATAAAAGCTTTTTTGAACATCTTAGCCTTAAGAGCGTGGTACGAGTACACATGAGTACCCACCAACCTCCACCCACCACAAAATCTTCTGGAGACTCCTAAAAACCATCTGAACATTATGCAAACCCAACAACCATTTAACACTACAAACAGCAACAGCAGCAAGAAGTCTGCTGGGTCCAAGTCTTCTTTTTCTGAGACTTGGCAGGGTGTTTAAACTGGAATTTGACTCACACCTGGAATTTACCTGGCCACCGCTTGAGACACCTTGAAGGAATCAAACTCCAGCCCAGATCTTATGTAAAGTCATGCAGATACTGGGGATAATGGCAAAGAATCCATGGAAAAGAGCCCTCCATCCTTCAGCTCAAGTGTCTATGTAAGGAGGGGTGTGGGCACCAGGGAGGACATCCCTGAGGAGTGAATCCTGCTCCAGCAAACAGATATCATGGAATCACAGAACGATTTGGGCTGGAAGAGAGCTTAAAGATCATCCAGTTCCGACCTCCCTGCTATGGGCAGGGACACCTCCCACTGGATCAGGTTGCTCCAAGCCCCACCCAACGTGGCCTTCAACACCTCCAGTGATGGGGCAGCCACAGCTTCTCTGGGCAACCTGGGCCAGGGCCACCCCACCCTCATAGGAGAACATTTCTTCCTAAGATCTCACCTCAATCTCCCTTCTTTCAAGCTTCAAATCATTCCCCCTCGTCCTATCCCTGCCCTCCCTGATCAAAAGTCCCTCCCTAGCTTTCCTGGAGCCCTTTTCAGTCCTGGAAGCTGCTCTAAGTCTCTCCAGATGCTATAGAATCATAGAATCATAAGGTTGGAAAAGACCTTTGAGACCATCAGCTCCAACCGTACCTACCCAAGGCACATTTCATATGAGCCCACACCAAGTCCCAACTCACAGAAACACAGAATCATAGAATAGTTTAGATGAGATCTTAGGAAGAAACACTTTCCCGTGAGGGTGGGGAGGCCCTGGGTCAGGTTGTCCACAGAAGTGGTGGCTGTCCCATCCCTGGAGGTGTTCATGGTCAGCCTGGATGAGACTTTGAGCCACTTGATCCAGTGGAAGGTGTCCCTGCCCATGGCAGGGGGTTGGAACTCGATGGGCTTTGATGTCCCTTCCAACCCAAACCATTCTATGATTCCAAGTTTCTCCACCATGCTCCCTTTTCTTTAGGGCTTTTTTTTGAAGAGCTCTGTCCCAGAAGAACTCAACATCTTAAGAACAAGGGAATTCTATCCTCCACCTCCCTCTTAAGAGCTGAGTGGAGGATCAGGAGTAAGAAACTACAGACTGAACGTCTTGGACTCAGGACTAATATTTATTTAAAGGGAATGCAAACAAAAAAAAGTCTCCCTGAATCTCCTTGAGAATCCTCCAGCGGGAGCTCAGCTCCTCTGAGGACCAACCCTTTGGTCTGGAGCTGGACTCCACGCTCAGACACAGAACCTACTTGTGCAACACGAGGTGTGCAGTCCCTACAGGCAAGGAGGGATGATGAAGCAATGCTGGGCCACCAGCATCACAGTCTCCTAGAAGCACTAGGAGAGCTCTGATGGTCCCACCAGAGCTGCTCAGACATGCCAGCGCCCTCCAGGGCTGCAGATACTCTCCACCACCCTCACACCAGCGAGTTGCAATCAAAATATGTCCAGTGGGCTTTCCACCTAGGGATGGAGTGAGCAGGAACACAGAGTTTTCCAAGACACCTGGTTTTGGAGAAGGAAAGGTCTAACCAATCCATTTTGCAACTCGCTGGTTGGATGCAGCGTCCTGTGCTGCTTTATTTGTCCTCTCAGCCCCAAGGGCTGCCTCATTCCCTCACCCCAGGCACCAGCACCACCTTGGCAAGGTTCTGCTTCCATGCTCCCTTGTTTCACCTCCCACGCTCCCACCCCCACTCACCTGAGGCCGGCTTGGCCTGGGGCACCTTCCTCTTCTTCAGCTCCTCATCTTCAGGCTCATAGTTCCGCAGTTTGAGCTCCCTGGGGAGAAAAAGGAAGAACACAGAGCAGTGAGACACATCCATGCCACCCTGGACCATGGGCTCTCGTTAGCTGGTCAACAGCGGCTGAACGTAAGCCAGCAGTCGTCCCAGTGGCCAACAGCATCTTGGCTTGGACCAGTCATGGGGTGGCCAGCAGGAGCAGAGAAGGGATTGTCCCCCTGGACTCAGCGCTGGTGAGGCCACACCTCGAATCCTGGGTTCAGTTTTGGGTCCCTCACTCCAAGAAAGACCTTGAGGGGCTGGACTGCATCCAGAGAAAGGAACGGAGCTGGGGAAGCATCTGGAGAACAGGAGTTCTGGGAGCAGATGAGGGACCTGGGGCTGTTTAGCCTGGAGAAGAGGCTGAGGGAGACCTCATGGCTCTCTGCAGCTCCTGGAAATGAGGTTGTGGTGAAGAGGGTGCTGGGCTCTTCTCCCAAGGAACAACAGATGGGACGAGAGGAAATGGCCTCAAGTTGCACCAGGGGAGTTTTAGATTGGACATCAGGAAACACTTCTTTGTCCAAAGAGTGGTGAAGCCCTGCCAGAGGGTGCTCAGGGCAGTGGTGGAGTCTCCATCCCTGGAGGAGTTCAAACAACACGTGGCCATGGCACTTTGAGACACGGTTTGGTAAGCACAGTGAGGTTGTGCTGATGGTTGGACTTGATCATCTTAGAGGTCTTTTTCAACCTTAACGATTTTACGATTCTGTGATTGTAGGATAAAGGCAACATCTTGGCAAGCCAAGCAGACAGTCATGGACCCAAACTGCCTCACAAAGCTCTAAACATCACCCCAGCTCTCTTTTAGGTCTCAACTTAGTGATGGACTCAGGTTGGAAACACCAGAAGAAACCCACAATCGGGTAAAAACCATGGTCCTAGAAAGGTACACAGGAAGGACAAGGAATTAAGGGTTCAAGGTAGTCATCCAGTCACCAGAGATGTTTCTGGAAGTGCTACAAACTCGGGAGCACGTAAATAACGAGAGCAAATTCAGGTTCCTGAGCAAATGTGTTGTGGAGCTGGTAGTGACAAGGATGATGACACCCAAACAACACCCAGAAGTTCACCCATCCTGTCACCTCCTTCCAGGAGAGCTCCAGAGTCAGCCGCCAGCCCTGTCCCCAGTGCACATCTCCCTCGTATCTAAATGCTTTTTTACACCTCTCCCAAATAATTTGGGCTCCAAATGGACAACCATGTGATAACCTCAGACTCGCTGAGAGTTGGGAGTTGCTCAGCCTGGAGAAGAGAAGGCTCTGGGGAGACCTTAGAGCAGCTTCCAGGACTGAAAGAGGCTCCAGGAAAGCTGAAGAGGGACAAGGGGGGACAGTTTGAAACTGAAAGAGGGGAGATCAAGATGAGATCTTAGGAAGGTATATTCTCCTGTGAGGGTGGGGAGGCCCTGGAACAGGTTGCCCAGAGAAGTTGTGGCTGCCCCATCCCTGGAGGTATCCAAGGCCAGTTCGGATGGGGCTTTGAGCAACCCAATCCAGTGGGAGATATCCCTGCCCACGGCACGGGTTTGGAACTGGATGGGCTTGGAGGTCCCTTCCAACCCAAACCATTCTACATGCACCCCCAGGCTGGTTTCTCCCTGAGGTTGAACCCTGCAAGCTTTAAGTAGAGGCATCTCCAAAAACAGCCCTGAAAATCAACATGGTGGGATCCCACCCCACCTTTCGTTGCTTAGGCTTGTAGACAACAGGTTCTGCAGGCTGATGGATCCACGTAATAGCAGACAAGCCCACAGGGCAAATTAAGTTGATTAAACTCATTTAACGCCACTGATGGGTTTAATCTCTTTAAATAGAAGCTGAGGAACTCACTGTCTGGTGATGGTCCTGTCCCAGCTGTCAGCAAAGCCTTCGGCAGCGATGAGGGTGACACCTGGGGCCACCTCCCTGCTAGACTTTACTAATGGAGAAGCAAGAACAGCCCAACACAAAGAGAGGCAAAAGAAAGGGCGAAGAAACTCGAGTCTAAGAGAGGTGAAAAGAGGAAGGTGGGTGGTCAGGTGGCCACAATCACCTTAGAAGCTCATAAAACCCCAACTTTGGAGGCCCCTGGAGAACAGCAAAAAAGTTCTACCCTTCTAACACCATCCCAGCTCCTCTCCGGCTAGATCTACCTGCACAGAGTTCAGCCCACACTACGGTTGGTGCTGGGAACACGTGGCTGGAGCTCATCAAGACCTAATGGAGATAAACACAACCATCAGATCAGCAACCAGGGCTCAGGTAGATGAGGAGACTTGCAGACCTTTCTCATGCAATCAAGCCCATGTCCCCTGAGCCCTTTCAACACTGCAACACTGTGAAACCGGAACAACTGGGAAAAAGGATGCTTAAAAGAACCACAGGAGACGCTAGCAGGTAGCTGCGAAACCTTCCCCAAGCCAAGAGAACCTTCAGCCCATGAGGACAAGGGGCAATGCACATGCACAGTTTTACACATATTTTGATGCACACATGCTCTGGGAAAGGGGATTTATTCATTAACCTGCACTGACGGCCATCAATCCCCACTGGAACCACAAAATCGTTTGGTTGGAAAAGACCTTTGAGCTCATCGAGGCCAACCATCGCTGTCCACTACTAAACCAGATCCCTGAGCACCTCATCTGCCCATTTTTTAAGCCCCTCCAGGGATGGTGGTTCCACCACCTCCCTGGGCAGCCTCTGCCAGGGTCTGAGAACCCTTTCAGGGAAGAAATTTTTCCTGATGTCCAGTCTGAACCTGCAATGGTGCAACCACAACCTCCTTGCTGGGAGCTGCAGAGAGTGATCAGGTCTCTCTTCAGCCTCCTCTTCTCCAGGCTGAACCACCCCAGGTCCCTCAGCCAATCCCACAACCCTTGTTTTCCAGCCCCTTCCCCGGCTCTGGCCCCTTCCCCAGATGTGTTCCAGCCTGTCAAGGTCTTTGCCAAAACTGAACCCAGATTTCGAGGTGTGGCCTCACCGGCGCCAAGTCCACAGCCACAATATCTTCCCTGCTCCTGCTGGACACCTCAGGGCTGATCCAAGCCAGGATGCTGGTGGCCTTCTTGGCCACCCGGGCCACTGCTGGCTCACGTTCAGCCACTGTCAACAAACGACCCCAGGTCCTTCTCCTCCAGGCAGCTTTCCAGCCGCTCTCCCCAAGCCTGGAGCTGCATGGGTTGGTGTGTCCCAAGTGCAGGAAGGCTTTCAGTCCTGGAAGTTGCTCTAAGGTGTCCCTGGAGCCTTCTCTTCTCCAGCTTGAACAACCCCAACTTTCTCAGCCTGTCCTCAGAGCAGAGCTGCTCAAGGCCTCAGATCACCTTCGTGGCCTCCTCTGGATCTGTTCCTACAGTTCCATTTCCTTCTTATGTTGGGACACCACAATTGGACCCAGAACTCCAGATGGGGTCTCACCAGAGTGGAGCAGAGGGGCAGAATCCCCTCCCTCCCTGCTGGCCACACTGATTTGGATGCAGCCCAGGACATGGTTGGTTTCTGGGCTGGGAGCACCCATCGACAGCTCATGTTGAGCTTCTCACCCCCCAGCACCCCAAGTCCTTCTCATCAGGGCTGCTCTCAATCATGTTGTTCCCCATCCTATACTGAATCCGCAGATTGCTTTGACTCAGGCGTAGGATCTTGCACATGGCTTTGTTGAACCTCATAAGGTTCCCACAGCCCCACCTCTCCAGACTGTCCAAGTCCCTCTAGATGGCATCCCTTCCCTCTAGTGTGTCGACCACACCACACAGCTCGGTGGCATCAGCAAACTTGCTGAGGGTGCCCCCAATCCCACTGCCCACAGAATCATACAATAGTTTGGGTGGCACGGATCTGGCAGAAGGAGAAGCAGTCGATACGTGGGGGTGAAGAGGAGACAGGATGTGAGGGTGTACCCAGAAGATCCTCCTCTACACCAGGGCTTTCAGATCCTTATTAAACATAGGCATGACCACAAGCGCCGGGAGAAAACAAACAAGAATGGATTCCTTTAATTAACTGTGCAAGGCAAGAGCAGCTCTTGCAGCTGCCTCCGGTAATTCTCGATGCTCCCGAGGAATCAGCTTCTGGGATTTCACCAAGCAACAGCCTCAGCAGTGCCACGCTCACCAGAAGAAGACTTGTCTCCTCCTGGGCTGCATCCAAAGCAGTGGGACCAGCAGGGCGAGGGAGGGGATTCTGCCCCCTGCTCCGCTCTGGTGAGACCGCACCTGGAGTCCTGGGTCCAGTTCTGGAATTCCCAGAGTAAGAAGGAGATGGAACTGTTGGAGTAAGTCCGGAGAAGGCCACAGAGATGATCCAAGGGCTGGAGCACCTCTGCTGTGAGAACAGGCTGTGAGAGTTGGGGTTGTTCAGCCCGGAGAAGAGAAGGCTCCGAGGAGACCTTAGAGCAGTTTCCAGTACTGAAAGGGGCTCCAGGAAAGCTGTTTGTTTTCTCTTTCAGTGAAGAGACAGAACAAGGAGGAACGGTTTGAAGCTGCAAGAGGGGAGATTTAGATGAGATCTTAGGAAGAAATGTTTTCCTGTGAGGGTGGGGAGGCCCTGGCCCAGGTTGCCCAGAGAAGTGGTGGCTGCCCCATCCCTGGAGGTGTTGAAGGCCACGTTGGATGGGACTTGGAGCAACCTGATCCTATGGGAGGTGTCCGTGCCCATGGCAGGCGGTTGGAACTGGATGGGCTTTGAGATCCCAAACCATTCCATGCTTCTCTGAGTCTTTTTCTGTACACGAGCAGATCTATAAATGCAGAGAGAAAAGCAGCAGAGCGTTGCGACCCCAAATAACTAGAAGGCAAGACAAGGGTCAAGAATATCTGTGTTTAGAAGAGGTTACTGGTCTTTCACAGAAATGGGTTAAATAAAGTTCATGTGCCAACAGTTCCTCTACCACCGCATTCCAAAAAAACCGCCCAGCATGCTTTACAAGTGATGAATTATCTGAGGTCCCACAAAACCAAAACCAACCCGGAGCTCACAACACGCTCCACAGAAGAGCCAGAATAGGGACCATCGGGCAGAGGGGACATCAAGGAGATGCACCAGCACAGAGAGGAGTGCTTAACACTCATTGGGAAGGACAGAGCATCCAGACAACACCACTTGGCCTTAGGGTGGCACCTAGCTCATGCTGGACTTTTATAAGCATCTTCTTAGATTCATGGATTTGTAGAATCATGGAATAGTTTGGGTTGGAAGAGATCTTAAAGAGATCTCAAAGCCCATCCAGTTCCACCCCCCTGCCATGGGCAGGGACACCTCCCACTGGATCAGGGTGATCCAAGCCCCATCCAACGTGGCCTTCAACACCTCCGGGAATGGGGCAGCCACCACTGCTCTGGGCAACCTGTTCCAGGGCTTTCTCACCCTCACAGGAAAACATTCCTTCTTAAGATCTCATCCCAATCTCCCCTCTTCCAGCTTCAAACCATTCCTCCTCGTCCTATCCCTGCACTCTCTGATCCAGAGCCCCTCCCCAGCTTTCCTGTAGGCCCTCTAATTGATGGATGAGGCAAACCCAGGAGCTGCCCCTTGGAGCACCTTCTGCAGGGTTTCCCAGCCTAAACGAACCAGGGCTGCTAAGGATGGAGGTGATCTCCCAGTTGGCAGTGGGTGTGGACCTGTGCTGGAAGCTCCTAGGACCTCACGAGGATTTGGGCAGCTGAAGCCATTACAGAGGGAAGTGATGGACATAGCTTCCCAGTAGCTGCTAGAAGCCTGTCTGGGCCAGGAATCAGGGTCAGGAATGCCTCAAATCTGCTCTCCCCTCGGGCCCCAAGCTCCTCCTTGGGGAAGAAGAGGAGATGTCTGCTTCTCTTTGAAGCAGGCGGGTTGGAAATGGCCCGGCATGCGGGGTATGTGCAGAATGTAAAGAGCTTATCTTGATGCAAAACAGAGGATACTCAAAGCTGTCTACAAGAACCTTTTTTTGCTCTACTTCTCCAGCCCCAAGGGCTTTACGGAGCAAACACTCTTTCTTCAGTTGATGAAGAGGTCTCTCTAAGCTTTCTGGTGAAGTGTCCACATTCTGACGTCTTTGCGTCAAGAACACGGGGAATGGGTTTGCCAAGAAACCCTTTACAGCAGTTGCTTAAGATGTTGGAGAACCCAAAATCTTGTGACACCTCATCTGGAGTCCTGTGTCCAGTTCTGGAATCCTCAACATAAGAAGAAGATGGAGGTGTTGGAAGGGGTCCAGAGGAGGCTACAACGATGATCCGAGGGCTGGAGCACCTCTCATCCAAGGACAGGCTGAGAGAGTTGGGGTTGTTCAGCCTGGAGAAGAGAAGGCTCCGAGGAGACCTTAGAGCGACCTTCCAGTACCTGAAGGGTCTACAAGAAAGCTGTGAGGGACTGTTCATAAAGGCCGGCGGTGACAGGACGAGGGGTGATGGGGACAAACTGGAGAGGGGGCAGATTTAGGCTAGACATAAGCAGGAATTTCTTCCCCATGAGAGTGGTGAGGCCCTGGAACAGGTTGCCCAGGGAAGTTGTGGCTGCCCCAACCCCGGAGGTGTTGAAGGCCACGTTGGATGGGCCTTGGGCAGCTTGATCTAGCAGGAGGTGTCCCTGCCTATGGCAGGGGTTGGAACTGGATGATCTTTAAGGTACCTTCCATTCCAAACCATTACATGATTCTAGGATTCTGTGCCCGGCAGACCCTGCTTGCTCTGCCCAGGATCAGAGGTGGGTGACCTCCACAGCTCCTCACCTCTTGGTCTCCTTCACACAGTTCTGCTTAAATATCTCTCGTGCTCCTCAACATCTGCTCTTGGCACCTGTTGAAGCTAGAAAAGAAAGATGCTTCCTCCACTGCCTCATGAAAACAAAGTGGTTTCAAACACCCAGATCTTAGAAAACGATTTTAAAAGTGCCACGGTAGAGCCTCTCCATTCTTCAGAAGCAGTTTAGGGAAGTCCTGGGTGTTCTCAACCCTACCTCAGCCTTTTCAGGCAACTTCTTTTCCAAATCCCCTGAGAAATACCAAAGGGTTTGAGAATTTGCTGCCCCGGGACCTCTCCAAGCTGTTCCAGAGTCCCCACACTGACTTGCTTGAAACCAAGTGTCCTGAGCAACCATTTCCACATCGCTCTTTAAAGAGGAACCAGTGCAAGAACTTCATTTCTCCGCACCTCTAAAGTCCACCTCCTCCTGGGTGGCCTGGGAAACCATGCTCAAACATATCAAGAAATTACTGCCACAGAAAATACAAAGGAGATCTCAAATCGTTGAAGGAGTGGTGGTTTGGTGGAACCTTCTCCGCTCTATCATGTGCTCCATGAGGGCAAGAATCTTTGAAGGAGCAGGGACAAGGCAGCCAGACAGCCAAGGACAGCAAAGCAGGAGACTTCTGCAGCAATCTGAACCCTGGCACAGGTTGACCAGAAAATCTGTGGCTGCCCCATCCCTGGAGGTGTTCAAGGTCAGGTTGGATGAGTATCCTGATCCAATAGAAGGTGTCCCTGCCTATGGCGGGGGGGTGGAACTGGGTGATCTTTGAGGTGCCTCTCAACCCAAACCATTCTAGGATTCAATCCAGGAGGTTTGAGGCTCAAGTCGGAAGGAACCCATCTGGGTTCTAGCCAAGATACTGAAGAACCTGAAAGAAGTGGGTACTTGCAGGGCCATGCGGTGAAGGTATCCCCTGGGGCAGCACTCAGATGCTCTTCAGTGGCAGCAAACACTTCTCCGTAAAGTGCCTCTTCCTGTTTCTGTTTCCAATTGCAAACCACAGAGCAGAAGTAATTTTCGAGTTTTTTTCAACAGCTCCTCTAGCTTTGTGCCAGGGAAAATTCACTGTTTGGTGACTTTAACTGACCGGCAAGCTGACTCTTTCTTGTCATCTGCAGACCCCATGGAAAGAACCAGATGAAGAGCATCAGGGCAAAGATTTCAGGCTTGGATTCTTGTACCCTCTCTGCTCCCCTTGGTCACACCCCCACCGCCCTGTTGCACTTCTCTGCAAAACCACCTAGCACTGCAGGGTGCTGCAAGATCACCCATGGGTGCTGAGGGAACTCAACATTACCATCACCTTCTGGGGGCACTGTGAGAGTTCATAGAATGGTTTGAGTTGGAAGTGACCTCAAAGCTCATCCATTTCCAACCAAGGTCCCACGGCAGGGACACCTCCCACTGGACCAGGTTGCTCAAAGCCTCATCCAACCTGGTCTTCAACACCTCCAGGGATGGGGCAGCCACCACTTCTCTGGGCAACCTGGGCCATGGCCTCACCACCCTCACAGGAGAACATTTCTTCCTAAGATCTCATCTCAATGTCCCCTCTTTCTGTTTAAACAACCTCCTCAATTTCACAACCCCCTTTTTTTTCACTTCGCTTTCCTACCCAGCTTCACTCCTTGCAGGCAGTTTTGACATCTGCTCTTTGACATCTGGGTGCTCCACCTCCTGCTGCAGCCTTCCCACAGGCTTCCCTTCAGTTGGGGCAGCTTGAAAGTGTCTCCAAGTTCCCTCATTCCATGCAGCGACTTTCCCAACAACCAGGATAAACACCAAGAATTTGCTCTGATGTAGAAACCAAGAAAGAATTTTCAGGTCACGTTCCACACAACTCACGGAATCATAAAATTATAGACTCATAGAATTGTTCGGTTGGAAAAGACCTTTGAGATCATCAAGACCAACCGTACCTGTCCACCACTAAACCAGATGCCTGAGCACCTCAACTGCCCATCTCTTAAAGCTCTCCAGGGATGGGGACTCCACCACCCAGACATCTCTAGCGCACAGGTCCAGAGCTGCACTTTGATCAAGAGGACAAAGTTGTTGTCAATCCCAGATTCCTTGCCCAAGGCAGAAAAGGAACAAGTAGAGGCAGAGCCCCATTATCACCCACCCTTCAAGGAGAAATCTGTCTTCACATGGAGAAGGCTGCTCCTGCTCAAATAGTTGAGCGTGTTGGAGCAGATCCTCCTCCCTGAGAGGCTGCCAGAAGGCACTCAAGGAATGCCAGAAAAACAAACGCCTCTATTACCCTGCAAGCCCCCAAAACTTGTCGAGGCAGCTGGTTCCTCTAGGACAAGTTTCTTGGGGGAGCGTGAATGGAGAGAGACGCATCTCCAGGTGTTGCAGGAGGAGGACTGCAAGAGAAGCTCTCCAAATGCAGGCAGGTTCCATGAGGCCACCTGGCCTCGCATGCTGTTTTACGAGGCAGTTGAGTGCGTTCCAGAAGGATGGGATGTCATCCAGAGGAACCTGGGTGGGCTGGAGAAGTGGGGCTGGGAGAACCTCATGAGGTTCAACAAGGCCAAAGGCAAGGTCCTACCCCTGGGTCAGGGCAATCCCCAATTTCAGTACATGATGGGGGATGATGGGATTGAGAGCAGCGCTGAGGAGAAGGACTTGGGGCGCTGGGGAGGAGAAGCTCAACAGGAGCCACAACGTGCGCTCCCAGCCCAGAAACCACCCGTGTCCTGGGCTGCATCCAAAGCAGCGTGGCCAGCAGGGACGGAGGGGATTCTGATCCTCTGCTCCTCTCTTGGGACACCTCATCTGGAGGATTGCGTCCAGTTCTGGAATCCTCACCAGAAGAAGGAGATGGAGATGTTGGAATGGGTCCAGAGGAGGCTACAAGGATGATCAGAGGGCTGGAGCACCTCACATACCACAACAGGCTGAGAGAGTTGGGGTTGTTCAGCCTGGAGAAGAGAAGGCTCCGAGGAGACCTTAGAGCGACCTTCCGGTAACTGAAAGGCTTACAGGAAAGCTAGAGAAGGACTGTTCACAAAGGCGTGTGGGGATAGGACAAGGGAGAACAGGTATAAACTGGAGAGGGGCAGATTTAGACTGGACATAAGGAGGAATTTCTTCACCATGAGAGTGGTGAGGCCCTGGAAGAGGTTGCTCAGGGAAGTTGTAGCTGTCCCATCCCTGGAGGTGTTGAAGGCCACATTGGATGGGCCTTGGGCAGCCTGATCTAGTAGGACATGTCCCTGCTCATGGCAGGGGTTGGAACTGGATGATCTTTAAGTTCCCTTCCAACCCAAACTATTTTATGATTCTATAATTCCAGGTGGACACGAGCAACTTCACCAAATACAACCAGGACAAAACCTACACTCAATCTGCAGCCCGGGACCCAGGCAGGAGATGTAGCACCAGGAGCTGGTTGATATTCAAACCCAGACCCTCTCCACAGCACCCACACGCTGGCACACTTTGCCCACGCTCTTATGGAGCTTCCCCAGCTTCTTGAGCTGGTGGTAGGTCAGAAATCATCTGCCACCCCTAAAGCTTGAGGCCCTGAAGGCACCTTGGTAGCACCTGCATGACCACAGGACCTTGACATCCCCCTAGATGGCCTCAAAACAGTCCCAAGCATGACTTGACCGCAGTTCTGCACTTCAACCACCCTGTTCTGATCCAGTGTCTCAGCACAGAGCCAGCACAAGGTCTGTGAGGAAAAAGGTGCTCCAGATAAATTCAGGGTTATACACAGACTTGTCCCAACACCACACCAAGAGGTCTCCTACAGGCAGGTCAGACGGAGTTCAAAGCACTCAAAATTCCACAGCCAGAATGCTGTGGTTTGGTTACAGAGGGATGTGTTCCCAGAAATGGCTACTGACAAAGGGAGGACAGCCAGGAAGATGCTGAGAACTCATAGCCAAGGGTTGGGTAGAAGAGATCAAGGTCTCACCTGGAGGATGGGCAGAGGGGCAACCTGCCTGCCCAAGGCAGAGCAAGGAATGCCATCACCCAGTGAAGACATCAACAACTTCTGTTGTTGGGAGGCTGCAGCCAGGCTTCGGACCAGCTGGAGCTCCATGGGGCCTTCCCTGCAGAGGTAGATCACCTCCCAGATACCTCCTCCAAAATGAGATGGACATAGCTTTAACTGCTGCCCAGGAAGGTGATTGAGTTGCCATCCCTGGAGGTGTTCAAAAGACAGGGAGATGAGGTGCTCAGGGATATGATTTAGTAGTGGACAGGTACGGTTGGACTTCATGATCTCCAAGTTCTTTTCCAACTTAGGGATTCTACAATTCTATGAACTGAAGGGATGATCCACAGCATCCTCACAGCCCTGGTGGGAAGAATACCTCTGCAGTGCATCAAAATGGGGACAAGAAGGGAACCAAGATCCAGAAATCTCCTAAATCTCCCCACCCAGTACCCTCCTAGTTTCCAGTCAGGTGGATTCGACCATCTGAACTCCTGCTTGCTTTTCTCCAGCACCTGGCAAAAGCTACAACCTTGCCCCTGCCCATGTTCTTCTGCCATGGGCCAAGTACTTCCCCAATGGAGGGGACACGCTTTCAGTCCCTGGAGATGTGAGGTGGTGATGGAGCCCGACTCATTGCACGGTGTCTATCAGGAAAAGCCACCAGTGGTAACACATGACAGAATAAGAGAATGGTTTGGATTGGAGCGGACAGGAAAGATCATCCAGTTCCAACCACCATGCCAACGGCAGGGACACCTTCCACCGGAGCAGGTTGCTCAAAGCCCCATCCAATGTGGCCTTCAACACCTCCAGGGATGGAGCAGCCACCACTTCTCTAGGCAACCTGCGCCAGTGCCTCACCACCGTCATTATGAAGAATTTCTTCCTAATGTCTCATCTAAATCTTCCCCTTCCAATTTAAAGCCATTCCCCCTCGTCCGGTCACTCCAGGCCCTTGGAAAAAGTCCCTCTCCAGCTTTCATGGAGCCCCTACGGGTCCTAGAAGCTCCTCTAAGGTCTCCCCAGAGCCTTCTCTTCCCCAGGCTGAACAACCCCAACTCTCTCAACCTGTCCCTATAGCAGAAGTCCTCCAGCCCTCTGATCATCTCCATGGCCTCCTCTGGACCCATTCCAACAGTTCCATCTCCTTCTTATGTTGAGGATTCCAGACCTGGAAACAGATTCCAGGTGGGGCCTCACAGGAGTAGACTAGAGCAGTAAAAAAGGCAGTTTTGACCTGCCTCATGACATTCTTCCCACGGCAAGCGGAGAGAAGGCATTTCCCAACCCCTGCCTCCCCTGGCTCCACCCAGAAATTCATCTCTTGGAAGCGAGAACAGCATTGAGCTGTAATTTTAAAGGATGACTCAGTATCAAAGCACCAGCAGGTGATTAACAGCAGCTCGCTGAAGCTTTATTTCTAGCCTGGAGAAGAGAAGGCTGCGAGGAGATCTTAAGAGTGACCTTCCAGTAACTGAAGGGGCTCCAAGAAAGCTGGGGAGGGACTGTTCCCAAAGGCTTGTGGTGATGGGACGAGCGACAATGGGGATAAACTGGATAGGGGGAGAGTTAGACTGGACATAAGGAGGAATTTCTTTACCATGAGGGTGGTGAGCCCCTGGTACAGGTTGCCCAGGGAAGTTGTGGCTGCCCCATCCCTGGAGGTGTTTAAGGCCACGTTGGATGGGCCCTGGGCAGCCTGATCCAGTGGGAGGTGTCCCTGCCCATCACACGGGGGTTGGAACTGGATGACCTTTAAGGTCCCTTCCAACCCAAACTATTCTATGGTTCTATGATTCTATTTATCGTTGGATTGAGTCCAGAGGAGGCCATGAAGATGATCCGAGGGCTGGAGAACCTCCTGCGTGAGGACAGGCTGAGAGAGTTGGGGTTGTTCAGGAGAAGAGAAGGCTCCGTGGAGACCTTAGAGCAGCTTCCAGGACTCAAAGGGGCTTCAGGAAACCTGGGGAGTTGCTCTTGATCAGCGAAGGCAGAGATAGGATGAGGGGAAATGGTTTGAAGCTGAAACAGATGAGATATTTAGAAGAAATGTTCTCCTGTGAGGGTGGGGTATCCCTGGCCCAGGTTGCCCAGAGAAGTTATGGCTGCCCCATTCCCAGAGGTGTCCAAGGCCACATCGGATGGGGCTTGGAGCAACTTGATCCAGTGGCAGGTGTCCCTGCCCATGGCAGGGGGTTGGAGCTGGATGGGCTTTGAGGTCCCTTCCAACCCATACCATTCTATAACTCAATTTTATTCCCCACTCTCTCCAAGCCCTACCTTGGTTTTTTATTTCCACTTTTAACACCCCTGACGATCCCCGCTTGCAGAATTGCAGCCAATCTCAAAGCTCAACACCTCGCTTCTTCCTCTGAGGTGGCAAAGCCAAATTCTCCAACCAGCTACGCCTCTACGTAGCACTCGCCTTGCAGCTCCTCAAGCCCTAAAACGACTGTTTTTCCCCATGGGAACGGGGCGGAAGGGCCAAAGTCTACCCACACCCTGTTCCTCGCAAAGGCGGATCTCAGGCGGGAGGTGTTTCCTGGTCAGTGGGTGAAGCATAACTGGTAAAATCAAATAAAACAAACCCTGAGCTCTTTGCAATGACACCTAAACCCCTCCAAGGGCTCAGATGAGAGATAGCCCGAGCTGAAAATGCACCAAGTCTATCAGGGTTTTGGCCGAGAGCTTCGTCAGCACTTGTTTCTGCGGTGGGAGTTTGCAGCGTGTGAGATAAAACCCAGGAACAGGAAAACAAAAAGAACAAATAAAAGAGGGGGTGGGGAGATTCGAGTCAATTAAAAAAACAACAGGAAGCTGCCAAAAAGTGTGTCGTCACCTAGGCAGCGAGAAAACAGGAGGAAAGCCAGCACCCGGTGTTTCTGTCCTTCTTGTGTTGGAATCCTCACCATAAGAAGGAGATGGAACTGTTGGAAGGGGTCCAGAGGAGGCTACAAAGATGATCAGAGGGCTCCAGTATCTTCCCTACGAGGACAGGCTGAGAGAGTTTGGGTTCTTCAGCCTGGAGAAGAGAAGGCTCCAAGGAGATATTAGAGTGACCTTCCAGTACCTGAAAGGGGCTCCAAGAAAGCTGGAGAGGGGCTGTTCATAAAGGACAAGGGGGAATGGGTATAAACTGGAGAAGGGCAGATTTAGACCAGACATGAGGAAGAATTTCTTCACCATGAGAGTGGTGGCTGCCCCATCCCTGGAGGTGTTCAAGGCCAGGTTAGATGGGGCTTGGAGCAACCTGATCCAGTGGGAAGTGTCCCTGCCCATGGCAGGAGGGTTGGAACTGGATGATCCTTAAGGTCCCTTCCAACCCAAAGTATTCTACGATTCTATTGTATGATTCTATGATCTCAGGTTATCTTTGGCCCTCCACAAGGGTGCACGAGTGCACAGCAGCTCCCTACTTCGGAGGGCTCAGAAACCTCAGCCACACAACTGGGAATTAAAAATCTAAGGCGACATCAAGTGATTTGGCTCAGCTCCACATTAAAAACACACATCCACACCGAAAGTAAAAGGATATTCAAGACAGAAAGCAAAAGCTAAGAATCATCTCAGCCTAATTTGCGATCCAAACATTTCCTGCAGAGCAGAACTTGCTCTCATTTGCCTTGCAAAGTGATGTTTGGATCCTGACAAAACCTGCTGTAGTCGGATGGGCAGACAAAGAGCTGCAGGAAAATCGATCTGGAAAGCAAACTCTTTGCCCCAAAAGCTGCCTTCCCATAGGCATCGCTCTCATGTCTTTCAGGAGAATCATAGAATATTCATAGAGTCACCAGGTTGGAAAGGACCCACTGGGTCATCGTGTCCAACCATTCCTAACACTCCCTTAAACATGTCCCTAAGCACTTCATCCACATGTTCCTTAAACACCTCCAGGGAAGGCGACTCGACCACCTCCCTGGACAGCTGTTCCAGTGCCCGATGACTCTTTCCGAGAAGAATTAATTTCTGATATCCAACCTGAACCTCCCCGGCGGAGCTTCAGGCCATTCCTCCTTGTCCTGTCCTCTCTCACTTGGGAGAAGAGCCCAACACCCTCCTCTCCACAACCTCCTTTCAGGCAGTTGTAGAGAGTAATAAGGTCTCCCCTCAGCCTCCTCTTCTCCAGCCTAAACACCCCCAGCTCTCTCAGCCGCTCCTCATCAGATGTTCTCCAGCTCCCCACCAGCTTCGTTGCTCTTCTCTGGACACACTCCAGAGCCTCAACATCCTTCTTGTGGTGAGGGGCCCAGAACTGAACACAGTACTCAAGGTGCGGTCTCACCAGTGCCGAGTACAGAGGGGGAATAACCTCCCTGGACCTGCTGGTCACACCGTTTCTGATCCAAACTAAGATGCCATTGGCCTTCTTGGCCACCTGGGCACACTGCTGGCTCATGTTCAGTCGGCTGTCAACCATGTCAGCCTTCATGAGAAGACCTCATGAGGTTCAACAAGGCCAAGTGCAAGGTCCGACACCTGGGTTGGGGCAGTTTAATATTTTCATTGATGACACAGACAGTGAGACCGAGAGCACTCTCTGCAAGTTTGCAGATGACACCAGGCTGGGTGGTGAGGTTGTCTCACCAGAAGGGTGGGATGGCATCCAGAAGGACATGGACAGGCTGGAGAAGTGGGGCTGCGAGAACCTCATGAGGTTCAACAAGGCCAAGGGCAAGGTCCTACACCTGGATTGGGGCAATCCCCGGGTTCAATCCAGGCTGGAGGATGATGAGATTCAGAGCAGCCCTGAGGAGAAGCACTTGGGGTGCTGGGGAGGAGAAGCTCCAAATAAGCTGGCAAGGTGTACTCCCAGCCCAGAAACCAACCGTGTCCTGACTTGCACCTACAGCAGCGTGCCCAGCAGGGTGAGGGAGGGTATTCTGCCCCTCTGCTCTGGGGAGACCTCATCTGGAGTCCCGTGTCCAGGTCTGGAATCCCCAACAGAAGATGGAGCTAGAACTGTTGGAACGAGCCCAATGGAGGCCATGGAGATGATGTGAGGGCTGGAGCACCTCTGCTATGAGGACAGGCAGAGAGAGTTGAGCTTCTTCAGCCTGGGGAAGAGAAGGCTGCAGGGAGATCTTAGAGCAGCTTCCAGTTCTGAAAGGGGCTCCAGGAAAGCTGGGGAAGGACTTTTTCCAAGGGCCTGGAGTGATATGACAAGGGGGAATGGCTTTAAATTGGAAGGAGAAGGTATAGATTAGACATTAGGAAGAACTACTTCAGAATGAGGGTGGGGAGGCCCTGGAACCGGTTGCCCAGAGAAGTGGTGGCTGCCCCATCCCTGGAGGTGTTGAAGGCCAGGTTGGATGGGGCTTGGAGCAACAGGATCCAGTGGGAGATGTCCCTGTCCATGGCAGGGGGGTGGAAACGGATGGGTTTTGAGGTTCCTTCCAACCCGAACATTTCTATGGTTCTAGGATTCTGGGTTTCACAGATCAACAGAGAGGTGGCTGGAGGCAGGAGCTCCCACTCAACACCTTTGTTCTCTACATGTAAATTAGCTCAGCAGAGCTTCAAGAGCATCACCCACAGGCAGGTACCTGGGTGATGGGCTACAAGAAAGCTGGGGAAGGACTGTTCACAAAAGCTTGTGAACAAGGGGCAATGAGCATAAACTGGAGAGGGGCAGATTTAGGCTTGATATAAGGAGGAATTTCTTCACCAGGAGGGTGCTGAGGCCCTGGAACAGCCTCCCCCAGGGAAGCTATGGCTGCCCCATCCCTGGAGGTGTTGAAGGCCACGTTGGATGGGGCTTTGGGCAGCATGATCCAGTGGGAGATGTCCCTGTCCATGGCAGCAGGGTTGGAACTAGATCATCTTTAAGGTCCCTTTGAACCCAAACTAATCTATGATTCCATGACTTTTGCTGAACCTCCCCCAAGACGAGAGCTCACAAACAAGCATGCGTGGAAAAAGTGAGTTGCCAACTTGACAGCAGCGACGCCAAAGAGTGGGTAAGAAATCATATCCCCTCGGACACGCTCTAGGCTGCTCAGCAGGGGTTAAAAAGAAGCAAATCCCAGCCTGAAAGTGAGTTGGAGTAGGAAAAAAAGATGGTTTTCAGAGATTTAGTGGAGCAATTGAGCGCAGCACTGCCAGCCCAACGATGCCAGCTCAAGACAGCCCAGGCTTGATGCTCCTTATCAGTGGGCCACCACACGCAGCAGCACCTCCCCACACAGCGTATCGAGTGGCAGGGCTGGAAAGTGAGAGCTGTTTATGCATTATTCACCATCACATCCAAGATCTCAAGCTCCTGTTTCAGCCTCAGCCCAGAGCTCAGGCCTCTTCCAGCACGAAATCCAACCACGGCGCCTACAAAGATAGTTCAGCTTCAGTGATGGTTCTCAAGAACCATTGCCATACCTAAATCCAGGCAGGCTCTTCTCAAGAATCATAGAATCACAGAAACATAGAATCATGGAATAGTTTGGGTTGGAAGGGATCTTAAAGATCATCCAGTTCCAACCCCCTCCATGGGCAGGGACACCTCCCACTGGATCAGGGGGATCCAAGGCCCATCCAATGTGGCCTTCAACACCTCCAGGGATGGGGTCGCCACAACTTCCCTGGGCAACCTCTTCCAGGGCCTCACCACCCTCATCATGAAGAAATTCTTCCTAACGTCCAGTCTAAATCTGCCCCTTTCCAGTTTATCCTCGTTGCCCCTCGTCCTATCACCACAAGCCTTTGGGAACAGCCCCTCCGCAGCTTTCTTGGAGCCCCTTCAGGTACTGGAAGGTCCCTATAAGACCTCCTCGGAGCCTTCTCTTTTCCAGGCTGAACAACCCCAACTCTCTCAGCCTGTCTTCGGCCCTCTGATCACCTTTGTAGCCTCCTCGGACCTGTTCCAACATCTCCATCTCCTCCTTCTGTTAAGCACTCCAGAACTGGACCCAATCCTCCAGATGAGGTCTCCCAAGAGAGGAATAGAGGGTCAGAATCCCCTCCCTCCCTGCTGGCCACACTGCTCTGGATGCAGCCCAGGACACGGTTGGTCTCTGGGCTGGGAGCACACGTTGCCGACTCCTGTGAAGCTTCTCCTCCCCAGCACCCCAAGTCCTTCTCCTCAGCGCTGCTCTCAATCCCATCATCCCCCACTGTGTACTGAAACCAGGGATTGCCCCAACCCAGGTACAGGACCTTGCACTTGGCGTTGTTTGAACCTCATGAGGTTCTCACAGCCCCACTTCTCCTGTGTTTCCAGGTCCCTCTGGATGACATCCTGTCCTTAAAGGGAGAGATGTGTTTTCTCCATCTTAGTCCCAAGAAGCAGTGAGGATTTAATTCTATTGTCTCAGTAGAACACACGTCCTCAGCAGCAGCATCTCTCATGCTCACCCCCCACAGAGGAGCTTTCAAGCCAGTAAAGCAACAACAAAAAGGTCATATCGTGTATCTTCAAACCCAACTTCACCCCCTGTTGTCTCCAAAGGAGACCTGATGGTGTTTTTACCAGCAGGAAACCAACTACACAGTCATCTGGTCCTGCCAGGTGTGACACCCTGCCTTGGAGAGTTTTGTGCTCACATTTTCCGGTGACAAGAGAGAACAGCGGTGGCTGCACTTAAAGAATCACGTGTTCCCTGCAGACCTCCAGGCATGGAAAAATGAATCATAGAATCTTAAAATCACTGGGTTGAAAAAGACCTTTATCAAGTTCAACCATACCTGTCCACTACTCAACCAGATCACTGAGCACCTCATCTGCACGGCTTTTAAACCCCTCCAGGGATGGGGACACCACCACCTCCCTGGGCAGCTTCTGCCACGGTCTGAGAACCCTTTCCAGGAAGAAATTTTCCCTAATACCCAGTCCAAACCTCTCCTGGCACAGATCATCCCTCTTGTGCCACCCCTTGTTCCTTGGGAGAAGAGACCAACACCCACCTCACCACAGCCTCCTTTCAGGCAGTTGTAGACAGTGATGAGGTCTCCCGTCAACCTCCTCTTCTCCAGGATAAACAGCCCCAGGTCCCTCAGCTGCTCCTCATAACCCTTGTTCTCCAGCCCCTTCCCCAGCTCCACCCCCTTCTTCAGACGCGCTCCAGCCCCTCAAGGTCCTTCTTGGAGTGAGGGGCCCAAAACTGACCCCAGGATTTGAGGTGTGGCCTCACCAACACCATGTCCAGGGGCACAATCCCTTCCCTGCTCCTGCTGGCCATGCTGCTTCTGATACGGGCCAAGATATCATTTGCCTTCTTGGCCACCTGGGCACACGACTGACTCATATTGAGCTGCCGTCAACAAGAATCCCGAGGTTCTTCCCCACCAGACAGCTTTCCAACCATTCTTCCACAAGCCTAGAGTGCTGCATGGGGCTCTTGTGGCCCAAGTAGCCCAGCACTTCGCTTTGTTGAACATCATCCTGTTGGCCTCAGTCCATGGATCCAACCTGTCCAGATCCCTCTACAGAGCCTCCCTAATCCATACTTTAAATAACACATCTGCAGGGGACAGCGATGTGGCACTGGCTGCTAAATTCATAGAATCATAGAACGGTTTGGGTTGGAACGGACCTTGAAGATCATCCAGTTCCAAACACCTGCCACGGGACACTTCCCACTGGATCAGGTTGCTCAAAGCTTCATCTAGCCTGGTTTTGAGCATCTCCAGGAATGGGGCATCCTCTACTGAAAGCCCAACCAGTTCCAATCCCCCTACCACAGGACACCTCCCACTGGATCAGGGGCTCCGAGCCCCATCCAACCTGGCCTTCAATACCTCCAGGGACGGGGCAGCCACCACTTCTCTGAGCCTAAATGCGCCTCACGGCACCACCTTCTCCTCTCTACCACCTAAAACACCTCAAGTCCTCCCCAGCCTTCTCCTCTCTTCCCCCATCTCGGATCATTTCCACCACGAGATCAAATTGACTCTAAAAATAAAACCAGATTGCACGTTAGAAGCCAAGGAAAGATCCTAATGAGCAGCACGTGAGCAAGAAGCACAAGAGAGACAAGTGGGAATAAATAAATAATTACTTGTGCTTGACGGTCTCCTCTTCGTCATCTTCTCTGAACTGCTTGTTCTCAGGTTCGCCGAGGTCCTTATTCTGAAAGAAGAAGTGGATCTGTCAATTCTTGGCCCCAATAACCCTTCCAGAGGGCACAGAAATGCACAGTCTAAGATTACTTTTATATTAAAACACCTTTAAATTAAGATTGGTTTCTCCCTTTAGGATTCAGCTTGGACAGAAAAATAAGGGCGAGGTAAATCCATACTGGGACCAGTGCTGTTTAATATCTTCGTCAATGATGTAGACAGAGCGATTGAGAGCACCCTCAGCAAGATTACAGATGACACCAAGCTGAGTGGTGCAGTTGTCCCATCAGAAGGAAGGGATGGCATCCAGAGGGACCTGGACAGGCTGGAGAGGTGGGGCTGGGAGAACCTCATGAGGTTCAACAAGGTCAGGTGCATGGTTCTACACCTGGGTCAGGGCAACCTGCAGATTCAATACAGGATGGGGAACAACATGATTGAGAACAGCCCTGAGGAGAAAAACTTGGAGTGCTGGAGGTTGAGAAGCTCAACATGAACCGGCAATGGGTGCTCCCAGCCCAGAAACCAACCATGTCCTGGGCTGCATGCAAAGCAGTGGGACCAGCAGGGAGGGAGTGGATTCTGACCCTCTGCTCTGGTGAGAACCCAACTGGAGTCCTGGATCCAGTTCTGGAGTCCTCAGTAAAAACATGGATGTGTTGGAACAGGTCCGGAGGAGGCCATGGAGATGATGTGAGGGCTGGAGCACCTCCTGCTCCGGTATGACGTCTGGCTGAGAGAGTTGGGGTTGTTCATCTGGAGAAGAGAAGGCTGCAGGGAGACCTTAGAGCAGCTTCCAGTACTGAAAGGGGCTCCAGGAAAGCTGGGGAGGGACTTTTTACAAGGGCCTGGAGCGAGAACGAGGGGGAACGACTTTCAATGTGAAGGTGGAATATTTAGACAAGACATTAGGACGGTCCAGCCCTTGGACCATATCTCAGTGGTATCCTCTGGACTCGTTCCAACAGATCCATGTCCTTCCTGTGCTGAGGACTCCAAAACTGGACACAGGACTCCAAGGGGGATGTCTCACCAGAGCAGTGTAGAGGGGCAGAATCCCCTCCCTCACCCAATAGTCACACTTCTTTGGCTGCACTCCTTTCTCCTAATTAATCATGTCGGATGTTTTAAGAGGATAGGAACCAAGCAGAGAGAAACCAAGCCACGATCAGCACAACCAAGGGTAGAAGCACAGAATCGTAGAATCTTAGAATGATAGAATCATAGAATAGTTTCGGTTGGAAGGGACTTTAAAGATCATCCAGTTTCAATCCCCTGCCATGGGCAGGGACACCTCCCACTGGATCAGGCTGCCCAAGGCCCATCCAACGTGGCCTTCAACACCTCCAGGGATGGGGCAGCCACAACTTCCCTGGGCAACCTCTTCCAGGGCATCACCACTCTCATGGTGAAGAAATTCCTCATTATGTCCAGTCTAAATCTGTCCCTCTCCAGTTTAGACCCATTGCCCCTCATCCTATCACCACACGCCTTTGGGATCAGTCCCTCCACAGCTTTCTTGGAGCCCCTTCAGGTACTGGAAGGTCCCTATAAGATCTCCTCGAAGCCTTCTCTTCTCCAGGCTGAACAACCCCAACTCTCTCAGCCTGTCCTCAGATGGGAGGTTCTCCAGCCCTCGGATCATCCTTGGAGCCTCCTCTGGACCCGTTCCAACATCTCCATCTCCTTCTTATGGTGAAGATTCCAGAACTGCACAGAGGACTCCAGCTCCAGAAACAACACGCAGCATCCTAAATCACATTTCTCTGTAGCAGGATATAAAGAGCCTCGGCTCCTCATCACCCAGACGCTGACACAAACCGTTTATTAGTCAAACTACCAATTGTATTTATTACCCAGGCAGAAATAGTGAATGTTTACAATAATGGGTGGGAAAGGCGTTTGTTTGCTTCTCACACCGATTAACTTGTGTCATTCAATCGCTCAATGCTTCGCAGCACCCACATCTGCCCTCATTCCGCCAAGTTTATTGTTCTAGGGACAAACAACTTCCATGGAAGCTGTTGCTTTTCTGCTTTTACTCCCCCACCATCCTCCAAATGAGAAGGAAAATGTGGCATCATGAGCAGACATCAGATCAAGTTTTTATTCCTTCAGAGTTGCCGGTTCCAGGAGGAGCATTAGCCAAGAGGCCCCTCGAATCTGGGTGCAGTTTTGGGTCCCTCACTCCAAGAAGGACATTGAGGGGCTGCAGCGCATCTGGAGAAGGGAACGGAGGTGGGGAAAGGGTTGGAGAACAAGGGTTATAAGAGGTGGTTGAGGGACATTGGGTTGTTTAGCCTGGAGAAAAGGAGGCTGAGGGGAGACCTCATCACTCCATACAACTGCCTGAAAGGAGGTTGTGGTGAGGTGGGTGTTGGTCTCTTCTCCCCAGTTACAGGTGATGGGATGAGAGGGAATGGTCTCAAGCTGCACCAGGGCAGGTTCAGATTGGACATCAGGAAAAATTTCTTCCTGGAAAGGGTCCTCAGGCCCTGGCAGAAGCTGCCCAGGAGTCCCCATCCCAGGAGGTAGATGAGACTAGACAGATGAGATGCTCAGGGATGCAGTTTAAAAGTGGACAAGTATGGCTGGACTTGATAATCTCAAAGGTCTTTTCCATCCAAATGATTCTATGATTCTAAGTTTCCCAGTAATAAATACACAGCATTTGTAATATCTGGTTCTGACAGCTCTGATAGGTTGAGAGAGTTGGGGTTGTTCAGCCTGAAGAAGGCTACGAGGAGACCTTATAGTGACCTTCCAGTACCTGAAAGGGCTCCAAGAAAACTGGCGAGGGACTTTTTACAAAGGCATGGAGGGATAAGACGAGGAGGAAGGGGTATAAACTGGAGAGGGGCAGATTTAGACTAGACATAAGGAGGAATTTCTTCACCATGAGAGTGGTGAGGCCCTGGGACAGCTTGCCCAGGGAAGTCCTTGCTGCCCCATCCCTGGAGGTGTTGAAGGCCAGGTTGGATGGGGCTTGGAGCTACCTGATCCAATGGGAGGTGTCCCTGCCCATGGCAGGAGGTTGGAACTGGATGGGTTTGAGTTTTCTTTCAACTCAAACCATTCTCTAATTCTATGATCCCCTTTGCCACAAACCCACAAACGGGAGCTGCTGAGCCAACACTCACCTATCTTTCCACATGAACAGCTCAGAGACCAGAGAAGCTATCTTTAAGAAGCATCTTTGCACCACACTACAGAGGCAACCAGACCTTTTCACCCAGTTCAAAGAGACAAAGCCCTCCCGTCGGTCTGCTCAAAGTCATTTTTTCAACCCTGAAATTGGTTCTCATGTTTCCTCAGAACAGTGCAAACAAAAATTGGTTATAACAAGACCAGAACCACTTTCAGATCAGAAATCACTTGGATTGGTCACTTGCTTCACTGGAGAGTCCAAATATCTAATGGTCAAAGTCAGGATACCAAAATTATGTACCATCTAAGCCTTATTCCTAACTTACGAAAAGACCGGGATGGTTTCCCTGATGAACAGCTTCCTTATCACATGCATCTCTGCTTATCACATGCATATCACATACAGCCCCGAGGAGAAGGACTTGAGCAGCTTCGAGGACTGAAAGGGGCTCCAGAAAAGCTGGGGAGGGACTTTTTACAAAGGCCTGGACTGATAGGACAAGGTTGAATAGTTTTAAACTGGAAGGGAGAAGATTTAGATGAGACATTGGGAAGAAACTCTTCACCATGAGGGTAAGGAGGCCCTGGCCCAGGTTGCCCAGAGACGTGGTGGCTGCCCCGTCCCTGGAGGTGTTGAAGGCCAGGTTGGATGGGCCTTGGAGCAACCTGATCCAGTGGGAGGTGTCCCTGCCCATGGCAGGGGGTGGAACTGGATGGGCTTTGAGGTCCCTTCCAACCCAACTCATTCTATGATTCTATGATATTCCCTGAAAAATCAAGCACAGCACCAGCAAATGCAACTCCCTCCAACAAGTCCCACAGTGCCTTCAACCAAGGACTTTTTCTCTCCTCACAGAGCCTTCTTGGATGTTGCAGAGCAGGTGTGCTGCCCTTGGTCAACATCACAGTGGGTACAAGAGTCTCCCTAGGGATGTCCTGAGCTGAGAGGAACAAGATACTGTTCCTCATGTGTTTCAGTGGAAGGGACTATGGGATAATGAGGACTGAAAAACACTTCGAGGAGACGGTGACTGTAGGTAACCATTTCCAACCTGTTCTCGCCCTCTAAATTCCATTCCTTGCCATCATCAGGATCCACCAGACACACCAGCGTGTGAGCAGAACACAAATGAGGTCTGAAACACGTCTGAAGTCACACTTCCCCCACCCCACCCCCAGCAAGAGAAATTAATGCTGGTTCCCTGCTTGCAAAACACTCCGTAAAGAAGATTTCGGTTTCATTAGCAGTGACGAAAACCTCCAGCCACAAGGCAGAGGTGATGCGTAGCGAAAAGGCCATCAACCTCCGGCAGCATCGGGAACATTCACAGCTCTGCAAAGAGAGAGCTCCTCACCAACTCGCCAAACAAGAAGGTTCTAAAGCGATATTTGATGGATGCAGCAGAAGAGGAGCACTGAGCCACTTTGATTGATGAGCTTCGTGCTTGTTTTTCCAGGCAAGCTGCGTTGCCTTCTCTCCCCCGGCACACGTTCCCAACCCACAGCTTACCACAAGAGCTTCCTGTGCTGTCTTTAAGCGCTTGAACTCACGCGAGCTGAAAAAAGGCTAAGTCAGAAGAAGAAAGCCACTTGCTTGGGATGGGAGTCGTCACGGGTTTCTAAATATACATATGAACTGCAGCTGCTTCAAAGGACTTCTTGATGTGTTTCATAGAATCATAGAATAGTTTGGGTTGGAAGGGAGCTTAAAGATCATCCAGTTCCAACCCCTGTCATGGGCAGGGAAACCTCCCACTGGATCAGGCTGCCCAGGGCCCATCCAACGTGGCCTTCAACACCTCCAGGGATGGGGAAGCCACAACTTCCCTGGGCAACCTGTTCCAGGGCCTCACCACCTTCATGGTGAAGAAATATCTCCTTATGTCCAGTCTAAATCTGCCCCTCTCCAGTTTAGACCCATTCCCCCTCATCCTATCACCACAAGCCTTTGGGAACAGTCCCTCTCCAGCTTTCTTGGAGCCCCTTCAGCTACTGGAAGGTCGCTGTAAGATCTCCTCGGAGCCTTCTCTTCTCCAGACTGAACAACCCCAACTCTCTCAGCCTGTCCTTGGATGGAAGGTGCTCCAGCCTTATGACCATCTTTGTAGCCTCCTCTGGACCTGTTCCAACAGCTCCATCTCCTTCTTCTGTTGAGGATTGGCCCCAATCCTCCAGATGAAGTCTCCCAAGAGAGGAACAGAGGGGCAGAAATGGTGTCGTGGGGTTCTCCACTTTGATCTCAATTTTCGCCTTAAGATCTGCCCCTTCATCATCCTCTTCAAGTATTTCTGCTCACGGTTGTGTCACAACTTTCGTTTCTTAACTCAGGAAAGGAAGTCTTCCTCCCCAAAACAGCATTTGCCCTAAATTCAGCATTTTAAGGCATTTCTCCTTGCTCGCTGGTGGCCACTTCCCACAGGTGCGCAGCAACAATTCAACTCTCACTACTTTTCGGTTCATTTTCTCACATTTCAAACCTTAATTTCACAAAGGGAGACGAAAATAACCCTTTTTCCGTTCTACTCTCGCTCTGGCGATTCCTCTTTTCAAGGCAGCCCGTGTTTATTATTAGCTGTAAGTCTTGATTGGAGACACAAACACAAGGTGACAACCGTTCACCAAGGACCTCCAAACAAAGTCCTGCTCTTGTACTCAGCACTGGTGAGGCCACACCTCGAATTCTGGGTTCACTTTTGGACCCCTCACTATAAGAAAGACATTATGGTCCTGGAGTGTGTCCAGAGAAGGGATCAGAGCTGGGGAAGGGGCTGGAGAACAACGGTTATGAGGAGCACCTGAGGAACCTGGGGTTATTTAGCCTAGAGAAGAGGCTGAGGGGAAACCTCATCGCTCTCTACAACTACCTAGAAGGAGGTTATAGAAAAGTGGGTGTTGGTCTCCTCTCCCAGGTGACAGGACAAGAGGGAAGGGCCTTAAGCTGCATCATGGGAAGTTTAGATTGGACATCAGGAAAAATTACTTCACAGAAAGGGTTCTCAAGAACTGGCAGAGGCTGCCCAGGGAAGTGGTGGAGTCTCCATCTCTGGAGGTGTTTAAAAGCCAGGTAGATGAGGTGCTCAGCGATCTGGTTTAGTAGTGGACAGGTACACTTGGAACTGATGATCTCAAAGGTCTTTTGCAACCTAGTGATTCTATGATTCTATGAAAGTCATTCCCATTCTTCTATCTCTGGAAGGAGACACTCCAAAAGTAAAACTCCCAAAGAGTTGGGGTTGTTCAGCCTGGAGAAGAGAAGGCTCCAAGAAGACCTTGGAGGCTCCCCTCCCTCCCTGCTGGCCACACTGCTTTGGATGCAGCCCAGGACACGGTTGATTTCTGGGCTGGGAGCGCACATTGCCGGCTCATGTCAAGCTTCTCCTCCCCAGCACCCCAAGTCCTTCTCCTCAGTGCTGCTCTCAATCCCATCACCCCTCATTGGGTACTGAAACCAGGGATTGCCCCGACCCAGGGGTAGGACCTTGCCCTTGGCCTTGTTGAACCTCATGAGGTTCTCGCAGCCCCACTTCTCCAGCCTGTCCATGTCCTTCTGGATGCCATCCCACCCTTCTGGTGAGACAACCTCACCACCCAGCCTGGTGTCATCTGCAAACTTGCTGAGGTTGCCCTCGATCTCTCCATCAATATCACTGATGAAGAAATTAAATAGCACCGGTCCCAGGACGGATCCCTGATCCAATGGGACGTGTCCCTGCCCATGGCAGGGAGTTGGAATTGGATGATCTTGGAGGACCCTTCCTCCCCAAACCATTCTATGATTCTATAATTTTATGACACGCTTGTATCATACATGAAGGATGAGCTGCTTTCCAGACCAACGGTGATGAGAAGATGTTAGATATCTAGGAAAAACACTTAAAATCAGCAATTGCAGGCAATTAGCACCTGGGAATCCTAAATTAATCAGCCAGAGAGACGGTTAACCTGCTGCGTTTTGATTTAAGTGTTTTCTGAATACTGGATAAAATCCAAAGGACCGGAAGAGCGCTACTAAAACACCACTATTTAAAGGGCAAGAGGGATCCACCACGCCTACAAGAAAGCTGGAGAGGGACTATTCACAAAGGCTTGCGGTGATAGGACGAGGGACAATGGGGATAAACTGAAGAGGGGCAGATTTAGACCGGACATACAGAAGAATTTCTTCCCCATGAGGGTGATGAGCCCCTGGCACAGGTTGCCCAGGGAAGTCCTTGCTGCCCCATCCCTGGAGGTGTTGAAGGCCACGTTGGATGGGCCTTGGGCAGCCTGATCCAGTGGGAGGTGTCCCTGCCCATCATACGGGGGTTGGAACTGGATGATCTTTAAGGTCCCTTCCAACCCAAATCATTCCATGATTCTATGATAAGTTGGGTGAAGCCAGTTCGGTGGCTCTTGGTGTTGAGGGAGATGATGAAAAGCCTGATTTGCAATTCTTTTAACTAGGAAGGAGAAGAAGGGAATGGTGTGGTTGTTATGGAAATTTGAGTGAGTGAAGTGGTTTTTCAGCCTGGAGAAGAGGGGGGAGATTATAGAGGCCTTCCTGTACCTTAAGGGGCTCTGGAAAAGCTGGGGAGGGACTTTTTACAGGGACATGTGGTGATAGGATGAGAGGGAATGGTTTTAAATTGGAAGAGAGAAGATTGAGATTCGACATTAGGATGAATTTCTTCACAATAAGCGTGGTGAGGCCCTGGCCCAGGTTGACCAGAGAAGTCGTGGATGCCCCTACGCTGGAGGTGTTCAAGGCCAGGTTAGATGGGGCTCTGAGCAACCTAATCTGGTTGAAGATGTCCCTACTCACTGCAGGAGGTGAGGTTTGACTGGATGACCTTGATGGTCCTTTCCAACCCAACTGATTCTATGAGTCTATGATTCCTTCTCTCCACAATCTTCTAAAGAAGAATTGTTTTCACCTCTAATCAGGCCTGGCCTTTACCCAAAGTCACAAGAACCAAACTGTCATGTTTCAAACCTGCCTAAATCTTTGGAACACACTACCCAGGGACATGGTTGAGTCACCATCCCTGGAGGTATCTAAAAGATGGGTAGATGAGGTGCTCAGGGACATGGTTTAGTGGCACATAGGAATAGTTGGACTCGATGGTCTAAGAGGTCTTTTCCAATCACGTGATTCTATGAATCCGACTCTCATTTCCATCTCTCCCGGTCTTTGGCAGCGTTTTCGAGTCCCTCAGGCTTTAGCTGGCCCTGAGTGCCTGTATTAACTGCTACCCAGCCATAGCTCCACATCTCCTGGCAACCCCTACAAGTCAACAAAATGACCCGACAGCTTCTCCTCTTCCCAGGAACTAACAACGACTTCTTTTCCTCTGGGATTGACCAGAATACTAAAGCTCTCCTTATCTTTCCCTTAAAGCTTAAAGGATGGTCACGTTACCAGTCAAGTGCTTCATTGGCACAAATAACTGTCTCTTTTTACGGAGTTAAAAAGAGGTCAGGAACAAAGCAAGTTTGATCTTTCAAGCTGTTCTCTGCCAACCAACCTGTAGCTGCTCCTCTTCCTGCTCACTGGCTGCTGAAAGTCCATGCAAGGCAAAGCTGTAGAATCAAAGAATCATAGAATAGTTTGGGCTGGAAGGGACTTTAAAGATCATCCAGTTTCAACCCCCTGCCATGGGCAGGGACACCTCCCACTGGATCAGGCTGCCCAGGGCCCATCCAACGTGGCCTTCAATACCTCCAGGGATGGGGAAGCCACAACTTCCCTGGGCAACCTCTTCCAGGGCATCACCACTCTCATGGTGAAGAAATTCCTCCTTATGTCTAGTCTAAATCTGCACCTCTCCAGTTTATCCCCATTGCCCCTCATCCTATCACCACACGCCTTTGGGAAGAGTCCCTCCACAGCTTTCTTGGAGCCCCTTCAGGTACTGGAAGGTCCCTATAAGATCTCCTCGGAGCCTTCTCTTCTCCAGGCTGAACAAGCCCAACTCTCTCAGCCTGTCCTCGGATGGGAGGTGCTCCAGCCCTCAGATCGTCCTTGTAGCCTCCACTGGACCCGCTCCAACAGCTCCATCTTCTTCTTATGTTACGGATTCCAGAACTGGACACAATACTCAAGATGAGGTCTCCCAAAAGAGGAACAGAGGGGCAGAATCACCTATTCCTGTACTCCCTGATCAAGAGCTCCTCCCCACCTTTCCTGGAGCCTCTTTCAGTCCTGAAAGGCTTCATCTTTCTGCCTGGGAGAACAAAGTAAAAGCTAAGAAACAAAGGCAAATCCATGGCAGGGTGGCTGTGGTGCTCCAGCCCTCAGATGATCCTTGGAGCCTCCTCTGGACCCCTTCCAACAGCTCCATCTCCTTCTTCTGTTGAGGATTTCAGAAATGGACACAATCCTCCAGATGAGGTCTCCCAAGAGAGGAATAAAGGGGCAGAATCACCTCCCTCGACCTGCTGGCCACGTTCAAATCAGGAAGAAAAACAGCCCCTCCAACAGCCCTGTCCTCATCTCTCTGATAAGTGAGAAGTTCCTGGGTCATGTGGTCTGGTTTTCTGCACTGCAAGTGGACACTTTCATCCAGGAGATGAGCATTCACCTGGTTTGGTGGTTACTTTCATCATTTTCCTTGGTCTTTGTTTGTACCGAAGCACACGTGGCAGTCAAGTCAGCTATGAAGCGAGGACGGAGTGAGGGTTCCTTGGTTTGAGCATGGCACGTACCAGGACTTTGTCCTTCACGCTTGGCCAAGGTTTAAGCTCAGATGTCCTTGAAGTCTGGCAAGGCACCACCGTGCAGCCCTGTTCCCACCTCGCTGCTCTTTTGAGACGTTGCCAGAATGCAAACAGCTAAATCATGGAATGTCACCAAGTAGCTCCAGGTTTCTACGAGCGATAAAGCATGTCTGAAACCCAATTCTCTAAATTACAATTCTCTAAGTAGCCAACAAAAAGATCTCATCATAAAACGCAAACAGTAAAATGGTCTGAACATAAAACATCATCAAAGCATTCTCAGTACCCGAGACGCATGGATGTTCTTCTAAAGAGGTTTGGAAGCCATTTGGTCATAGAAAGCCTTGTGGTAATTACATTAAAATACCGACTCACAGAATGATAGAATTGTTTGGTTGGAAAAGACCTTTGAGACCACCAAGTTCAGCCACACCTATCCAGTACTCAACCAGATCCCTGAGCATTTCATCTACCCATCTTTAAAATCCGTTCAAGGGTGGGGACTCCACCACCTCCCTGTGAAGTCTCTGCCAGGGCCTGAGAACCCTTTTGGTGAAGAAATGTTTCCCAATATCCAAACTAAACCCCTGGTGCAACTTGAGGCCATTTCCTCTCACCCCATCCCTCGTTACATGGGAGAAGAGACCAGCACCCACCTCCCCACTACCTCCTTTCAGGCAGTTGTAGACACCGATAAGGTCTCCCGTCCTCTTCCCCAAGTCCCAGTGTGAGAACATGCAGATGTCTGGGATTACACCCTCAAAGGCACCAATTTATGCTTAATATTTGGATGAGATGGTTTCTCTTCTCAAGATGCCAGACAGTGAGGAGGTCTCTCCTCAACCTCCTCTTCTCCAGGATAAATGGTCCCAGGCCCCTCAGCCACCTCTCCTCATCCTTGTTTTCCAGCCAATTCTCCAGCTCCGTTCCCTTCTCCGGATGCGCTCCAGCCCCTCAAGGTCTTTCTTGGAGTGAGGGACCCAAAACTGAACCCAGGAGTCGAGGTGTGGCCTCACCAGCACCGAGCCCTTCTCTGCTCCTGTGGCCACCCCAGGGCTGATCCAAGCCAGGATGCTGGTGGCCTTCTCAGCCACCTGAGCCACTGCTGGCTCATGTTCACCTGGTGTCAACCAACACCCCCAGGTCCTTTGCCGCCAGGCAGCTTTGTAGCCACACAGGCTTTTTAAGAGCCACAGCTTGTGTGTCTCTGCTGCTTCTTCCTTATCAAAGCACTAAATCCCTGTTTAGTCATAGAGTCACAGAATAGTTTGGGTTGGAAGGGACCTAAAGATCATCCAGTTCCAACCCCTCTGTCACAGGCAGGGACACCTCCCACTGGAGCAGGTTGCTCAAGGTCCATCCAACGTGGCCTTCAACACCTCCAGGGATGGGGCAGCCACATCTTCTCTGGGCAACCTGCTCCAGGGCCTCACCACTCTCATGGTGAAGAAATTCTTCCTTATATCAAGCCTAAATCTGCCCCTCATCACTTTATCCCCATTGCCCCTCATCCTATCACCACAAGCCTTTGTTAACAGTCCTTCTCCAGCTTTCTTATAGCCCCTTCAGGTACTGAAAGGTCACTATAAGGTCTCCTCGGAGCCTTCTCCTCTCCAGGCGGAACAACCCCAACTCTCTTGCTGGTTACTATGGAAATGCTTAAATCAGAGCCCGACCAGCATGATTTCCCTTAAGAAACAAACACAAAGAACAAAACCACCTTTGAAAATTAAACACTTTAGTCTATATCCAGGCCTTCAAACAATAACCTCACGTTCCCAGAAGGTATTTTTAATCCTATCTTTAATAATTGTGTTGCGTATGCAGTAAACAAGCACAAATATTTCTTCCTTTCATACAACCCACGACGACTCCGACGTGGTTTGTGGTTTGCTGGTTCAGATATCGCCGTTATCACAGCTTCGGAACACGTGTGTTTGTGTTGCAAACAGCAAGGACTGGAGAACGTTTCTCACAACAAGTTCCTGTCCTCTCCATGAAATTCGTGACACAAATATTCCCTCAAGATCAAACCCACAAGCTTTTTTTCCTGAAGGAACTGCCTATCAAGACCTCATAGGGTCAGAGAACAAGGGTTACGAGGAGCGGCTGAGGAACCCGGAGCTGTTTAGCCTGGAAAAGAGGTGGCTGAGGGGGACATCATCGCTCTCTGCAGCTCCCAGAAAGGAGGTTGTGGTGAGGTGGGTGTTGGTTTCTTCTCCATAGTGATAGGATGAGACAAAATGGCCTCAAGTTGCACCAGGGGAGGTTCAGGCTGGATATTAGGAAAGATCCCTTCACCCAAAGCATTGCCAAGCACTGGAAGAGGATGCCCAGGGAAGTGGCGGTGTCAGCATCCCTGAGGGATTTATAGATGTGGAGATGTGGTGTTAAGGAACATGGTTTCATGGTGGGCTTGGAAGTGTTGGGTTTGCAGGACTCAGTGATCTTAAAGGTCTTTTCCAACCTCGATGATTCTGGGATTCTATGGAAGTACTCACGTAGGGCTTTCCTTCACCTGAACTCAGCCTCCGCAGCAATGCCATGGCCTTGGCTGGGAGGACAACACATACCGCTGCACAATACTCCTTCAGCCCTTCGGTGGGAGGCACCAGCAGGGAACAGCTCACACATCGAGAGAGGTTTGCAAAAGCATCAACTGATTAATATTCAAGAGGTGAAGTGATGCTTTTCTGCCGTCGGAGTCAAAAAACACTTCTCCAAAGGAAATGGGCACAACCAGAGCTGCCTCCTCAAATCGAACAAAGGTCATAGAATCATAGAATATTTTGGGTTGGAAGGGACCTTAAAGATCATCCAGTTCCAACCACCATGCCATGGGCAGGGACACCTCCCACTGGATCAGGCTGCCCAAGGCCCATCCAACGTAGCCTTCAACACCTCCAGGGATGGCGCAGCCACAACTTCCCTGGGCAACCTCTTCCAGGCCTAACCACCCTCATCGTGAAGAAATTCTTCCTAATGTCCAGTCCAAATCTGCCCCTCTCCAGTTTATCTCCATTGCCCCTCGTCCCATCCCCACAAGAGTTTGTGAACACACTTTGTGAACACTCCCTCTCCAGCTTTCTTGTACGTCCTTTCAGGTACTGGAAGGTCACTCTAAGATCTCCTCGCAGCCTTCTCTTCTCAGGCTGAATAAGCCCAACTCTCTCAGTCTGTCCTTGGATGGGAGGTGCTCCAGCCCTCCAACCATCCTTGTAGCCTCGTCTGGACCCGTTCCAACATCTCCATGTCCTCCTTCTGTTGAGCACTCCAGAACTGGACCCAAACCTCCAGATGAGGTCTCCCAAGAGAGGAGCAGAGGGGCAGAATCTCCTCCATCCCTGCTGGCCACACTGCTCTGGATGCAGCCCAGTGCAAACGTTGGGTTGGGTGCAAACGTTGCCGGCTCATGTCGAGCTTCTCATCGACCAGCACCCTAAGTCCTTCTCTGCCAGGAGAACTCCCAGCCGGCAGCAATGTAGGAGGACCATCCAACGTTGAAATGGGAGACTAGTTGAGTTGGGGTTGTTCAGCCTGAGAAGAGAAGGCTGCAGGGAGACCATATAGCAGCCTTCTAGTACGTGAAGGACGTCTACAAGAAAACTGTGGATGGACTTTTTACAAGGACATGGAGTGATAGGATGAGGGGAAATGGCTTTAAATTGGAAGGAGGAAGATTTAGGTGAGACATTAGGAAGAAATTCTTCACAATAAGGGTGGGGGGGGCCCTGGCCCAGGCTGCCCAGAGAAGTCGTGGCTGCCCCGTCCCTGGAGGTGTTGAAGGCCACGTTGGATGGGGCTTGGAGCAACCTGGTCCAGTGGGCGGTGCCCCTGACCATGGTAGGGGGTTGGAACTGGATGGGCTTTGAGGTCCCTTCCAACCCAACCCATTCTATGATTCTATTCTAGGAAATGCATTTGATACAAATATTGGTATCAGTGACGGAAGTTTTTATGGGTTTGGAGGCTGCATTCAGGGCACTGACACCTCTGAGAAGATACAGTCAGCCTTTCCAAAACAGCAGGATTGGCACAGGCAGAACAGAGAGTTACAGCTCGTTCTACCACCAAAAACCTTACTTATCGGAATCTGACAGGTTAATGGCCTTGCATAAGTCATCTCACCCTTCAATAAAAGCTGTTGATTTAGAGGACACGACACTCAGGAAGCTGAATCTCTCCAAATAAGGGAAGGATAACTCAAGAATTAATTCTGTCTGTGCCAGAGAAACAGTGGGACTGTTTTAACCCCCATCACAACATCTTCACTAACTCACATAACTTCGTTCTTGCACTTTGGTCACACCAACCCCGTGCAGCTCGAAGGCTGGGGAAGAGCAGCTGGGAAGCCACCTGGAGGAGAAGGACCTGGGGGTGGTGGTCAACAGCAGCTGAACATGAGCCAGTAGTGGCCCAGGTGGCCAAGAAGGCCACCAGCATCCTGGCTTGGATCAGCCCTGGGATGGCCAGCAGGAGCAGGGAAGGGATTGTCCCCATGGACTCAGCGCTGGTGAGGCCACACCTCGAATCCTGGGGTCAGTTTTGGGTCCCTCACTCCAAGAAAGACCTTGAGGGGCTGGAGAACATCCGGAGAAGGGAACAGAGCTGAGGAAGGGGCTGGAGAACAAGGGTTGTGGGAGCAGCTGAGGGCCCTGGGGCTGTTTATCCTGGAGAAGAGGAGGCTGAGGGGAGACCTCATCACTCTCTGCTGCTCTCAGAAAGGAGTTTGTGGTGAGGTGGGTGCTAGGTTCTTCTCCCAAGTGACAAAGGATGCGATGAGAGGAAACGGCCTCAAGTTTGCCAGGGGAGGTTTAGATAAGATAGGAGGAAAAAATTCTTTACTGGAAGAGTGGTGAAGCCCTGGCAGAGGCTGCCCAGGGCAGTGGTGGAGTCTCCATCTCTGGAGGGGTTCAAAAACTGTGGAGACGTGGCACTTCAGGACACGGTTTAGTAGGCATGGTGGGATTGGGCTGGCGGTTGGACAGGATGATCTTAGAGGTCTGTTCCAACCTTAATGATTCTGTGATTCTATTCAGAAAAAATAAGAAATGTAAAAGCTACCTATTGGTCATATTCAAGCCAAAAAGCCACCACTGAACATGGAGGACGAGGTCAATGTTCCAATTATCTTATTGTCCTCTTCCAGGGTGGGAGGGAAGGGTTGGAAGAAACCTTAAAGATGACAGAATCACAGAACTGTTCGGTTGGAAAAGACCTGTGAGTTCATTGAGTCCAACCATACCTGTGCACTACTAAACCAGATACCTGAGCACCTCATCTGCCCATCTTTTGAACACCTCCAGGGATGGGGACTCCACCACCTCCCTGGTCAGACTCTGCCAGTGCTGGATTAGTTGGATTTGCTGAGTGTTTCAGTGAGTTAATGTGTCACTTCTGTTGCTCTTGGATAAAAGCTGAAACAAACCCAAATGCTACACATGACCGGTTTCATTTCTCCACGAAAAAAAATGAGAAGAACCTACAACCAAGTCTGTGTTTCCACATCAAGACCTTGCTGAGACGTTAAAGGTTTGATATAGCCAAGAAGCTCCACGCATGAATTTTCCCAAACTTGTATTTATAAAAACAAGAGTTAGAAAAAGTATCTAGAGTTACACAATCGTGGTGTCTTGGGCACAAGTCAAACCTAACCCGGCATTTTTGGAGCTGATGATTAACCTATTTTCTAAAGGTCTCGTTTTCCTCTTCATAAATCAAACAAAAAAGCCCATTGAAAAGCAACGTCGTCCAGCCGTGCAGGACCACAGCCACCCCACCGTGGACTTGCTTTTGTTTCTCTTAGCTTTGACTTTGTTCTCCCAGGCAGAAAGATGAAGCCTTCCAAGACTGAAAGAGGCTCCAGGAGAACTGGGGAGGGGCTCTTAGAATCCTAGAATCACTAGGTTGGAAAAGACCTCTTAGATCATCGAATCCAATCATTCCTATCTGCCACTAAACCATCAGGGAGTGCAGAGATAGGTGGCTGCCCAAGACGGAGGGGATTCTGCCCCTCTACTCCTCTCTTGGGACACCTCATCTGGAGGATTGGGGCCAGTTCTGGAATTCTCAACAGAAGAAGGAGATGGAGCTGTTGGAACGGGTCCAGAGAAGGCTCCAAGGATGATCCAAGGGCTGGAGCACCTCCTGTACGACAACAGGCTGAGAGAGTTGGGGTTGTTCAGCCTAGAGAAGAGAAGGCTCCCAGGAGACCTTAGAGTGACCTTCCAGTAGCTGAAGGGGCTCCAAGAAAGCTGGAGAGGGACTGTTCCCAAAGGCTTGTGGGGATGGGACGAGGGGCAATGGGGATAAACTGGAGAGGGGCAGAGTTAGGCGTGACATAAAGAAGAATTTCTTCAGCATGAGTGGTGGGTCATCCCTCAAGAGGGAAGCTGTGGTTGACCCATCCCTGGAGGTGTTGAAGGCCAGGTTGGAAGGGCCTTGGGCAGCCTGATCCAGTGGGAGGTGCCCCTGCCCATGGCAGGGGGTTGGAACTGGATGGGCTTTAAGGCCCCTTCCAAACCAAACCATTCTATGATTCATGAGGACATCCTGAGAGAGTTCGGGTTGTTCAGCCTGAAGAAGGCTGAAGGGAGACATTATAGTAACCTTTCAGCCCAGAATTGGGCTCCAGGAACGCTGGGGAGGGGCTCTTTCTTGGGGAGTGCAGAGACAGGACAATCGGGAACAGTTTGAAGGTGAAAGAGGGGAATTTGAGATGAGATCTTATGAAGAATTGCTTCACTCTGAGGGTGAAGAGACCATGGCATAAGTTGCCCAGAGAATCTATGGATCCTAGAAGTGTTCAAGGTCCGGTTGGAAGTGGAGTGCATCCAGAGAAAGACAACGGAGCTGGGGAAGGGGCTGGAGAACAAGGGTTATGAGGAGCAGCTGAAGGACCTGAGGCTGTTTAGCCTGGAGAAGAGGAGGCTGAGGAGAAACCTTATCCCTGTCTACAACTGCCTGAAAGGAGGTTGTGGTGAGATGGTTGCTGGGCTCCTCTCTCCAAGTGACAGGTGACAGGAAGAGAAGAAAAGGCCTCAAGCTGAGCCAGAGCAGGTTCAGTCTGGACATCAGGAAAAACATCTTCACTGAAAGGGTTCTCAGGCCCTGGCAGGGGCTGCCCAGGGAGGTGGTGGAGTCCTATCAATGGAGATGTTTTAAAGATGGGGAGACGAGGTGCTCAGGGATCTGGTTTAGTAGTGGACAGGGACGGTTGGGCTTGATGATCCCAAAGGTCTTTCCCAACCAAATAATTCTAAGATCTTAAAGGTCCATTCTAAGATTCTATGAAACACCGATGGACATCACCAGGACTACATCTTCATGAGTCATATAAATTATTCACTTGAAGGCTGAACTAAACTCGAAGAGAAATTCCCTCTATAACTAACAGCAACCTTATGCTCGTGTAGGGAAAGGACAACTCAGGCTTTTTACGACACCCGTTACTTTAGCAAGAAGATTGGAAGTCCCCCATCCATGAAATCAGGATGGTTTGAAGCCACAGGAGAGAGACACTACGGGGCTAAATGAACACACAGTTTGGCAAAGAACTCAACAACTTCAGAGGTGGTGAAAGCCAAGTAGTTAACAGTCCAGCTCCAAAGTAATTGCACGCCGCAGGGAGACACGGAGTTAATAACTGCTCTCTTCTGTGATTCACATCAAAGTCATGGGAGACTCATTGCACCAAACAGTTGGACTTGATGATCTTAAGGGTCTTTTCCAACCTAAACGACTCTGTGATTCAAACCAGCCAAGAATAAAACACTTAATTGAAAACGAAAACAGCTCCTCGCAGAAATACAGACCCAAAAATGGAGTGAGAGCAGCCCTGAGGAAAAGGACTTGGGGTGCTGGAGGAGGAGAAGCTCAACATGAGCCAACAAAGCCAACTGCATCCAGGACTGCATCCAAAGCAGTGGGACCAGCAGGGGAATGGAGGGGATTCTCCCTCTCTGTTCCACTCTGGTGAGACCCCCACCTGGAGTCCTGTGTCCAGTTCTGGAGTTCTCAGCACAGGAAGGGCATGGAGCTGTTGGAATGGGTCCAGAGGAGGCCACGGAGATGATCCAAGGGTTTGAGCACCTCTGCTACAAGGACAGCCTGAGAGAGTTGGAGTCGTTCAGCCTGGAGAAGAGAAGGCTCCAAGAACACCTGAGAGCAACGTCCCAGGTGGAAAGCTGAGGAGGAGCTCCTTACAGATACCCCTTCCCAGGAGGTGTTGAAGACCAGGTAGGATGGGGCTTTGAGCAACCTGTTCCAGTGGGAGGTGTTCCTGCCCACCGCAGGGAGGGTTGGAACTCTATGATCATTAAGATCCCTTCCAAACCATTCTATGACTCTATGAAAGCCTCCTTTGAACCTTTCCTTCTCCACACGCTAGGGTGCAGTGGATGGGAGGAGAAGGACAGTGCCGAGCCACCTACACCCAACACAAGGTATCATCCTGGCCTTGGTAACGTTGCAGGATTGGGTTGAAAATTCAGTTTTTTGGATAAGAAACACATCTTTTCACTCAAACTTGAACTCATTGAAGTGGACAATGACCAACATTTCTGCCCCATGCTGCAACTCCAACTCCTGTCCTGCTTCAGATTTGATTTACAGCAGAACAGCACAATATTCTCTTTTGCAAAGAGTCCAAAACACAGAGAAGAAGACAAAGTGCTTAAAAGCCGAGCTTCGCAGTATCTTTTATTCCAGTGGTGATTATGATCTTGAATAAGGAAATTTAGCAGAAAATCCAAGATGGAAGATGGGCAAAACAAATAAACAACTGATGCAAGAGATCATTCAGGGCTCTTCAATAAGAGGTCAGCAAGAACCTTGGCTACATCTCTCCTTGGGAAGTTGCCTGGAGAAAGGCTGAACACCCCAACACTGCAGAAGAAACAGCTGCAGAGACCTCCATGGAAGAACATGGTGGTGTGATGACATAAAGAGAAATTTCTTCACCATGAGGGTGGTGAGGCCCTGGCACAGGTTGCCCAGGGAAGTTGTGGTTTCCCCATCCCTGGAGGTGTTGAAGGCCACCTTGGATGGGCCTTAGGAAGCCTGATCCAGTGAGAGGTATCCCTGCCCATGGAGGGGGTTGGAACTGGATGATCTTTAAGATCCATTCCAACCCAAACTATTCTATGATTCTATGAATGCTCACGTGGTGATGTCCTCATTGGGAAGAGAAGCAGTGGTGCCTCACCATATGGAGTGGGATGAGGTTGGATGTACCCACGAGGACGCACCCTGCAGCTCCAACGAGCCTGTTTGCCCACAGCTGGGGCTCATTCCATAGAATCATAGAATGGTTAGAAGGGACCTCAAAGCCCTTCCAGTTCCAACCTCCTGCCATGGGTGGGGACACCTCCCACTGGATCAGGTTGCCTCAAGCCCCATCCAACCTGGTCTTCAACACCTCCAGGGATGGGGCAGCCACCACTTCTCTGGGCAACCAGGACCAGGGCCTCTCCACCCTCACCATAGAACGTTTCTTCCTATGATCTCACCTCAATCTCCCCTCTTTCAGCTTCAAACCATTCCCCTCTTCCTACCCTTGCACTCCCTGATCAAAAGACCCTTCTCAGATTTCCTGGAGCCCCTTTCAGTCCTGGAAGCTGCTCTAAGGTCTCCCTCCAGCCTTCTCTTCTCCAGGGTGAAGAACCCCAACTCTCACAGCCTGACAGCTCAAATGCAGGAAGGACATTGTTTTGTGTTGGGAAAAGAAGCCCTGCATGTTCCTCAGGGAAAAAGGCAGGTGGCAAAACACACCTCTTGGTGGCCCTGTCTCCAAATTCACCACATGGCCACAACCAACCAGAAATTATATGGGAAGGGAGAAGGGTTTCTCTTCCATCCCATTCAATTTTGGGCCCCTCATTACAAGAAAGAAATTGAGATCCTGGAGTGCATCCGGAGAAGGCCAAGGAAGCTGGTGAAGAGCCTGGAGAACAAGAGTTATGACGAGTGGCTGAGGGACCTGGGGTTGTTTAGAAGACGAGGCTGAGAGGAGACCTCATCACTGTCTTCAAGTCTCTGAAAGGAGGTTGTAGAGAGGTGGGTGTTGGTCTCTTCTCACAAGTGACAGGTGATAGGACAAGAGGAAATGGCCTCAAGCTGCATCAGAGGAGGTTCATATCTGACACTAGGAAAAATTTCTTCACCGAAGAGCCCATCAGGCCCGGGCAGAGCTGCCCAGGGAGGTGGTGGAGTCACCATCCCTGGAGGTGTTTAAAAGATGGGTAGATGAAGTGCTTAGGGATATGATTTAGTAGTGGACAGGTATGGTTGGGCTTGATGATCTCAAAGGTCTTCTCCAATCTAACGATTCTATGATTCTGTGAAGTGTCAGGACAGGTTTAGATTGGGTATTAGGAAAAAAACCTTTACTGAAAGTGGTGAAGCCCTGGCAGATGCTGCCCAGGGAGGTGGTGGAGTCTCCATCCCTGGAATGGTTCAAAAATCATGGAGACGTGGCACTTTGGTACATGGTTTAGTAGGCACGGGGGTGTTGGGCTGATGGTTGGAGTGGATGAGCTTAGAAGTCTTTGCCAACCTTAATGATTCTCTGTGAGACCAAAGGAGGGAACGAACACGCAGGGATTCCCGAGACCAAGCATGACCCGATTAACGCTCAAATCGTGTGGAACAAAAAGTTTTACCCACCCATCTGCTCCACCACAGTGATGAGTAACCCGACCACACAACATCTGATGCACTTTGCCAATGAGGCCAATTATGTCATTCTCTCACCACCATCGTTTGGAGAAGACAGAGGTAGAGATTGAAAAGCTTTTGTGCCACTGTTACTAATTGCTGCTGGGTTCAGGGAGGGAGGGATTTCTCCAGCTTCCCCAGGTCCCAGTAGCTCTGCAGATCCCTGCCCGACTCGGAGCAGGTCATCGGTCTCCGTGTTGCACTTTTGCCACCTGCATCTCATGGCAAGACCCCTGAAGAGCTGAGGGTCCAGAGCTGTGTCATGGAATCACAGAATCACTTGGTTGGAGAAGACCTTTGAGATCATCAAGTCCAACCATACCTATCCACTACTAAACCACATCCCTGAGCACCCCATCTGTTCGGCTTCTAAACACCTCCAGGGATGGGGACTCCATCACCTCCCTGGGCAGCCTCTGTCAGTCCCTTACAACCCATTCCATGAAAAAATGTTTCCTGATGTCTAATCTGAAGCTGCCCTGGTGCAACTTGAGGCCACTTCCTCTCGCCCTGTTGGCTGTCACTTGGGAGAAGAGCCCAACACCCACCTCACCACAACCTCCTCTCCAGGAGCTGCAGAGAGCCATGAGGTCTCCCCTCAGCCTCCTCTTCTCCACGATAAACACCCCCAGGGCCCTCAGCTGCTTTCATAACCCTTGTTCTCCAGACCCTTCCCCAGCTCCATTCCCTTCTCCGGATTCGCTCCAGCCCCTCAAGGTCTTTCTTGGAGTGAGGGGCCCAAAACTGACTCCAGGATTCGAGGTGTGGCCTCACCAGCGCCAAGTCCAGGGGGACAATCCCTTCCCTGCTCCTGTAGCCACCGTAGGGCTGATCCAAGCCAGGATGCTGGTGGCCTTCTTGGCCACTTGGGCCACTGCTGGCTCATGTTCAGCCACTGTCAACCAACAACCCCAGGTCCTTCTCTGCCACCCAGAGCAATGCAGGTAGGTGCACAGAAGAAAAGCAACTTTGGGAGAGTCCAGAATCTCCCAAGGATGAACGGGAACACGGCATCGCAGAAAGCGCTGCTGGAAAACCTCCATCCCAAGCGCCTTTCAAATTCATCAACTCAATTGTTGCCTCTGTGCCAGCTCTGCGTGTTGTTAGCCAAAATAATCCCATCACACTCCATTATTTATACCCAGGCACTGGCTGTTGCAAAGAATATATCTCACGTAGCTTCCTGATCCATCAGCCCCAGCCCTGGCTGGGTGAGAAGACTTCTTTTTGGCTGAAAGAAGCCTCCTTTCTTGGCCTCACTGGCTCTGCCGTACTGCATCCAAGGTGGTCATCCCAGAGCCCCCCGGCCTCCCTATCCTCCATCCATCCATCCATCCATCCATCCATCCATCCATCCATTCCCACCTTCCCACCTCTGGCACTTGCTTTACCCCATTAGAAACCACTTGAAGGTCTCACCCTCCCACAGAAATTAAACCAAACAGAAGGAAAAGAATAATAAAACCCAAATAAAAGCCCGGTAGCTTCCTGCACGGGTTCATGTTGGGGTCAAACACGTTCCACCACAGAAAGGACGCAGCCTCAAAAGGATCAACTCAGATGGGTGTAGAAGGTTGTTAAACTCCAACCTACAACCACAGTAGCTTAAACAAAGCTCTGATCGCCGTCCTCCCCACCCTCCTGTCCACAAAGGCTCCTGGTTAACCAGATCCAAAAGTCAAAGAGGACAGAGACCAAGTGTTTCCTTTTTCCTGCTGGGTTAGTTTACATAGAATCATAGAATCATAGAATCATAGACCAGTTTGGGTTGGAAGGGATCTTAAAGATCATCCAGTTCCAACCCCCCTGCCATGGGCAGGGACATCTCCCACTGGATCAGGCTGCCCAAGGCCCATCCAACGTGGCCTTCAACACTTCCAGGGATGGGGCAGCCACAAGTCCCCGAGGCAACCTGTTCCAGTGTATCACCATCCTCATCGTGAAGAAATTCTTCCTTATATCAAGCCTAAACCTGCTCCTTTCTAGTTTACACCCATTTCTCCTCGTCCTACCACTCCAAGCCTTTGTGAACAGCCCCTCCCCAGCTTTCTCAGAGCCCCTTCAGCTACTGGAAGGTTGCTCTAAGGTCTCCTCAGAGCCTTCTCCAAGCTGAACGACCCCAGCTCTCTCAGCCTGTCCTCATATGGGAGGTGCTCCAGCCCTTGGATCGTCCTTGTAGCCTCCTCTGGACCCGTTCCAACAGCTCCATCTCCTTCTTCTGTTGAGGATTCCAGAACTGGACCCAATCCTCCAGATGAGGTCTCCCAAGAGAGGAATAGAGGGGCAGAATCCCCTCCCTTGACCTGCAGAACACGCTTCTTTTGATGCACCCCAGGACAAAGTTGGCCTTTTGAGCTGCAAGCGCACGTTGCCGGGTCATGTCCAGCTTCTCATCGACCAGTTTTGACCTGTCTCGGTTTGTTTTCACTTCAGCTCCCCAGGAGAGCTAGGAACAAGCAGATTTGCTTCTTCCCAGGTAGCGTTGGCAGCATCTTGGGCACAAGAGCCAATGGAAAATACTTGGATTGATTTGGCTTCCATGCACAAAACCTGTCAAACAGCACACGGAGAAAACAGCTGCGACTGTCACTGTTTCCAGGGATGATGGCAAGGAGCTGCGAACGAGCAGACGAGAATTTGAGTCTTGGTTACAATCAACAGATTTGCACAGTAATGCTTTTGAATGGCTTTAAATTGGAAGAAATGGAAAACCCAACATAAGAAGGAGACAGAACTGTTGGAGTGACTCCAGAGGAGGCCACGGAGGTGATCCGAGGGCTGGAGCACCTCTGCTATTGGGACAGGCTGAGAGAGTTGCGGTTGTTCAACCTGGAGAAGAGAAGGCTCTGAGAAGACCTTATAGACTGAGAAGGCTCTGAAGAAGACTCTTCACAGTGAGGGTGGGGAGGCCCTGGAACAGGTTGTCCAGAGAAGTGGTGGCTGCCCCATCCCTGGAGGTGTTGAAGGCCATGCTGGATGAGGCTTGGAGCAACCTGATCCAAAGGGAGGTGTCCCTGCCCATGGCAGGAGGGTGGAACTGGATGGGCTTTGAGGTCCCTTCCAACCCAAACCATTCTATGATTCTATGATCTATCAGCACACCTCTCAGATCTTCTCTCCCAGCCTTTCCGAACTACAGAGGCACAAAAGGCTTCTAGAGCTAAAAAAAAAAAAAAAAAAACAACCACACTTCACATCAGCCACAACACAAACAAAACAATCGTGGAAGAAGGTATTGCTTTTCAAGTTTTACCATCGATCATTTTCTCTGCAGGTACCAACCAAAGCAACAGGATGGAGAGCCTGCCCAGCCAAGCACCTCGCTGCAGGCATGAAGAACGCCCCGAGATCTCCATAGACTCATAGAATCATTATGGTTGGAAAGGACTTCTTATATCATCCAGTCCAAGCATCAGCCCAACCCCACCGTGCCTACTAAACCATCTCCTAAAGTGCCATGGCCACACACTGTTTGAACCCCTCCAGAGATGGAGACTCCACCACCGCCCTGGGCAGGATCTGCCAGGGCTTCACCACTCTTCTGGTAACAAAACGTTCCCTAATATCCAGTCTAAACCTCCCCCGCTGCAACTTGAGGCCAATTACTCTTCTATCCCTTGCTCCTTGGGAGAAGAGACCTGCACTCACCTCATCACAACCTCCTTTCCAGGAGCTGCAAAAAGCGATGAGGTCTCCCCTCAGCCTCCTCTTCTCCATGATAAACACCCCCAGGGCCCTCAGCTGCTCCCACAACCCTTGTTCTCCAGCCCCTTCCCCACCTCCGTTCCCTTCTCCGGACATTCTCCAGCCCCTCAAGGTCTTTCTTGGAGTGAGGGGCCAAAACTGACCCCAGGATTCGAGGTGTGGCCTCACCAGCGCTGAGTCCATGGAGGGGATCCCTTCCCTGCTCCTGTGGCCACCCCAGGGCTGATCCAAGCCAGGATGCTGGTGGCCTTCTTGGCCACCTGAGCCACTGCTGGCCCCTTTTCAGCCACAGTTGACCAGAACTCACAGGTCCTTTCCCACTGGCCCGGTTTCCAGCCACTCTTCCCCAACCCCAGAGCATTGCAGGGGGTTGCTGTGACTCAAGCGCAGGACCCACCCAATTCCTGATCCAAATTAATTCTCAAGCTCCTTTCAACCAACCTTCCTCACCACCCCAGCCCCTGCAGACACCAACACAGCTCTGGGGAACCCTTTTATCTCAAAATCAACGACATTCACGACGCTGCACTGCAGACAAGGAGCTCAAGGGACATTTCCCAAGGTTAGAAGCCCACCCACTGTGCGTGTATTTGTGTGTCGCTGGTGGAAGCCCAATCATTTTGTCTGCAGGCTTCCATCTCGAGCCATTTGAGCGCCGCCGTAACACTTTATTACTTCCCTAATAAAGCCCGAAGAGAAACGAAGCCTTTGTAGCCCTAAGTGAGCATTTTATTCTCCTTGTAATAACTTTCCTACGCTCCGTTTCCACAGCAACTGTTTTTCTCAGCCGCTTGGTACTTTGCTTTCAGGAACGCGAGGCTGCTTTGCCCCCACTCTAATAAAACACTAAACCAAAAACCCATCTGAGGACGGCAGCGAGCCAAGCTGCCTGGCCACACAACGGCCGTTGCACGGAGAAACGCTTCGGTGGCTTTCATCGCAGTCCGATAGCATTTGTAGATTGAGCAACTCTTTGGAACCCCAGAGGAAAAAAAAGCTCCTTATCCGCGGCGACGGCAGGAAAAGGCAGCACAGAGCTACGGTGTGAAGGAAATGGGAAGTACCCTGACCTTCCTCCATTTCTTCTCCATACAAGCCCCTAAGTTAGAAGAAAAGTACTACAGCATCCAATTTATAAGTGAGCAAAGCAGCGTGACCAGTAGGGCGAGGGAGGGGATTCTACACCTCTATTCCTCTCTTGGAAGACCTCATCTGGAGGATTGTGTCCAGTTCTGGAATCCTCAACAGAAGGAGATGGAGCTGTTGGAACGGGTCCAGAGGAGGCTACAAGGATGATCCAAGGGCTGAAGCACATCCCGTATGAGGACAGGCTGAGAGAGTTGGGGTCATTCAGTCTGGAGAAGGCTCCGAGGAGACCTTAGAGTGACTGTCCAGTAGCTGAAGGGGCTCCAAAAAAGCTGAGAAGGGGCTGTTCACAAAGGCTTGTGGTGGTAGGACGAGGGACAATGGGTACAAACTGGAGAGGGGCAGATTTAGGCTTGATATAAGGAGGAACTGCTCCACGATGAGGGTGGTGAGACACTGGCACAGGTTGCCCAAGGAAGCTGTGGTTGCCCCATCCCTGGAGGTGTTGAAGGTCAGGTTGGAAGTGCCTTGGGCAGCCTGATCTAGTACGATGTCCCTGCCCACGGCACGGGGGTTGGAACTAGATGACCTTTAAGCTCCCTTCCAACCCAAACTATTCTCTGCTTCTATGATCTCCTACATGTCTCGCCAGCACGGGCGGGCGCGAGGACCAGGGAGGAGACCTGGCTGCAAAGCAAAAGCCACGTTAAACAAAAGGTTGGGCAGCAGCCAAAGCAATTCTTTCCAACGTGATGCACGACACAGAGAGGCAAAGCGGAGGAGGAGGTGGGAGATTCTTCCTCCCTGCACAAACAAAGCCTAAAGGTCATACGGTCTTGGAGGAAAGGCTCCTGAGTTTTTGGCCAGAAGAGCAGAAGGAAGAGCTGCACTGCGTTAGGGGAGGTTTAGATTGGATTTTAGGAAGCACTTCTTTACTGAAAGAGCAGTGAAGCACTGGAAGAGGCTGCCCAGGGCAGTGGTGGAGTCTCCATCCTCGGAGGGGTTCAAAAAGTATGTAGACATGATGCTTGGGGACATGGCTCAGTAGGCATGATGAGGTTGGGCTGATGGCTAGAGTGGATCATAGAATAGTTTAGGATGGAAGGGACCTAAAATATCATCCAGTTCCAACCCCCTGCCATCGGCAAGGACACCTCCCACTGGATCAGGTTGCTCCAAGTCCCATCCAACCTGGCCTTCAACACCTCCAGGGATGGGACAGCCACAAATTCCCTGGGCAACCTGGGCCAGGGCCTCACCACCCTCATTGTGAAGAATTTCTTCCTAATGTCTCACCTAAATTTGTCCCTTTCCAATTTAAAGCCATTCGCCCTCGTCCTATCACTCCAGGCCTTTGGAAAAAGTCTCTCTCAGGCTTTCTTGTAGGCCCCCTTCAGGTAATGGATGACCTAAGATATCTTTTCCAACCTTAATAATGCCATGACACACTCATCGCCTCCACCTCCGTGTGATGACCTCAAGGTGAGGCTGCATCTCAGATCTTGGGTTTAGTTTTCGGCTCCTCACTCCAAGAAAGACATTGAGGTCCTGGAGCGTGTCCAGAAAAGGGGAACGGAGCTGGGGAAGGGGGTGGAGAACAAGGGCTATGAGGAGCTGCTGAAGGACCTGGAGCTGTTTAGCCTGGAGAAAAGGAGGCTGAGGGGAGACCTCATCACTGTCTCCAACTACCTGTAAGGAGGTTGTCAAGAGGTGGGTGTCTCTCTCTTCTCCAATGTGAGAGGTGATAGGACAAGAGCTTCAAGCTGCACCAGGGCAGGTTCAGATTGGACATCAGAAAAAAGTTCTTCACCAAAAGAGTTCTCAGGCCCTGGCAGAAGCTGCCCAGGGAGGTGGTGGAGTCCCCATCCTGGGAGAGCTTTAGAAGACAGGCAGATGAGGTGCTCGAGGATCTGGTTTAGTAGTGGACGGGTATGGTTGGAGTCGATCTCAAATGCCTTTTCCAACCAACCACTTCTATGACCTCCACTGCCGTTTTGCTGACGGACACTAACGGAAAATAAGCGGCATCCCCTTGATTCATAAGATAGTCAGGTTTAAAAAGAGAGGACCACCCAGGTCTTCTGCTGGAAAATTACCTAGCAGAGCCTGTTATTTAGCTACAGCGATCAAACGCCATCCCTCAACTTAATAGCAGTAAAGCCAAGTGCAGAAGGACAAAGAAAGCCTGTACATCCAGAAAACACCGGCATGCTAAGCTCTGCCTATGACTGTAAATGCTAAATATTGCTTTCACGGCATGGATTTCTTCTCCATATAAGCCCCTGTGTTAGAAGAAAAATACTACAGCATCCAATTTATAAGTGAGCAAAGCAGCGTGGCCAGCAGGGCGAGGGAAGGGATTCTGCCCCTCTGTTCCTCTCTTGGGACACCTCATCTGGAGGATTGGGGCCAGTTCTGGAATCCTCAACAGAAGGAGATGGAGCTGTTGGAACAGGTCCAGAGGAGGCTCCAAGGATGATGCCAGGGCTGAAGCACCTCCCATACGACAACAGGCTGAAAGAGTTGGGGTTGTTCAGCCTGGAGAAGAGAAGGCTCTGAGGAGACCGTAGAGCAACTTTCCAGTACCTGAAGGGGCTACAAGAAAGCTGGAGAGGGACTGTTCCCAAAGGCTTGTGGGGATAGGATGAGGGACAGTGGGGATAAACTGGAGAGGGGCAGAGTTAGACTGGACATAAGGAAGAATTTCTTCACCATGAGAGCGTTGAGGCCCTGGAACAGGTTGCTCAGGGAAGGTGTGGCTGTCCCATCCGTGGAGGTGTTGAAGGCCACATTGGATGGGCCTTGGGCAGCCTGATCCAGTGGGAGGTGTCCCTGCCCATGGCAGCAGGTTGGAACTGGATGATCTTCAAGGTCCCTTCCAACCCAAACTATTGTATGATTCTAACGGGAGGGAAGGCTGCAAGGAAGGTGGAATCTGAACGCAGGAATTTGTATCGCTATAAATGTGCACTTGAATTATACAGACAATACTGAAATACATGACTACAACAAGCATTTGCACAGAAGGCAACAGCACAACCATCTGCTCTACTCTGCTGGGAATTCAAACACTCCGAAGGATGCTGATTAAGCTGCTTTATGCTTTGCTGTGCTGGTTTTGTTGTATTTCAAAGCAGAGATCTCATTTTTTCATAGAATCATAGAACGGTTTGGGTTAGAAGGGACCTCAAAGCCCATCCAGTTCCAACCCCCTGCCATGGGCAGGGGACACCTCCCACTGGATCAGGTTGCTCCAAGCCTCATTCAACCTGGCCTTCAACACCTCCAGGAATGGGGCAGCCACCACTTCTCTGGGCCATCTTGGCCAGGGCCTCCCCATCCTCATCGTGAAGAATTTCCTTCTAATGTCTAATTTAAATCTTCCCTCTTCCAATTTAAAGCTGTTCCCCTCGTCCCATTACTCCAAGCCCTCAGTAAAAGACCTCCCCCCCTCCCAGCTTTCTTGGAGCCCCTTTTAGTCCTGGAAGTTGCTCTAAGGTCTCCCTGCAGCCTTCTCTTCTCCAGGCTGAACAACCCCAACTCTCTCAGCCTGTCCTCATACGGGAGGTGCTCCAGCCCTGGGATCATCTTTGTAGCCTCCTCTGGACCGTTCCAACAGCTCCATCTCCTTCTCATATTGAGGATTCCAGAACTGGACACAGGACTCCAGATAGGGTCTCAATCTTTCACTCAATCCCCCTCATCAACCCTGAGATGCACCAGGAATAGTGTCACCAGCAGGACCAGGGAAATGATCCTTCCCCTGCACTCAGCACTGGTGAGACTGCACCAGAAATCCTGGGTTCAGTTGTGGGCCCCTCACTACAAGAAGGACGTTGAGATGCTGGAGTGTGTCCAGAGAAGGGAACAGAGCTGGAGAAGGGGCTGGAGAACAAGGGTTATGAGGAGCAGCTGAGGAACCTGGGGTTGTTTAGTCTGGAGAAAAGGAGACTAAGGGGAAACCTCATCGCTCTCTACAACCACCTGAAAGATGATTGTAGTGAGGTGGGTGCTTGTCTCTTCTCCCTGGTAGCCACTGACAGGACAAGGAGAAATGGCCTCAAGATGCACCAGGGGAGATTTAGGTTGGACAGTAGGAGGAATTTCTGCAGTCAAAGGGTTCTTAGGCCCTGGCAGAGGCTGCCCAGGGAGGTAGTTTAATCCCCATCCCTGGAGGGGTTTAAAAGACAAGTAGATGTCATACTCGGAGCTATGGTCTGCTGGTGGACTCAGTAGGGCTGGATCGATGGTTGGACTCAATGATCTTAAAGGTCTTTCCCAACCAAAACCATTCTGTGATGCTATGCCCCAGTCCCATCACCCCAGACCCCATGTCCACCATCAGGATACAACGCAGAGCACTTTCTCCATGGACCCCACGGGCATTCCTGTTGTTTACATCTGTGCTTTGTTTCACACCAAGCCATGGGAATAACCTGAAGCTGCCCCATTTTCAGCACAAAGCCACCTGCATCCCAAGAGACACGGGAACAAGAGCAAAATAAGAGAAGAGCAGTATGACCTGAGCTGCAGAAGCTCAAACGACCTCCACTAGCTGCAAGAACCAATCGGGCCACTGCTGGCCCATGTTCAGCTGCCGTTGACCAGCCCCTCAAGGTCCTTCTTGGAGTGAAGGGCCCAAAGCAGAACCCATGATTCAAGGTGCAGCCTCACCAGTGATGTCTCCTGCATCCTCCTTATCACAATCTCCTTTTCAGGAGCTGCAGAGAGCGATGAGGTCTCCCCTCAGCCTCCTCTTCTCCACGATAAACACCCCCAGGGCCCTCAGCCACCTTTTCTAACCCTTGTTCTCCAGACCCTTCCCCAGCTCCGGTCCCTTCTCCAGACACGCTCCAGCCCCTCAAGGTCTTTCTTGGAGTGAGGGACCCAAAACTGACCCCTGGATTTGAGGTTTGGCCTCACCAGCCCTGAGTCCAGGGGGACAATCCCTTCCTTACTCCTGCTGGCCACCTCAGGGCTGATCCAAGCCAGGATGCTGGTGGCCTTCTTGGCCACCTGGGCCACTGCTGGCTCATGGTCAGCCACTGTCAACCAACACCCCCAGTGCCTTTTCTGTAGGGCAGCTTTCCAGCCACTCTTCTCCAAGCCTGGAGCTGCACGGAGCTGTCGTGGCCCAAGTGCAGGACCCAGCACTGAGCCTGGATCAACCCCATCCCGTTGCTCTCAGCCCATGGATCCAGCCTGTCCAGGTCCCTCTGCAGATCCCTGCCCTTCACCAGATCAACAATCCCACCCAATTTGGTGTCATCTACAAAGTGACTGACGGAACACACAATCCCCTCATTCAGATCGTGGATAAAGATATTGACCAGAACTGGCCCCAACACTGACCCTGGGGACACCGCTTGGGACCAGTTGCCAACTGGATTTAGCTCTATTCATCTTCACCACCCACCTGGACTGTTCCTTCACAGATATACAGTCCTATTCAATGTCTTTATCAACAACCTGGATGAAGGCATTGAGTGCACCCTCAGCATGTTTGGACATGACACTAAGCTGGGAGGAAGTGTTGATCTGCTGGAGGGTAGGGAGGCTCCAAAGGGATCTGAACAGGCTGAACCGATGGGCTGAGACCAACGGGATGAGGTTTAACAAGGCCAAATGCCGGGTGCTCTACTTGGGGCACAACCCTGTGCAGCTCCAGACTAGGGGAATAGTGGCTGGAAAGCTGCCTGGAGGAGAAGGACCTGGTGGTGTTGATTGACAGCAACTGAACATGAGCCAGCAGTGGCCCAGGTGGCCAAGAAAGCCAACAGCATCTTGGCTTGGATCTGAAATGGCGTGACCAGCAGGTCCAGGGAGGTGATTCTGCCCCTGGACTCGGCACTGGTGAGACCACACCTCGAATCTTGGGTTCAGTTTTGGGCCCCTCACTCCAAGAAAGACCTCGAGGAGCTGGAACGTGTCCAGAAAAGAGCAACGCAGCTGGGGAAGGGTCTGGAGAACAAGGGCTATGAGGAGCAGCTGAGGGCCCTGGGGCTGTTTAGCCTGGAGAAGAGGAGGCTGAGGGGAGACCTCATTGCTCTCTACAACTACCTGAAAGGAGGTTTGTAGAGAGGAGGGTGCTGGGCTCTTCTCCCAAGACACAGGTGATAGGACAAGGGGGAATGGCCTCAAGCTGCACCAGAGGAGGTTTAGATTGGACATCAAGAAAAAGTTTTTCCCAGAAAGGGTCATTGGGCACCAGCAGAGGCTGCGCAGAGAGGTGATGGAGTCCCCATCCCTGGAGGGGTTTAACAGATGGGTAGACGAGGTGCTCAGGGACATGGTTTAGGGGCAGATAGGAATGGTTGGATTCAATGATCCAAGAGGTCTTTTCCAACCTGGTGATTCTATGATTTAAGGCACTCTACTGCCCTTCGCTGCTTCCCATGATGCCGCTAAAGGTCACTCCGTTTTTGCTCATTAACAACATCCTTTGTAGCTGTCCTAAATCCACCCAGGAATGCGTTTGCTGCTTAGATCAGCTTTGGATCCCCCTTTCTGCAGCTTAAGGAGCACGTCTCAAAGTTCACACAGACGCTGCTTGTCCCTGTCGGCATTTGTTTTGCAAATTCCTTTCTTCCCGAGGAAAAATACATCGCCCTTGAAATGTTCCTGCTCGACGCTAGACGATCTGAGGAATGGGATGATTTGCATTTGCTGGTTTTACAGAACTTTAGAGCATCGGGAAAAGAAATGTTGAGCCCTAATTAAAAAAAAAGCCAAATCTGAATAAAGGAAGAGCTACTGAAAGCCTCAAAAATAGAATCTGAAAGGGAATTAAACACGTATATGGGTGGAAAAGCTTCAAACCAACCTTTAACTACATTGCTTTTGTTCAGCAAACTTCAGCTTGAGTTTAACCACAACTGACAAAGCCGAAGAGCTCAAGACTGCGGTGATTATGGAATCATCGAATAGTTTGGGTTAGAAGGGACCTTAAAGATCATCCCGTTCCAACCCCCTGCCATGGGCAGGGACACCTCCCACCGGATCAGGCTGCCCAAGGGCCCATCCAACCTTGCCTTGAACACCTCCAGGAATGAAAAAACCACAACTTGCCTTCACAGAATGGTTTTGATTGGAAAAGACCTTTAAATTCGAGTCCAACCGTTGATCCAGCCCTGCTAAGTCTGCCACCAGACTACGTCTTCAAGTACAACATCTACCAGTCTTTTAAACCCCTCCAAGGATGGGGACTCCACCACCTCCACCAACCCAAACTATTCTATGATTCTACGACTCTATGAATTTAAATAACAAGTAGTTACAGAGACAAGCTTATCAATTTGAAGGTTAAATGAGATTTCCTCAACGCAGAGCTTACACAACATTCGTCTCTCCTGTTGTCGCCACGACTCATCCCCTCTGGCTTTGTGCTACCCTTTGGAGCTCCTACTCATTCAGCACAAGCACAATAGATGAAAAGAAGCTCCGTGGCAGTTGTTATTTCCACAGAGGATAGTCAAAAGCTGCAGTAAAAAGGAAACCCAGACGGCACAGCTGGGACTACTAAGCAGGAGATTAAAGCAACCAAGGTTTGAGCACCGTCTAGTTCAGGTTGAAAAGCGGCACTTAATCGTTTTGTGTGTGCAGAGATGAAAAGCGAGAAATTATTTCACGCCCATTACCATGGCGATGGAAAAATCTGCCAAGATTAATGAGCATCAGGACAATCAGATCTCATCAACTTGCTGCTGGAATCACAGAATCATAGAATGGTTTGAGTTGGAAGGGACCTTAAAGCCCATCCAGTCCCACCCCACCTGTCATGGGCATGGACACCTTTCCCAGAAACTGGTAGGGAATGGGCAGAGGTGGATCCAAAGCTCCTCTCAACACTTTAATAGAATCACAGAATAGACTCATGGAACCTTTAAGGTTGGAAAAGACCTCTAAGATCATCGAGTCCAGCCGTCAGCCCAACACCACCTTGCCTATTAAACCATGTCCTGAAGTGCCACATCTACATGTTTTTGAACACCACTAGGGATGAAGACTCCATCACTGCCCTGGGCACACTCCGCCAGGGCTTCACCACTCGGTCAGTGAATACATTTTTCCTCATATCCAATCTAACCCTCCCCCGGCACAGCTTGAAGCTATTTCCTTTCACCCTACTCCTTCTTCCTTGGGAGAAGAGCTTGATGCCCACCTCACCAGAATCTCCTTTCCAGGAGCTGCAGAGAATGATAAGGTCTCCCCTCAGCCTCCTCTTCTCCACGATAAACACCCCCAGGGCCTTCAGCTGCTCCCACAACCCTTGTTCTCCAGACCCTTCTCCACCTCCGTTCCCTTCTCCAGATGTTCTCCAGCTCCTCAAGTTCTTTCTTGGAGTGAGGGACCCAAAACTGACCCCAGGATTTGAGGTGTGGCCTCACCAGCGCCGAGTCCAGGGGGATGATCCCTTCCCTGCTCCTGTGGCCACCCAGGGCTGATCCAAGCCAGGATGCTGGTGGCCTTCTTGGCCACCTAGGCCACTACTGGTTCTCATTCAGCCGCTGTCATCCTGCACCCCCAGGTCCTTTTCCTCCAGGCAGCTTTCCAGCCACTCTTCCCCACACCTGGAGCTGCATGGGGCTGTCGTGGCCCAAGTGCAGGACCCAGCACTGAGCCTGGATGAACCCCATCCCGTTGGCCTCAGCCCATGGATCCAGCTTGTCCAGATCCCTCTGCAGAACCTTCCTTCCCACCAAGACATCAACAATCCCACCCAATTTGGTATCATCTACAAACTGACTGAAAGAGAGCAGAGAGTGATGAGGTCTCCCCTCAACCTCTTCCAGACTAAAGAACCCCAAGTCCCTCAGCTGCTCCTCATAACCCTTGTTCTCCAGCCTCTTCCCCAGTTACGTTCCTTTCTCTGGATGCACTCCAACCCTCAAGGTCTAAACCTGTCACACCACCGGCAGCGATGAAGTATTTCCTCTCGTTTCAGTAGCACGAGATTATTTCAACAGCTGGATCAAAGGAGGAGACCCAGGTTACAAAGCAGCAACCGAGACAACAGCTCCTCTACTCAGATATCTCCTGCTAAAAATAAGTAGCTGTGGGAAAAGTACTTAGGCCCTCGCAAGAAAGATAACGTCGTATTTCTCCATTTCACTGTGACTTTGCTTCTCTGGAGAGGAAAAGTCCATCAAATCCTTTACTAAATCTATACATTGGCTGAAAGAAAAGCAGCGTGGCCAGCAGGGCGAGGGAGATGATTCTGCCTCTCTGCTCCTCTCTTGGGAGACCTCATCTGGAGGATTGAGTCCAGTTCTGGAATCCTCAACAGAAGAAGGAGATGGAGCTGTTGGAATGGGTCCAGAGGAGGCTACAAGGATGATCGGAGCACGTCCCGTAGGAGGATAGGCTGAGAGAGTTTGGGTTGTTCAGTCTGGAGAAGAGAAGGCTCCTAGGAGAACTTAGAGCACCTTCTAGTACCTGAAGGGGCTCCAAGAAAGCTGAGGAGGGACTACTCATAAAGACTTGTGGTGATAGGACGAGGGGGAACGGGTATAAACGGGAGAGGGGCAGATTTAGACTAGAAATTAGGAAGAATTTCTTCATCATGAGAGTGGTGAGGCATTGGCACAGGTTGCCCAGGGAAGCTGTGGCTGTCCCATCCCAGAGGTGTGGAAGACCAGGTTGGATGGGGCCTTGGGCAGCCTGATCCAGTGGGATGTCCCTGCCCATGGCAGGGAGTTGGAACTGGATGATCTTTAAGGTCAAACCTAACCCAAACTATTCTACAATTCTAAATGAGCTTTCCCAGAGACCACAATATGGTTAAGATGCAAGCTTTGATGTTCAAAGTGCTTGAGGACACAAAGCAGGAGGCACTGGCTGAAAGAACTGCCACTACAGGGGGATTTTATTGGGATTGGAAGCAGGATAAACTTCAACACACGCTGCTCTGGAGCATAGCCTTCATCCAGCTCCAAACCAGGTAGATGTGAATGCATCGGAGAACCGGTTTCAAGGGCAACCTGAAGACAAGCATTTCATAAATACAAGTAACTCGAGTTAATTATCAACTGGCTCAGCAGAAAGCTGGGGTTGTGGCACTAAGGTGAATCCAGCAGCGCTTCAAGGGGGCCTAAGGGAAAGACAGAGAGGGCCTCTTTGTCAGGGAGTGCACGGATAGGACAAGGGGGAACCTTCTTAAGCTGACAGTGGGGAGTCTGAGATGAGACCTTAAGACAAAATGTTCTCCTGTGAGGGTGGGGAGGCCCTGGCCCAAGTTCCCTAAAGAAGCTGTGGCTGTCCCATCCCTGGAAGTGTCGAAGGCCAGGTTAGATGGAGCTTTGAGCAGCCTGATCCAGTTGGAGGTGTCCCTGCCCATGGCAGGCAGTTGGAATTGGATGGGTTTTGGGGTTCCTTCCAACTCAACTATGATTCTATGACTCATATAAGTGAGGACTTGCAACAAAAACCAAGTGCTCCGATAGGCAGGGACACCCCTTACAGGGGCCAGCGGCGATCAAGAGAGATATCTTGTGACTTGTTCAGCTTGGAGAAGAGAAGACTCTGAGGAGACCTTAGAGTGACCTCCCAGTACCTGAAGAGGCTACAAGAAAGCTGGGGAGGGACTGTTCCCAAAGGCTTGTGGTGAAAGGATGAGAGACAACGGGAATATACTGGAAAGGAGCAGATTTAGGCTTGATATAAGGAAGAACTTCTTCACCATGACAGTGGTGAGAACCTGGCTCAGAACGCCCAGAGAAGCTGTGGCTGCCCCATCCCTGGAGGTGTTGAAGGCCACGTTGGATGGGCCTTTGGCAGCCTGATCTACTGGGAAGTGTCCCTGCCCATGGCAGGGGGGTTGGAACTGGATGACCTTTAAGGTCCCTTCCAACCCAAACTACTTTATGATTTGATGATTCTATGACTTCTGTCCTAGGAGAACTCGCTAGGAGTTATCTAGGAGCCACTTTATGCTCCAGACTGAACCTTCCACTAAGCAGACAAAGCTCCCAAAAGCTACAGTCCCATCTGTAACACAACTTTATAACCGAGGTGGCACAAATGCTTTAAGAGTTTCATGGCAAGCACCAGGCTGCCACGCTCCTCTTTTAATCTGAAGAATTGCAAAGCTGTATTGAAACTCAGCGTGTGAGGCCTCCATCCTGAAAATCATAGAATAGTTTGGGTTGGAAGGGAACTTAAAGATCATCCAGTTCCAACCCCCTGCCATGGGCAGGGACACCTCCCACTGGATCAGGCTGCCCAAGGCCCATCCAACCTGGCCTTCAACACCTCCAGGGATGGGACAGCCATCACCTCCCTGGGCAACCTCTTCCAGGGCATCACCACCCTCATGGTGAAGAAATTCTTCCTCATGTCCAGTCTAAATCTGCCCCTCTCCAGTTTATCCACACTGTCAATCGTCCTGTCACTCCAAGCCTTTGTGAACAGTCCCTCCTCAGCTTTCTTGTAGACCCTTCAGGTACTGGAAGGTCGCTCTAAGGTCTCCTCAGAGCCTTCTCTTCTCCAGACTGAACAACCCCAACTCTCTCAGCCTGTCCTCATACGGGAGGTGCTCCAGCCCACTGAGCATCATCCTTGGAGCCTCCTCAACCCATTCCAACAGCTCCATCTCCTCCTTCTGCTGAGGACTCCAGAACTGGCCCCAATCCTCCAGATGAGGTCTCCCAAGAGAGGAGCAGAGGGGCAGAATCCCCTCCCTCCCTGCTGGCCACTGTTTGTGGCTCATGTCGAGCTTCTCCTCCCCAGCACCCCAAGTCCTTCTCCTCAGGGCTGCTCTGAATCACCTCATCCCCCATCGTGTACTGAAACCGGGGATTGCCCCAACCCAGGACTAGGACCTTGCCCTTGGCCTTGTTGACCCTCATGAGGTTCTCACAGCTCCACTTCTCCAGCCAAACACCCATCGCTTTGCATATCTCATTGCTGGTCAGCCCGCTCCAGCTTGCCCCAGCAAGCGATTGCAGGATCGGTGTGTGCAAACACAGGGTCACCCCCAGCCAGGTGACTTTAAACAGATCCAGGAGATCTTGCTCTCTTATTTTGCTTCAAAACGTGTAGCTACGAGACAGTCAGAAACATCTAAACTGAAGGCACTAAATCGAATTGTGCTAAGCTAAAGATTAAACAGGGCAGAAGTTTTGTACAGCTAAAAAAAAAAGTCTTCCTGAGAAAGGCAAACAGAACATTTTAATCTGATTTTCAGCCATTAGGCAAGAAAAAAACAAGATAGAGCAGATAATCGGGGCTTTACCACAGGGTGCTGCAAGGCTGAATCACACAATCATAGAATCATTTGGTTGGAAAAGACCTTTGAAAACGAGTCTGACCATCCCTGTCCACTACTAAACCACATCCCTGAGCACCTCATCTGCCCGGCTTTGAAACACCTCCAGGGATGGGGACTCCATCACCTCCCTGGGCAGCCTCTGCCACAGCCTCAGAACCCCTTTTGGGAAGAACTTTTTCCTGATGTCCAATCTAAACCTCCCCAGGTGCAACTTGAAGCCATTTCCTCTCATCCCATCACCTGTCACTTCAGAGAAGAGCTCAACACCCACCTCACCACAACCTCCTTTCCAGGAGCTGCAGAGAGTCATGAGGTCTCCCCTCAGCCTCCTTTTCTCCAGGCTAAACAGCCCCAGCGCCCTCAGCTGCTCCTCACAACCCTCTGTCACAACCCTTGTTCTCCAGCTCCGTTTCCCATCTCCAGATGCCTCAGTGCCACGTTAGCATCACCACACTCAATACTCAGCAGCTTTCCTGCCCATATCGACAAGGACTTGTGGGTGCTGAGAAGGACTTGGGGTCCTGGTTAATGAGCAGCTTGACATGAGCCGGCAACGTGCGCTCCCAGCCCAGAAACCACCCGTGTCCTGGGCTGCATCCAAAGCAACGTGGCCAGCAGGGAGGGAGGGGATTCTGCCCCTCTGCTCCTCTCCGGGGAGACCTCAGCTGGAGGATTGGAGCCAGTTCTGGAATCCTCACCAGAAGAAGGAGAAGGAGCTGTTGGAACGGGTCCAGAGGAGGCTACAAGGACGATCCAAGGACTGGAGCACCTCCCATCCGAGGACAGGCTGAGAGAGTTGGGGTTGTTCAGCCTGGAGAAGAGAAGGCTCCAATGAGACCTTAGAGCAGCTTCCAGTACCTGAAGGGGCTCCAAGAAAGCTGGAGAGGGGCTGTCCACAAAGGATTGGAGTGATAGGACGAGGGGCAATGGGGATAAACTGGAGAGGGGCAGATTTAGACTGGACATGAGGAAGAATTTCTTCACCATGAGAGTGGTGATGCCCTGGAAGAGGTTGCCCAGGGAGGTGGTGGCTGTCCCATCCCTGGAGGTGTTGAAGGCCACGTTGGATGGGCCTTGGGCAGCCTGATCCAGTGAGAGGTGTCCCTACCAACGGCAGAGGGTTGGAACTGGATGACCTTTAAGTTCCCTTCCAACCCGAACTATTCTATGCTTCTATTCTGTGATTCTATGATCTCAGCTACCTTTTGCCCCCACACAACATGCACGAGTGCACAGCAGCTCCCTTCTTCAAAGAACTATTGGATGACTCTATATCCAGTCATTTGGAAAACAAAAGCCATACAAAGAGTCCCATTTTCCAACCCTTAACCCCATAAACGCCTTCCTTGAGGAGAGTTCTGCAACACTCGGTGCAGACTACGAAGGAAAAGGCTCTCTTTGCTTCCCTTTCTGCAGGATCTCGGGACTTGGCACCATCCACTACCTCAAACAAAACCCTTCAACATGAAAAGCCCCACGTCACTGCGTGACCTTTCGTGAGGCTCCCTGCAAAAGCTTGGTGGGGTTTTCCTGTCCATTGAGCACGGCATCAAAAACATGAGCTCAGAGGCGGTTACGGAAACAACTAGCTCCACAGAGACCTTGGTTTAAACATCATACACCGGCAGAAAGGACGGGACGGGACAAGGAGCAATGGGCAGAAACTGGAGCTTAGGAAGTTCCCAGTAAAGCTTCTTCACTGGGAAGGTGATGGAGCACTGGAACAAGGAGGGTGTGGAGTCTCCTTCTCTGGACGCTTTCAAACCCACCTTGACGTGCTCCTGGAGGTGACCCTGCTTTAGAAGGGGGGTTGGACTGGGTGAGCTCCAGAGGTCCCTTCCAACCTTGACCGTGTTGTGATTTCATCCCCCACCCCCTCCCCTCTACCAGGTTTGGGTTGTCGCAAGCACCACAAAAGACTTGAGAAAGACCTGACTGGTTGGATGACAGCGTTTGCAGGTGAGATCACTCCCAAGGGCCGTGCAATCACACCTCGCTGAGCAATGAGACATCAGGTGGAATTCAGATGTAAAGCAACGCCCATGGGGTGTGGAAATCATTCTGACTACACGTACCAAGGGACAGAGCTCCTGAGGAGCTCGGCTGCTGGGGAGAGGTCTTGGTGGACACTGACTGGGCAAAGGAGACAAGCTTTGATGTTCGAAGCCAGGCTGGTGTGACCAAAGTGAAACTAGAGACAAAAATAACCCAATAGGAAATCTGTAAGGCCATAAGCATCCCACGTTCCGAGTGAGGAACACAGCCGAGATCCTCTCTCAGCCAAAGGGCATCCCAACCTCCAGGGAAAGTCACTGAGATGATTCAGAAAGGGTTTTATAACAAGGAGAGGCTTCCAAAGCCACAGTTGGGACCAAGACGAGAGGCCAAGCGCTGTGAAATCATAAACACAAACCTAGGACAATTATTTTGTGGTTCCCACAAGGGCTCAGTGAGAGAACACCCAAGGCAACATCCATCTAACGGGTTTCAAACCAAAGGAGGTAGCTTTGTTCCACCTAAACGGTGGAACTCTCAGGATGCCTTGAAAGCCAAGAGGTAAAATTGATTGAGGAAGGTTCAGACAAACTCACCAGGACCATCATGGACTGTGAGGTGTTCCTCTCAGAGGTGCAGTGTCACTGCAACACTGAGGTTTGGATAACATCTCTAAGCTCATCCAGTCCAACCACCAGCCCAACCCAACCGTGCCTATTAAACCATGTCCCAAAGTGCCATGGCCACATGCTTTTTGAACCCCTCCATGGATGGAGACTCCACCACTCTTCCAGTAGCTTCACCGCTCTTCCGGTAAAGAAATGTTCCCTAATATCCAATCTGAATCTCCCTGGTGCAACTTTGAGGCCGTTTCCTCTCGTCCTGTCACTTGTTATCTGGGAGAAGAGCCCAACACCCACCTCACCACAACCTCCTTCCACGAGCTGCAGAGGGCCATGAGGTCTCCTCTCAGCGTCCTCTTCTCCAGGTTAAACAACCCCAGGGCCCTCAGTCACCTCTTCTAACCCTCGTTCTCCAGACCCTTACCCAGCTCCATTCCCTTCTCCTGAGGTTCTCCAGCCCCTCAAGGTCTCTCTTGGAATGAGGGACCCAAAACTGACCCCAGGATTCGAGGTGTGGCCTCACCAGCACCGAGTCCAGGGGGATGATCCCTTCCCTGCTCCTGTGGCCACCCCAGGGCTGATCCAAGCCAGGATGCTGGTGGCCTTCTTGGCCACCTGGGCCACTTCTGGCTCACGTTCAGCCACTATCAACCAGCATGCCCAATGCCTTTTCCATCACGCAGCTTTCCAGTCGCTCTTCCCCAAGCCTGGAGCTGCACAGGGTTGGTGTGTCCCAAGTGCAGCTCCAGCACTGAGCCTGGTGGAACCTCATCCCGTTGGTCGCAACCAATGGATCCAACCTGTTCAGATCCCTCTGCAGATCCTTCCTGCCCTCCAGCACATCAACACTCCCACCCAACATGGTGTTGTCTCCAAACAGACTGAGGCAGCACTCGATCCCCTTGTCCAGCTCATGGATCAAGAGATCAAAAAGATTTCCCCCAGCAATGAGCTCTGGGGACACCACCTGTGACCAACTGGAATTAACTCCATTCACCACAAATATGCCAGCACTGTGCTCGAGATGTTATTTATGGAAGAGAAGAAAGCTTTAGCCTTATCAAGTACTCAAGATTTAAAAGAACACAGCAACAAAGCAGACAAGAACACCACTCTACGTGCTACATCCTCCAAAACCACTCTGTCTCGCTCCGGCTAAATTTGCCGGTCGGAAAAAAAAAAGGAAGAAGCTTTTCTTTTGCAGGAAGCTCTTCTTCTCAACAGCTTTTTTCTCAGGAAGGTGAGGAAAGGGGCTGTATCCCACTTTCCCCTTTCAGAAAGCTCAGCTTTCTGATAATAACAAGCAACTCAAGACGAAAGAAACAGCAGAACATGCTTGACCTGCCCATCAAAAGTCCTGGTGCCCATTAATAACCCCAAGAGAAGGTCCATCAGGGGAGGGACAGGACATCTTCCCACGTTACTGGACCGTACTAACATGGCTCAACAAATTCTGGGTGACGTGGTAGAAGGGAAGCGGAGCGAGCACCACCTCACCAGCCCAAAAGAGGAGAATTAAGCAATGCCAGGACGTGCCCAGACACGCTGGAGCGTGGCCACCTTCCTCAGAAGGTTCTGCCAAGGTATCAATTGCCACATTTCTCCAGTTCACTCCATCCTTCTTTCACCACCGCTAAAAAAAAAACACTAATCTATTTTATTTGGGAGGTGAGGATTCAACTCATCACAAATCTTTTCAGATGGATCAACTAGAACAGATTGCCCAGCAGAGTCCTGGATGTCACATCCCTGCAGATGTTCAAAGCCAGGTTGGATGGAGCTTTGAGCAACCTGACCTAGTGGGAGGTGACCCTGCTCATGGCAGGGGGTTGGAAATAGATGGACTCTGAGGTTCCTTCAGACCCAAACCATTCTATGATTCATACGGACAGTCTGAGAGAGTTGGGGTTGTTCAGCCTGGAGAAGAGAAGGCTCCAAGGAGAATTTAGAGCAGCTTCCAGGACTGAAAGGGTCTCCGGGAAAGCTGGGGAGAGGCTTTTCATCAGGGTTAGGTGGCTGCCCAAGACGGAGGTGATTGGGCACCTCTATTCTCCTCTTGTGAGACCTCACAGAGTCATAGAATACTTCGGGTTGGAAGGGAACTTAAAGATCATCCAATTCCAACCCCCTGCCATGGGCAGGGACACCTCCCACTGGATCAGGTTGCTCCAAGCCCCATCCAACCTGGCCTTCAACATCTCCACGGATGGGGCAGCCACACCTTCCTTGAGCAACCTCTTCCAGGGCACCCCCACCCTCGTAGTGAAGAAATTCTTCCTCATGTCCAGTCTAAATCTGCCCCTCTCCAGTTTATCCCCATTGTCCCTCGTCCTGTCACTCCAAGCCTTTGGGAACAGCCCCTCTCCAGCTTTCTTGTAGACCCTTCAGGTTCTGGAAAGTTGCTCTAAGGTCTCCTCGGAGCCTTCTCTTCTCCAGGCTGAACAACCCCAACTCTCTCAGCCTGTCCTCATACAGGAGGTTCTCCAGCCCACCGAACATCATCCTTGGAGCCTCCTCTGGATCCGTTCCAACACCTCCATCTCCTTCTTCTGTTGAGGATTCCAGAACTGGCCCCAATCCTCCAGCTGAGGTCTCCCCGGAGAGGAGCAGAGGGGCAGAATCCCCTCCGTCCCTGCTGGCCACGCTGCTCTGGATGCAGCCCAGGACACGGGTGGTTTCTGGGCTGGAAGCGCACATTGTGGCTCCTGTCGAGCTTCTCCTCCCCAACACCCCAAGTCCTTCTCCTCAGGGCTGCTCTCCATCCCATCATCCCTCAGCCTGTAATGAACCCAGGGATTGCCCCGACCCAGGGGTAAGACCTTGCAGTCCTACAGAAAAGCCCTCATAAAGCTGAAGAGGATCTGTTGACAAAGGCTTGTGGTGACAGGACGAGGGACAATGGGGACAGACTGGAGAGGGGCAGAGTTAGACTGGACATAAGGAGGAATTTCTTCACCATGAGAGTGTGGAGGCCCAGATTGTGCACGGAAGTTGTGGCTGCCCCATCCCTGGAGGTGTTGAAGGCCAGGCTGGATGGGCCTTGGATCCCCCTGATCCAGTGGGAGGTGTCCCTGCCCATGCACGGGTTGGACCTGGATGGCTTTGATGTCCCTTCCCCCTCCCAACCCCTTCCATGCCGCTCGTTGCCCATCGATACGCTCGGCGCTTGATTCACCGTGTCGCGCTCGGCGCTCTCTGCGGGTCCCTCAGCGCCTCCAGCGACGCTTTAACCCCTCTCCCTCCCACCTCAGCCGCCCAAACCCTTTCCCACCTGCAGCGTGCGCTGCCTCAGAGCCCGCAGCCTCTCCTTCCGCCGCTTCGCCTCCTCCTCCAGCCTCCCCAAGTCCGGCCCGTCCGTCTCCTCCGCCTCCACCTCAGCCCCGGGCGCCGCCATCTTTGCCTTCCTTCCTCTCTCCCTTCATTCCCTACCGAGACCAGGCTCAACACTTCGAGCGCCGAGCGCATCGCTCGGCAACAAACCCCTACTCAAACCTATTGGGGGGGGGGGGGGGGGGGGGGGGGGGCGGGCAGGCGCAACGCATCCAGCGCCGAGCGCATCGCTCGGCAAAGCGCATCGCGGGGGGGGAGGGGGGGCGAGGGGGGGTCAAAGCCAGGCTGGGAGGGGGGGCGCATGGAAAGACTTCCAAATGCATGGGAAATCAAGAGTAAAAAGGCAAAATAACGCCATATCCTCATCCTTCGCACAGCTACGCTTATTCCCTTCCTTTCCCAAGGCGCGCAAGGCTCTGCTTGTTAAATTAGGGGGGGGGGTGTCTCATTAATTTGGGGGGGGGGGTATTTTACCTTTCCCACTCCTCTTTTTACCTTTCCATGGGAAAGGAAAGGATGGGAAGGAAAAAAGAGGGGTGGGAAAGGGCACCTCTACTCCACAGCAGGTACAGGGGGAGGGGCCCTAACACTGCCCCCCCCCCCCCCCCCCGTACCTGGGGGAGGGACCGTGATGGGGGGGGGGGGGGGGCGGAGCTGCCGGTCGTACCGAGCCGTGCCGGCCCGGCATGGCTTCCCGGGAGCGGCTCTACGAGCTTTGGATGCTGTACTTTGCTAAGGTGAGGTTGGCACCGGAGCCCCCCCCTTTCCCCCCCCTTTCATCCCCCCCCTGGAAGGAGAGAGCATCACTTGAACCACCAAACCTCCCTCCCCTGCTGCATCCCAGCCTGGGGTGGTCCCCACCCTTAGAGGCAAAGCAAACCCCCCCCCCCACCCCTCACCCCAAAATCCGTGACCCCCCCACCCCATATTCCCACCTTGGGGGCGCCACATCCCCCCCGGACCACTCTGCTGCACCCTAAAATCCTTAACCCCCCCCATATTCCCACCTTAGAGGACACCACATCCCCCCTGGATGCTCCCACTGCACCCCAAAATCCATGATCGCCTCCCCCCATATTCCCACCTGGAGGAGCGCCACATCCCCCCCGGACCACCCTGCTGCACCCTAAAATCCGTTACCCCCCTCCCATATTCCCACTTTGGGGGTCATCATATGCCCTCAGATCCCCTGCTGCACCTCAAAATCCTTGACCCCCCCCCATATTCCCACTTTGGGGGTCATCATATGGCCCGAGACCCCCTGCTGCACCTCAAAATCCTTGACCCCCCTATATTCCCACCTTAGAGGACAACACATCCCCCGTGGATGCTCCCACTGCACCCCAAAATCTGTGACCCCCCCCACATTCCCACTTTGGGGGTCATCATATGCCCTCAGACCACCCTGCTGCACCTCAAAATCCTTGACCCCCCCCCCATATTCCCACTTTTGGGGTTACCATATCCACCTGGACGCCCTCCACTGCACCTCAAAATCCTTGACCCCCCTATATTCCCACTTTAGAGGACACCACATCCTCCCTGGATGCTCCCACTGCACCCCAAAATCTGTGACACCCCCCCCTATATTCCCACCTTGGGTGCACCACATCCCCCCCGGACCACCCTGCTGCACCCTAAAATCCGTGCCCCCCCACATTCCCACTTTAGGGGTCATCATATGCCCCCAGACCCCCTGCTACACCTCAAAATCTTTGACCCTCCTCATATTCCCACCTTGGGGGCGCCACATCCCCCCTGGACCCCCCCACTGCGCCCCAAAATCTGTGACCCCCCCCCTTATTCCCACCTTAGAGGACACCACATATCCCCCGGATGCTCCCACTGCACCCCAAAATCTGTGACCACCCCTTATATTCCCGCTTTTGGGGTCACCATATCCACCTGGACCCTCTCTACTGCACCTCAAAATCCTTGACCCCCCATATTCCCACCTTTGAGGACACCACATCCCCCCTGGATGCTCCCACTGCACCCCAAAATCCATGACCCGCACATGGTCCCTACTTGGGGGTCACTACATCCTCCCCACTGCACCCCAAAGTTAATGACCCCCCTATATTCCTACCTTGGGGGCACCACACCCCCCTTTGACCCCCCTGCTGCACCCCAAAATCCATGACCCCCCCCATATTCCCACCTTAGAAGACACCACCTCTCCCCCAAACTCCCCCACTGCACCCCAAAATCCATGACCCACCCCCCGTATTCCCACCTTTGAGGACACCATATCCCCCTTGGACCCTCCCACCGCACCCCAAAGTCTGTGCTCCCCCCATTGTCCATCGCCGTAATGTCCCCATGGGACCCACCAACCCTTCTGCCCCCCAAAACAAAGTCCCCACACACACCCCCTCAGTTTGCTCTGTGGTGGGAACAGGGCTTGGAGCATCTTTGGGGTCTCTTTGGTGATGGATGTGGCCACCTTGGAATGAGCCCAGGTCGTTCCGGCCCCAATCAATCATTAAATAGTGGAAGCAGGTGCTGGAGATGGGAGGATGGGAACCGGCTGTGCCGGCGGCGCTCGGCAGCGCCGGCGGCGATGGTTGGAGTTGAAGTTATGAGGTGCCACGGATGGAGACAGGTGGGACATGACCTTAAATTCCCGCTACGGGATGCTGGGGAGAAACGGCTTTGGTGGAACAGGTCTTGAGGGGCTTCCTCAAGGGGCTTGGAGCATGCTGTGAGGTGGACATGGTCATATGGGGACACGTGTCGTGCCGTGTTTTGGTGGAACAGGTCTTGGGGGGCTTCCTCAAGGGGTTTGGGCCATGCTGTGGGGTGGGCATGGTCATATTGTAGTGCACCATGGGACGTCCATGGTTGTAGGAGGAGATGTGCCGTGCCATCAGGTTCTTCATGGTCATACAGTGGACATGAGCCGTGCCATCAGGTGTGTGTGGTCCTCCGTGGACATGTGTCAAGCCGTTGAGATGTTCACTTGGCCAAGGGATGGCTGCTGGGTCATCAGGGTGCGCGTGGTGGCACCAAGACAGGTTCCATGTTGTTTGGTGGGCATGAGGGACATGGACCACGTGTACATGGTCATATGTGACATCCTGCCATGGAGGAGACGTGGTCATATGGAGGACGTGTGCCATGCTGTGAGGTAGACGTGGTCATAGGGAGGACCTCAGTGTCACCTCCTCTGCCAGGTCCCACTGCCAAAACCACAATGGCCTTCACCGCAGTGATGTCCCCGAGGACCTGGTGAGGACACGGTTACTAGGATGCGTCAACCTTTAATGGTCCCACTACCAGGCTCATTCTGGGCCTTGAACCCAAGTGATGCCACCTGCTTGAGTGACACCTTGGTGGCACTGTCCCCACCATCATCTTCACCCCTGGTGGGATCAGACGAGCGCTGGAGCGATGCATCATCTCTGGTGGCTTCCAAATAGGACAGAGCTCATGTCACCGCTCTGCCGGTCCCCAAGGATGTCCCATGAGGTGACCATGCCATGATGGGGAGGACACCAGTCATGTTGTCATGGGGGAGGTGGCAAGGTGGTAGGAATCCAGGTGATGTCCCACCACCAGAACTCTTGGTGTCACTCCAATGGCCCTGAGAATACAACCTGGTGGCTTTGCCACCATCACTTTATGGAGGATCTGAAGTTCTCCACTACGCCGGCAAAGGGATGGAGGTGCCTTCACAACCTTCCCAGGCAGCACCGCGCCAGCCCAGAAGCCACCAAACAGGCTCTGCCAGCCGGCAACCGGCTGGGATGGGCACCGGTGGAGGCGGCCACCAGCAGCAGCTTGGAGATCTCCACACCCGAATGGGACACCGGCTCCGGGTGGGTGTGAGGGGGACCTTGGGTGGGGAGAAAGGTCGTTGAGAACCATCAAACTGGTTCCCCCTTAGGAACGGAGTTGGGCACAATCCGGTTCTCCTGGTGTTTGGAAGCACGTAGGTTGGATGCCCATCACCCCATGTGCTCCATCACCACCACCATGACCTTGCCTACAGCTTTGGCATGTCCTAGAGCGGTGGGGTGGGCGCAGAGGGCTGGAGGACAACTGAGGACACCCCAGCACCCCCAAAACCGTGCCGGACGAGCGGGCGCGGTGGGAGGAAGCGCCGTTGGGGCGCGAGTGACTTGGCATTTCCTGATGTTCAGGGTGGTTTCTCTGGTGGCTTTGCACAAGAGCAGAGCGAGGAGGCGGTGAGAAGTTGAGGGGGGACCAGGGGGAGGGGACAGAAAATACCAACAGTCCCCAAGCTGTCCCAGCTCGTGGCCCACCGGGGTCATGGATGGAGGTGGTGACCCCACCGAGGAGGTATCGGAGGGGTGGGAGGGGAACTGGATTGTTGGGGGGACATCAAGTTGTCACCTCCTCGACGCACCCTGCCGGATGCCATGGTTGGGGGTGGTGGTGGCTTTTGGGGAGGAATGGGTGGTGGGGGGGGAGGTGGTGGGTTGGGGTGGTGGGATCTGGAGGTCCTGATGGGGGTTGGTTTGGAGGGGATGGAGGGGCCAAGAGAACCTTTGGAGGTCCCCTCCGTTGTGCTGGTGTCGAGGAGGACGTGGGGCTCCTCGTGTCCCCAAGGAGTTGGGGATGGGGATCACCATGGGGAACGGGATGTCCCCAAGGGAAGATGGACCCTGCCTGGACTGGGGACACCCCCTGGGGGTGCAGTGGGGGGTTTGGGGACAGCGGTCACCCCAAGGTCCTACCTTGGGTTGTTCGGGGCTGTGGGTGACCCCAAGGTGCCCCGTTTGGTGCTGAGGGACATGGGTGACCCCAAGGTGCATGAGATTCTCAGGGTCATTGGTCACCCCATGGTGACACATTGAAGTATGAAGGAACATGGGTGACCCCACAGTGCTGTATTGGGGTGCACGGGGACGTGGGTCACCTCCAGATGCTGCGTGGAGGTATGCGAGGATGTAGGTGACACCACAGTGCCACCTGGGGTGCATGAGGAGATGGATGACCCCAAGGTGCTTCATGGGGACATGGGTCACTCCAAGGTTCGACATTGAGGTGCTCAGGGCTGTGGGTGACCCACAGGTGCCCCATTTGTTGCTGAGGGACATGGGTGACCCCAAGGTGCTGCGTGAGGTTCTCAGGGTCATTGGTCACCACATGGTGACACATTGAAGTATGAAGGAACATGGTGACCCCACAGTGCTGTATTGGGGTGCACAGGGACATGGGTCACCTCAAGATGCTGCTTGGAGGTGCTTAAAGATGTAGGTGACACCACAGTGCCACCTGGGGTGCATGAGGAGATGGGTGCACCCAAGGTGCTTCATGGGGTGAATGGGTCACTCCAAGGTTCTATCTTGGGGTGCTCAGGGCTGTGGGTGACCCCAAGGTGCCCCATTTGGTGTTGAGGGACATCGGTGACCCCAAGGTGCTGCGTGAGGTTCTCAGGGTCATTGGTCACCCCATGGTGACACATTGAAGTGTGGAGGAACATGGGTGACCCCACAGTGCTGTATTGGGGTGCACAGGGACATGGGTCACCTCAAGATGCTGCATGGAGGTGTGCGAGGATGTAGGTGACACCACAGTGCCACCTGGGGTGCATGAGGAGATGGGTGACCCCAAGGTGCTTCATGGAGACATGGGTCACTCCAAGGTTCGACATTGGGGTGCTCAGGGCTGTGGGTGACCCCAAGGTGCCCCATTTGTTGCTGAGGGACATGGGTGACCCCAAGGTGCGTGAGGTTCTCAGGGTCATTGGTCACCACATGGTGACACATTGAAGTATGAAGGAACATGGTGACCCTGCGGTGCTGTATTGGGGTGCACGGGGACGTGGGTCACCCCAAGATGCTGCATGGAGGTGCTTAAAGATGTAGGTGACACCACAGTGCCACCTGGGGTGCATGAGGAGATGGGTGACCCCAAGGTGCTTCATGGGGTGCATGGGTCACCCCAGGGTTCTACCTTGGGGTGCTCAGGGCTGTGGGTGACCTCAAGGTGCCCCATTTGGTGCTGAGGGACATGGGTGACCCCAAGGTGCTGCGTGAGATTCTCAGGGTCATTGGTCACCCCATGGTGACACGTTGAAGTGTGGAGGAACGTGGTGACCCTGCGGTGCTGTATTGGGGTGCACGGGGACGTGGGTCACCCCAAGATGCTGCATGGAGGTGCTTAAAGATGTAGGTGACACCACAGTGCCACCTGGGGTGCATGAGGAGATGGGTGACCCCAAGGTGCTTCATGGGGTACATGGGTCACCCCAGGGTTCTACCTTGGGGTGCTCAGGGCTGTGGGTGACCCCAAGGTGCCCCATTTGGTGCTGAGGGACATGGGTGACCCCAAGGTGCTGCGTGAGGTTCTCAGGGTCATTGGTCACCCCATGGTGACATCTTGAAGTGTGGAGGAACATGGTGACCCCACGGTGCTTTATTGGGGTGCATGAAGATGTGGGTGACACCACGGTACCACATTGGGGTGCATGAGGAGAGGGTGCCCCCAAGGTGCTTCATGGGGTGCATGGGTCACCCCAGGGTTCTACCTTGGGGTGCTCAGGGCTGTGGGTGACCTCAAGGTGCCCCATTTGTTGCTGAGAGACATGGGTGACCCCAAGGTGCTGCGTGAGGTTCTCAGGGTCATTGGTCACCCCATGGTGACACATTGAAGTATGAAGGAACATGGGTGACCCCACAGTGCTGTATTGGGGTGCACGGGGACGTGGGTCACCTCCAGATGCTGCATGGAGGTATGCGAGGATGTAGGTGACACCACAGTGCCACCTGGGGTACATGAGGAGATGGGTGACCTCAAGGTGCTTCATGGGGACATGGGTCACCCCAGGTTCTATCTTGGGGTGCTCAGGGCTGTTGGTTACCCCAAGGTGCCCCATGTGGTGCTGAAGGACATGGGTGACCCCAAGGTGCTGCGTGAGGTTCTCAGGGTCATTGGTCACCCCATGGTGACACATTGAAGTGTGGAGGAACATGATGACCCCACAGTACTGTGTTGGGGTTCACAGGGATGTGGGTCATCTCAAGATGCTGCTTTGGGGTACATGAAGATGTGGGTGACACCACAGGGCCACATTGGGCTGCTGAGGGACATGGGTGACCCCAAGGTGCTGCATAAGGTTCTCGGGGATGTTGGTCACCCCAAGGTGCCACATGGGGTGCTCAGGGTCAAGGGTCACCCCAAGTTGCTGCATTGGGTGTATGGGAATATAGATGACCCAAAAGTGCAGTGTTGGGGTTCAAAGGGTCAGGGGTGACACCAAGGGGCTGTACTGGGTGCTCAGGGACGTTGGTCACCCCAAGGTGCAGCTTTGGACTGCTCAGGGGTGTGCGTCACCCCAAGGAGCCACATTGGGGCACATGGATCACCCCAAGGTGCTACATGAGGTTCTCAGAGATGTGGGTCACCCCAAGGTGCCACATTGGGGTACGTGGATCACCCCAAAGTGCTACATGAGGTTCTCAGAGATGTGGGTCACCCCAAGGTGCCACATTGGGGCACGTAGATCACCCCAAGGTGCTACATGAGATTCTCAGAGATGTGGGTCACCCCAAGGTGCCACATGGGGTGTTCAGGACAACAAGTCACCTCAAGGTGCTGCGCTGGGTGCTTGGGGCCATGGGTGGCCAACCACCAGGTGGGAACGATGCCAGGAGGTGCTGATTGGTGATGGAGTCCACAGGTTCTGCTTCTCTGGTTTCTGGTTGGCCAAGAAGTTCATAGGTTGTACCTTTCTGTGTTCTGAATGGTCAAGGAGGAGTCAACAGGTTCTGTTGTTCCATATCATGGAGTCTACAGGTTGTTCTGCTCTGGGTTCTGATTGGTCATGGAGTCCACAGGTTGTTCTTCTCCAGGTTCTGATTGGTCATGGAGTCCATAGGTTGTTCTTCTCCAGGTTCTGATTGGTCATGGAGTCTACAGGTTGTTCTTCTCTGGGCTCTGATTGGTCATGGAGTCTACAGGTTGTTCTGCTCTGGGTTCTGATTGGTTATGGACTCCATAGTTTGTTCTTCTCCAGGTTCTGATTGGTCATGGAGTCTACAGGTTGTGCTCCTCTTGGTACTGATTGGTCAAGAAGTCCACATGTTGTACCGTTTGGGCAAGAAGTTCTACAGGTTGTGCTTCTCTCAGTGGCTCCCAGAGGTGTCCTCATACCTCTGGTGCCAATTGACCAATGGCTCCTGGGATGGACAAGGTTTGACCAGTCTGGACGCTGACTGGCTCATCCCTCTGGGGTGGTGGTCGCTGAGGGATCTGATTGGCCAGCAGCTCCAGCCCTCTTCTCACTCTAGCAGAAGGACCTCTCCTACCTGCAGCAGTGGCTGGAAGCCTTTGTTATGAACTTTGAGAAGATCATCGCTTTGCCCTCGCTGGAACCCAGAAGGTGAGGAGCAGCCCAGCACCCTTGGGGTGACACACCATGGGGTGGGGTGACACCCACAGTTAAATCTGGGCGTCACCATGCTGGTGGCTCATCCATTCTCCATGGTTTTAAACCATCTGGTCCTAAGCTTGAGGTGGGCTTTGGTAGTGGGAGAAATCATGGAATCATGGAATGGGTTGGGTTGGAAAGGAGCTTAAAGAACATCCAGTTCCATCCCCCTGCCATGGGCAGGGACACCTCCCACTAGATCAGGGTGATCCAAGCCTCATCCAACGTGGCCTTCAACACCTCCAGGGATGGAGCAGCCACCACTTCTCTGGGCAACCTCTTCCAGGGCTTCCCCACCCTCACGGTGAAGAATTTCTTCCTAATGTCTCATCTCAATCCTCCCCTTCCAATTTAAAGCCGTTCCCCCTCGTCCCATCACTCCAGGCTCTTGGGAGAAGTCCTTCCTCAGCTCTCCTGGAGCCTCTTTCAGTCCTGGAAGCTGCTCTAAGGTCTCCTCAGAGCCTTCTCTTCTCCAGGTTGAACAACCCCAACTCTCTCAGCCTGTCCCTATAGCAGAGGTGCTTCAGCCCTCAGATCATCTCCATGGCCTCCTCTGGTCCTGTTCCAACAGTTCCATCTCCTTCTTATGTTGAGGACTCCAGAGCTGAACTCAGGACTCCAGGTGGGGTCTCCCCAGAGTGGAGCAGAGGGGCAGAATCCCCTCCCTCCCTGCTGGTCCCACAGCTTTGGATGCAGCCCAGGACACGGTTGGTTTCTGGGCTGGGAGCTGCTCACCTTCCTGGCTCACGTTGAGCTTCTCACCTCCAACACCCCAAGTCCTTCTCCTCAGAGCTTCTCCCAATCCCATCATCCCTCAGTCTGTATTAAAACCACGGATTGCCCCGACCCAGGGGTAGGACCTTGACCTTGTTGAACCTCATGAGGTTCCCACAGCCCCACTTCTCCAGCCTGTCCACGTCCCTATGGATGCCATCTCATCCTTCTTGTGTCACACGATGGATCGTCACATCCTGTCCCCTCTGTTTTCCCCATCACAGGCCAGAAGAGTCGGTGTCCGAGATCCCGGTGCTGCCGCGGGAGGTGCTGCAGGTGTTGAGCCAACGGCTGGGACAATGCGTGGCCCAACTCCCGCGGGAAGAAGGTGGTGGAGGCAGCTTGGGACAGGCGCTGCTCCTCCTCAAGTTCTTCATCATCATCTGCAGGTGGGTGACACCCCATCACCACCATCCCAGCATCTTTCCATCTTCTCCACCGGTTTGGGTCCTCCTGGCACTGCAGGATCAGCCCCAGCTCTGCCCTGAGGTGGTGGCACTGGGCACTGAGGTGACCTCCCCATCTCTGAGGTCCTGTGCCCCTACAAGTTTGGTTTCTGAGCTTGGAGTGCCCTTTGCCGGTTCATGTTGAGCTTCTCCTCCCCCAGCACCCCAAGTCCTTCTCCTCAGGCTGCTCTCAATCCCATCATCATGAGGTGATCCCTGGCAGCAGCATCTTCTCAAAGCCACCACGTCCTTGGGGTGGGAGGTGTCCGTCCTTCTTCCCAGCCACTGATGAGGTTCAGCTGAGGACGTGGCCTGGCACGTGCCACCTGCTGGGTTGTCACCCCAGTCCATCACAACCCTCTCATGATGCAATAACATCCCAGAATCATGGAATTGTTGGGTTGGAAAAGATCTTTGAGATCATCGAGTCCAACCGTCCCTGTCCACTACTAAACCAACTCCCTGAGCACCTCATCTGCCCGACTTTGAAACCCCTCCAGGGATGGGGACTCCACCACCTCCCTGGGCAGCCTCTGCCACGGCCTGAAAACCCTTTCCAGGAACAAATGTTCCATAATGTCCAATCTAACCCTCCCCTGGTGCAACTTGAGGCCATCTCCTCTTGTCCTATCGTCTGTCACTTGGGAGAAGAGCCCAACACCCACCTCACCACAACCTCCTTTCCAGGAGCTGCAGAGAGCCATGAGGTCTCCCCTCAGCCTCCTCTTCTCCAGGATAAACACCCCCAGGTTCCTCAGCTGCTCCTCACAACCCTTGTTCTCCAGCCCCTTCCCCAGCTCTGGTCCCTTCTCCGGACGTTCTCCAGCCCCTCAAGGTCTTTCTTGGAGTGAGGGGGCCCAAAACTGAATCCGGGATTCAAGATGTGGCCTCACCAGCGCCAAGTCCATGGGGACGATCGCTTCCCTGCTCCTGTGGCCACCCCAGGGCTGATCCGAGCCAGGATGCTGGTGGCCTTCTTGGCCACCTGGGCCACCACTGGCTCATATTCAGCCGCTGTCAACCAACACCTCCAGGTCCTTCTCCTCCAGGCAGCTTTCCAGCTGCTCTTCCCCACGCCTGGAGCTGCACGAGGTTGGTGTGTCCCAAGTGCAGCTCCAGCACTGAGCCTGGTGGAACCCCATCCCGTTGGTCACAACCAATGGATCCACCCTGTCCAGATCCCTCTGCAGATCCTTCCTGTCCTGCCCTCCAGCATATCAACGCTCCCACCCAGCTTGGTGTCATCTGCCAATAAGAACCACCAAGGCACAAGAACCACCCCCGTGATGTGATGACACCCCACAATGCATCAACACCCCCTAAAATGCATCAGTTGATGCATCATCACCTCCAACTTCTTGCAGGAACCTGGAGAACATCCAAGAGGACAAAACCCCCGGCTTCATCCTGGAGGTTCTGAAGCTACTGAGGGTCTGTGCCAGCCAGGTGAGTTTTGGAGGTGCTCAGCCAAAGGATGAGAGTGGTTTTTCTTTGGGTGGGAGGTTGATCTACTCCATTTCTTCAACAGCTGAAGAGGATCCAGGAGGATGAACGGAGCAGGGCGCAGCTGGAGAGCACGATGCTCCATGCCCTGCATCTCTGCGAGTGCCTCTTTGACCCCTACCAGACGTGGCGGCGGCAGCTGAGTGGGTGAGTGAGGACCTCACTTTGCACCCCGAAACCTCCCACCTTCCTCTTGTCCTCCTCACTTCACTCCTCTTTCATCCAGGGAAGTCATCAGCGCCAAGGAGAAGAGTAAATACAAGTTTGCTCCAGCGCCTTTGCCACCGGAGTTTGGTGCCTTCTTCCAAGGTAAAGGGATGTCCTGCTCCACCATCACCGTTGTTGCTGGGCTTGGGCTGCGGCAACAGGATCTGGGGTCAGGTAGGACATCAGGGTTAGAGAAGAGCAGCTGGAGAGCTGCCTGGAGGAGAAGAACGTGGAGGTGTTGTTTGACAGTGGCTGAATATGAGCCAGAAGTGGCCCAGGTGGCCAAGAAGGCCACCAGCATCCTGGCTTGGATCAGCCCTGGGGTGGCCACAGGAGCAGGGAAGGGATCGTCCCCCTGGACTTGGCGCTGGTGAGGCCATACCTCGAATCCTGGGGTCAGTTTTGGGTCCCTCACTCCAAGAAAGATCTTGAGGAGCTGGAGAACGTCCGGAGAAGGGACCGGAGGTGGGGAAGGGGCTGGAGAACAAGGGTTGTGGGAGCAGCTGAGGGCCCTGGGGGTGTTTATCCTGGAGAAGAGGAGGCTGAGGGGAGACCTCATGGCTCTCTGCAGCTCCTGGAGAGGAGGTTGTGGTGAGGTGGGTGTTGGGCTCTTCTTCCAAGGAACGAGGGAAAGGACGAGAAGAAATGGCCTCAAGTTGCACCAGGGCAGGTTTAGATTAGATATTAAGAAGAATTTCTTCACTGCAAGAGTGGTGAAGCTCTGGCAGAGGCTTCCCAGAGAGGTGGTGGAGTCTCCATCCCTGGAGGGGTTCAATAAATGTGTAGATGTGACACTTTGGGACATGGTTTGGTAGACACGGTGATATTGGGCTGATGGTTGGACTGGATGATCCTGGAGGTCTTTTCCAGCCTTTATGATTCTATGGGATCCATAGAGCATCCAAAGGCGAGCAGAAGATGCCGTGGTGTGGGGATGGGATCTGGGAGCTCCTGTAGGATCCGTGGGGACTTATAGGACTCGGGGCCAAGTATGTGGTTTGAAGGCAACCCTTGGATCCTCGCCCTGCCCTAGGATCACCGTGTGATTCCAGGTCAAACAGAGGATCCTGAAGCAAGGATGAAGTCCTTCATGACCTGAAGACCCTACAAAAACCAATGCAAAGGGGATTTTTTTTCTGGGGAAGCCCCAAAAATCCCCTCTCTGAGGCGAAAGCGTTGCGAGAAACCACCTAAAACTCCCAACGAACCCAACGGCTCGTAAATCCCCAATTCTATTTTTGATCAACCCCCCATTTTTTTTAGACAGAAAATCCTTCCCTGTTGCAACAAGGGGCAAAAAAATTGAGCATCTTCATCTCTTCCATCATCAACAGGTCCCATGTCCATGGGGGCTGAGTTTTGGGTAGAAAAAGGCATTTTTTAGCCTATTTTTTTACCGCTTCCTCCCTAAAGTATGTCTCTCCCTCCTCATCCTCATAGAGAGTTTCCAAGCCGGAGAGCAGCTCCCCGAAAGGCTCCAGCTTCGACTTGTCCATCTTTTTGGTGCCATCCTCTCCGGATCTAAGGTAGAGTTGGGAATTGGATGGGGAGGACTTGGGTCATCATCATCATCCAAGAGAGAAACCTCAAAGCTTTATTTATTCCAAGCGAGAGAAACGCTGGAATGAAACTTCATTAAAAGCGTATTGAAAATTTCAGCCCTAAATTCGGTGGATTTCACCTTAAAAGAAAGAATGAAATTAAGGAAGGGGTTGAGCTGAAGCTCGTGGTGAGATGGTTCTGCTCTAGATGAAGAGATGGAGGGTTCCCTCAGTCGGTTTGTAGGTGACACCGTGTTGGGTGGGAGTGTTGATCTGCTGGAGGGCAGGAAGGATCTGCAGAGGGATCTGGACAGGTTGGATCCAATGGTTGTGACCAACGGAATGGGGTTCCACCAGGTTCAGTGCTGGAGCTGCACTTGGGACACACCAACCCTGTGCAGCTCCAGGCGTGGGGAAGAGCGGCTGGAAAGCTGCATGGAGAAGAACCTGGGGGTGTTGGTTGACAGCGGCTGAACATGAGCCAGCGGTGGCTCAGGTGGCCAAGAAGGCCACCACCATCCTGGCTTGGATCAGCCCTGGGGTGGCCACAGGAGCAGGGAAGGGATGGTCCACCTGGACTCGATGCTGGTGAGGCCATACCTCGAATCCTGGTTCAGTTTTGGGCCACTCACTCCAAGCAAGACCTTGAGGGGCTGGAGAACATCTGGAGAAGGGACCAGTGGTGGAGAAGAGGCTGGAGAACAAGGGTTGTGAGGAGCAGCAGTCCTGGGGGTGTTTATCCTGGAGAAGGGGACACTGAGGGGAGACCTCATGGCTCTCTGCAGCCCCTGGAAGGAGGTTGTGGTGAGGTGTGTGTTGGGCTCTTCTCCCAAGGAACAAGAGATGGGATGAGAGGAGATGGCCTCAGGTTGCACCAGGGCAGATTTAGGTGTGCCATCAGGAAAAAGTTCTTCATGGAAAGAACTGTCAAGCCCTGGCAGAGGCTGCCCAAGGCAGTGGTGGAATCTCCATCCCTGGAGGACTTCAAAAAGTGTGTAGACAACATGGCGCTTGGGGACATGGTTTGGTAGGCACTGTGATGTTGAGCTGATGGTTAACCTGGATGATCTTAGATGTCTTCTCCAACCTCAATGGATTCCATGATTCTATCAAATCTCATCTCTCTCCGTCAGCCCAACGCTCTTCGGGCCGTCACGCCGCCGGCAGTGGAGGTGCTGCTGGAGCTGCTGCGACGAGGAGGTGGAGAGACTCCACCAGTCCCCGGGTTGCTGGAGCTGGTGCTACGCAGCGTGGTGGCCGTGGTCCATGTGCTGCACGGCAGCAGTCCCGGTGTTGGCCCCATGCCGTTGCGTGTCCTCCTGGATGGTTACTTCAGGGTGCTCAATTCGGACCTTCCCGTCACTTCCTTGGCACCGGAGGCAGCTGGTGGCCTCATCGCTCTCCGTGTGCTCATGCTGGGTAGGTGGGTGGGGTTGGGGATGGAGTTGGGGACGTGGGATGGGTACCGAGCTTCTCCACCTCCCTGTAGATGCCATCCCGGCCATGCTGAACTGTGAGGATCGGCCGGTCCTCCAAGCCGTCTTTCTCAGCAACAACTGCTTCGAGCACATCATCCGACTCCTCCAAAACAGCAAGGTACCGTGGTGGTCACCTTGGTGTCCCCTCTTGGACACCTTCATGTCCATCCTCACCCTTTCCTGGCTCTGAACAATGCCATGATGGGGCAGCCAAGGTGCAAAACCATCCCTGGGCTGGAGACCTTCTGTAATCCCCTTTCCTCTTCCAACCACCCCATCCTTGGTGCCGTTCTCCGGGGCTGATGTCCATCCCGTGTCCCACAGCTCTACCTCGGCAGCTCGCGGGAGGTGCCCAAAGCCCGGGATGAGGTTCTCACACAACCACCAGATGGAGAAGGTCTCCAGCAGGTATCGTGTGGGGCCACCCCATAACCAGACCTCTGGGTGTGGTGGGCTGTGTCCCACCAGCCTGGCTTGGTGGACCCACCACCCTCATGTCCCTGTAGGTCTTGGGCAGCAGCTCCGATGCCATCGCAGTCCATGCCGTTGGCGTGCTCACCGCCATCATGAGCAACTCTCCTTCAGCAAAGGTGGGCAGTGGACCAGGATGGGGAGGACACCTCAAAAGTGGTTGAGTTGGGAGGGTTTTCACACCGTGAGGTGCGCTGAGGTGGAAGCAGCGCGTGGTGGGGCTCCGTGCAGGGTCCTACATTGTCTGGGTGCTTTCAGGAGGTCTTCAAGGAACGCATCGGCTATGCCCACCTCTACGAGGTCTTGAGGAGCCAAGGCCAGCCCACCCAGCGCCTGCTGCAGGAGCTCCTCAACATGGTGAGCACACCCGTTTCTCCTCCACACCAAGTGAAGCCCTCAGTGCTGGTCTTTCATGGTGAAACTTGGTCCCCAGCAGACTCATTCCTGGCCTCCTAGTCCTCTCCACCCTGCTAGGTCCCATCAGCTTCTTCCCAAGGGAGGCTGAAGCCATCTATGGGTTGGAGTCACGGTCACCTTTGAGACCTTTCTGATGTGGTACTGCTTGCTCTGGTACTGCTGGAGGTGCACATCCAAGGTGCTTGATCCATGGGTATCTCCAAGAGCCTTGATGGGTGAGGGTCTCCAAGGCCCTTGATTGATCAGGGTCTCCAAGACCCTTGATAGATGAGACTCTCTGGTGAGGGTCTCCAAGACGCTTGATCCATGGGAATCTCCAAGATGCTTGATCCATGGGAGTCTCCAAGGCCCTTGATGGATGAGGGTCTCCAAGACCCTTGATAGATGAGGCTCTCTGGTATGGTTGATGCACAAGGGTCTACAAGACCCTTGATCAATGGTGATCTCCAAGAGCCTTGATGGATGAGGGTCTCCAAGAGCCTTGATGGATGAGGGTCTCTGATATGCTTGATGCACAAGGGTCTCCAAGACTTTTAGTGGATGAGGGTCTTTGATATGCTTGATTCATGGAGTCTCCAAAGTGTTTGATGTGCGGGGGTCTCCAAGACCCTTGATCAGTGAGGGTCTCCAAGGTGCTTGATCCATGGGGGTCTCCAAGAGCCTTGATGGATGAGGGTCTCCATGGCCCTTGATGGATGAGGGTCTCTGATATGCTTGATGCATGGGGTCTCCAAGGCCCTTGATCAATGGAGGTCTCCAAGGTCCTTGATCCATGGGGGTCTCCAAGATGCTTGGTCCATGGGGGTCTCCAAGGGCCTTGATCCATGGGAGTCTCCAAGATACTTGATCCATGGGGTTCTCCAAGACCTGTGGTGGATGAGGGTCCCTTGATGCACACAAGTCTCCAGAGGCGTTGATACCCGACGTCTCTGCTGCCAGCCCAGGGTGTCCCCAGGAAGGATCCATCCCTCTCCAGAGGGTTGAACCCTCCCCACTCAACTCTCGTCTTTTTTCAGGCAGTGGAGGGCGACCACAGCTCCTTCCCGGTACGTCCCATCCGCAACGAGCAACCTCTGCTCATCCTCCTGTCTTGGTTGCCGGCATTGACGTGCCGGGAGCTCCAAATCTTCCTCTCCAACCGGCTACGGCGACTCTGCGAAGCCTCCTTGCCCAGCCGCCTCACCTGCGTCAAAGCAGGGATGGTGGGTTGTCTTCTGGGTGCCCTGGCCACCGAGCCAGCGCTGCCGGTTTCCTGCTCCGAGAACTTGCTGGAGCTCCTGCAGGCGTTGGGCAGCGTCTCCATCCGTCCTGGTGAACTGCGGCAGCTGCTGCGGCTGCTTCGGCAGGACCAAAGTCGAGGACCTCATCCCTACACGGCACTGGTCATCCGGGCGCTCTCGGGGATGGCTCGGGTTGAAGGACCTCCTCGAGCTTTGCAGAGCTTCGACTTAACACCTGGGATGGCGGGGATCATGGTGCCCACCATCCAGAAGTGGCCTGGTGGTGCCTTTGCCTTCCACGCCTGGTTGTGTCTCAGCGAGGAGGAGCTCGAGCCACCGGCGAGACCCAAGAGGAGACAGCTCTACAGGTGATGCTCAATGGAGGGACCTGGGAGGGCTGAGGGGAGGATGAGGAGAGGTGACACCACCGTGGTTCTTCTCCACCAGCTTCTTCACAGCCGGCGGGACAGGCTTTGAGGCTTTCTTCACCACTGGTGGGGTGCTGGTGGTGGCCGTCTGCACCAAGAAGGACTACATGACAGTGGCGTTGCCAGAGGTTGCCTTCAACGACTCGGCTTGGGTGAGCATCATCTCCAGCCCCATCAGAAGAGGCAACGAGGGCAACCAGGATGCCTGACGCCTCCTCCTTGTCCCCTCAGCACTGCGTTGACGTTGTCCACGTCGCTGGGCGACGACCCTTTGGCCAGAACGTGGTCAGCATCTACACCGATGGGCACCTGCGGAAGACGGCGCAGCTCCGCTTCCCCTCCCTCCATGAGGTGAGGGACAACCCAACCAGCCCCTTCTCCATGGTCTGGAGCTGAGGGCCAAGCAAGACTCCTTCTCCCTTCCAGTCCTTCACCTCGTGCTGCATCGGCTCCGCTGGCCACCGGACCACCACCACCACCATCACCACCAGCCACCCACCAGCATCCCATGGAGTGGAGCTGGTTTTCCCTCCACGCCCCTCACTCGGCCGCTCCCAATCCGTCCCCGCCGCTCTGGGTCCTCACGCCTGGATCCCAACTCAACCTCCCACCGAGGGGGTGGTGGCCACCACCGCGGCGGGCAGCCAGGACACCGAGTGGGGCAGCCCCACCTCCCTGGAGGGTCACCTGGGCTCCGTTGCCATCTTCTGCGAGGCTCTGCAGCAAGCCCAGGTCAAGGCACTCTTCTGCGCGGGTACGTTGGGCTGTGGGACCTGGTGGGACATCTGCAGGAGTGCTGGTGGCAACCAAGGTCTCTCCCACCATGCTCCAGCTCACCCCAGTCTTCTTCTCCTAGGGCCGAACATCACATCACCGTTTACACTGGAAGGTGACCTGGTGGAGCTCAGCAGCAAACTCTTGCTCTACTACAACCCCCAGGTGAGGAGGACCACACCTCTGGGGATGGAGACAACCCTGGTAGACCTTCTGCTGTAGGTAACATCTCCAGGAGCATGAAAATGCTCTCATGGTGCTTTCTTCTAGGCCTGCAGGAATAATATCTGCCTGGACCTCTCTCCCAGCCACGGCTTGGACGGGAGGCTGACGGGGCACAGGGTGGTCAACTGGGACATCAAGGTGTGTTGGGTACACGTCATCCATCCTGGTACATCTGCTGCGTGGTGTGGAGGCAGCTGGGCCCCTCCTGGGTTATGGGCTAGAGAGAGGACCTCCAAGGGGTGTTAGATGGCTCCGATGGTTCCTCTGGACCCTACAGGGACTCTGCTACGTGGTATGGGGTCCACCAAGGACCTGCGTGCCCCATAGGTCTTCATCACCTGGAGTGGAGCAGGGGAGCAGGTGCTTTCTGGGGACCTCTTCTAGGTTTCTGCCACGGGTTGGGGCAGAGTACACCTCCTCGTCACTGCCACCACCACCCAACACTTGGCAAAGCCTCTTGTCTCCTTCTGGCAGGACGTGGTCAACTGCGTGGGTGGGATGGGAGTGCTGCTGCCTCTCCTCGAGCAAGTGGTGTCCAAGAAGGAAGAGCCTGAGGATGAGCAGGAGACCAACGACCTGGTAGGACCGGAGCTGACGTCCTCCAGGAACGCACAGGGCATGCTCATCCCGTTGGGCAAGTCCTCAGGTGAGGACCTGAGGGGACATGGAGTTGGAGCCATCCTGCTTGGGTGGCTGGAGGTGACGCCACTGCCTGGTGCTGCTTGGAAGGAGCAACCATGAGTGTGAGAAGTCTTCCCTGGGGCATCAAGAGTTAGGAGGTTATGGAGAAACCGTTGATGTCTTTTGATGTTGTTGGGACCCCATTAGTCATGAACATGCAGTTCTGGGATGATGAGGTGGCTTCAACCTGGCTTGCCTTTATGTAGAGTCTCTGGTGGCTTATAGTTGGGCTGCGGTCCTGCAGGAGCCTTCTCCTGCCGGGGTGAAACAGCCTTTCTCCTGATACCCACCTTCTTATATCTAAGAAGCTTGGAGCACCAGAGGTCTCCACTTGCTTAAATTTGGGTGGAATGGACTGAAAAGTTTGGAGAGAGAGAGAGAAGTTCATGGTGGGGTCTCCAAGAAACCCTTTGAAGGTTCTCGCAGCTACCGGCAGGGCTCTGCCCCGTGTCTTGCAGAGAGCAGGTTGGAGAGGAACAGTGTGGCCGCCTTCTTACTGCTGGTGAAGAACTTCATCCAGAACCACTCGGTCAACCAGGAGAGCTTGGTGCAGTGCCACGGGCCGGCCATCATCGGGGCGCTGCTGCAGAAGGTGTGGGGGCAACCAAAAGTTCCATCCCGTGGTCCACAGGACCGTCCCCCAAGGGCACCACCAGACCTGCAAGCCTCACCTCTCGCCCACAACAGGTCTCTGGGCCACTGCTGGACATGAGCACGTTGATGGCCTCCCAGATCCTCATGGACCAGGTGGCCTCTGAGGGCAGTGGGCTTCTGCTGCACCTTCTCTACCAACATCTCCTCTTTGACTTCCGCATCTGGAGCAACAGTGACTTCGCCGTCCGCTTAGGTGGGAACTTTGGGTGGGTTGAGGTTTTCTCCATCTCAAGCAGATGGGCTGGAGATCCAGGACCTCCTCCACCTTCTCCCCGCAGGGCACATCCAGTACCTGGCCAACGTCGTCAAGGACCACAAGCAGCGCATCCGCAAGAAGTATGGAGTGCAGTACATCCTGGATTCCATCAGGACCTTCTACAGGTGAGCTGCCACTTGGAGCTTGGACCTCCAAACAGTGACATGGTGGTGGGCTTTGACCCTTTGGAGTTACCAATGGGAGTAGACACCTTCTGCTTGAGGCAATATAGGTTCCTCAAGGTTGGAGAAGACCTCGAAGCTCATCCGGTTCAACCATCCAACCCCATCATGGCTACTAACCCGTGTCACCAAGTGGTCTGGCCACTTTTTGGACACCTCCAGAGATGGAGACTCCACTCTGCCCTGAGCAGCTTGTTCCAATGCTGGACCAAAGCTTGGTCAATGACCAAAGCATAAGCAAATGTCCCACCCGTGAGCATCTCATGGGATAATCTTCCAGGGTAGGAGCACGGTGGTGGGTGTAGGACCTTCCATGGCCATATCCCAGCCCCAAGCTTCCACCTAGAACTCTGACCACTCCGTCCTAAAGTCCACCCCCAACATCTCCAGCAGCATCCAAGATCATGGTGGTTCCTACAAGGAGTTGGTGCCCTTTCCTTGTCATCTCCCATGACTTTGAGGGTGCTGGAACCCTGCAGAGACCCAAGTGCATTGGGTGGACATTTCACAATGGACACAGTCCCAATGGACACAACAGGGATGTCCACACCACGGTGCCTTGGAGCTCCTCAGGTTCCATGGTGGGATTTGGGATCATGCTATGCTTGTCCTCACCAGGAATACCCACGCACCTCTATCCCTCAGTACCTCCAGGGAGAAGACCACAGCCACCGATGACATCAAGACGGTGCAGACATCCCTCTTCAGCCTGGTGAAGGAGTTCTTCTGCAGGAACTTCTCCGGGGAGGAGATGCAGAGCTTGCTGAGCTACGTGGCCGGAGTCCAGGATGAGCAGCAGGTACGGAGTCACCCAAACACCATGGGTTGGCCCAACGCTTGGCAGCAGGTGGGGAGAAGCCACTGAGGTCCTGGGAAGAAGCCACTAAGGTCCTGAGGAGGCACATGGAGACCAGTAGACAACTTATCTCCGTGTCCCACAGGTCTGTGGAGCGCTGGAGGTGATCCACAGCCTGCTGAAGGCCTCACCTGCCCAGGAGCAGCTCTTTGCCTTCCTCTTTGAGCCAGGCCACGTGGAGGTCCTGTTTTCACTGCTGGTACAGAAGAAGTTCTCAGATGAAGTGCGGGAGAGGGTCTTCAAGGTAAGATGGGTCCTCAACACCAAGTTCTTGTCATCCCCAGTGGCCAAAAGCTTTCCTGCAGGAAGGTGGCCACCACTTTCCACCTTGCCAGGTCCTCTACAAGATGTTGAAGTATGAGAAGGTCCCCGAGCGTACCAAGAACCGCCTGAAGCTGAAGGACATTGGCTACCAGGGGCTGATTGCCTTCCTCAACGAGGTCCCCAGCTCCGTGCTGCTCTTCCGCTGCCTCTCGGAGCAGGTCCTCGGGGCAGGTATCGCCCTGACCACCCATCCCAAACACATCCCATCACTGGTGGCTTCCCGCAAGGTTCAGCTGGTCTTGGGGTTGGGGGTCTTTGGTGGCTTTTGGGGACAGAAAGAGATGTCCCACTACCATATTGTCTCTCTTTGTCCATAGATCCTCCCAACTACAAGGACCTGGTGGCTCTGGTTTACCTGTCCCATCGGGCTGAATTGACCGTCCGGCTCGATATCTGCCGCAAGGTGAGTAGGACCAGGGGTGAAAGGGGCTGTGACCAAGTGGTCACCTTGAGACTGAGCTCCTTGGAGCCACCAATGGTCACCCAACTGTGCCAGGACACGGGGTCCATGGGGATGGTGCACCCCACGCACAAGAACATGGTAGGATAGAGGTGGTGCAGCACCTACTGATGGTTGTGGGAGATCCAAGATCTCAAGACCATCATCACCCAGCCCAAAGATCATGTCTCTTGATGGGAGGAGATCCAAGATCTCAAGGCCATCATCACGCAGCCCAAAGATCATGTCTCTTGATGGGAGATCCAAGATCTCAAGGCCATCATCACGCAGCCCAAAGATCATGTTCCTTGATAGGAGATCCAAGATCTCAAGGCCATCATCACGCAGCCCAAAGATCATGTCCCTTGATAAGAGGAGATCCAAGATCTCAAGGCCATCATCACCCAGCCCAAAGATCATGTCCCTTGATGGGAGATCCAAGATCTGAAGGCCATCATCTCCCAGCCCAAAGATTGTGTCCCTTGATAAGAGGAGATCCGAGATCTCAAGGCCATCATCTCCCAGCCCAAAGATCATGTCCCTTGATAGGAGGAGATCCAAGATCTCAAGGCCATCATCTCCCAGCCCAAAGATCATGTCCCTCAATAGAAGGACATCCAAGATCTCAAGACCATCATCACGCAGCCCAAAGATAATGTCTTTTGATAGGACATCCAAGATCTCAAGGCCATCGTCACCCAGCCCAAAGATCATGTCCCTTGATGGGAGATCCAAGATCTCAAGACCATCATCACCCAACCTGAAGATCATGTCCTTTGATGCAACCAAACCCCTGAGAGGCAGCCAGGAGTTGGGACAGTGTCACCAAATCTCCTCTCTGGTGTCTCTTCCAGCTCTTCCACTTGATCTACGCGCAGCAGGACATGGTGAGGCAGCTGGCGAGGTTGGCCGGCTGGCAGGACACACTCACCAAGCTCTACGTCAAGGAGTCCTATGAGTCCCGCCAGCACAACCTGGACAATGGGGGCTGCTTGGAGCTCTTCCACCTCTCGGACACGCCGAGCAAAGAGGGGACAAGCCCACCACCGGCCGAACTCCAGGAGCTGGATGTCTTCTTGCCCCTGGGCTACGAGACCTCGGACCAGGAGCTCTCGGAGGGCTTCTCTGACCACTCCATCTCCCCGAGCGGCCGCACCAAATCCTTCCACTCCTACAACTTCAAATCTTTTGACTCTTCTGACCGGGCCAGTCGGTCATCTTCTAACCCTGGTGATGGTCCTCCCTTTGAAGGTGTCTACCACCCTCTCTCCCCCTTCTCCACCTCTCCCTTCGATCTTGGGCTTGACCTGGCCAGCACCAGCTCCATGACCACGGCTGAGAGTGGTGCGCAGACCCCCACCAGCGGACCTGGCACCCCGTCCCCGCTGGAGAGCTTCAAACCCTTCCCAGGGATGCGAGCCCGGAAGAGCTCCAGCCTCTCCAACGTCCTGGATGAGAGCAGCTACCAGGACGCATTGCCCAGCGATAACATCTCCAACACCAGCAACCCCCAGGTGAGCCCCCAAACCGTCGTACCCACCACCCTTGAGCTACGTTGGCCATCAAACCTCTCACTCTTCTTCTCCGTTGACAGCAAACACCTGAGGAGGAACTGTGCAACCTCTTGACCAACATCATCTTCTCAGTCACCTGGCGTGGGGTGGAAGGCTGGGACGACGCAGCGTGGAGGGAACGTGGGCAGGTCTTCTCCGTCCTCACCAAACTGGGGACGGCGTGCGAGTTGGTGCGGCCACCTGATGAGATCAAGCGTAGGTGAGTCTTGCCCACATCCAAGTGGGTCCATCCCAAAGGAGGACCATCTTATGGAGCTTCCTGCTGTCCCACAGCCTCCTGGAGATGATGCTGGAGTCAGCCCTGACGGACCTAAAGGAGTCGGGACCCACCACCCTCCCTGGTCTCACCCACAACACCCTCAAACTGCTGCGGCTGCTCCAGGACTTCTTGTTCTCTGAGGGACACAACAACCAGGCTTTGTGGAGCGAGAAGGTGAAGGGCAGGAGGTCCTAATCCCAAAGCTGAGCTTTGAAGCCCAAGGCCAACCCCCAGCCCTGAGCCAAAGCCCTGAGCCTCCCCAGCAGCCTGGGAAACGGAACTGAGCCCAAACCCTAAACCCTAACCCTTAAACCTAATCCTAACCCTAATCCTAACCCATAACCAGTAAATCCAACCTTAACCCTTAAACCTAACCCTAAACCCTAATCCTAACCCACAACCAGTGAATCCAACCCTAACCCTTAAACCTAACCCTAAGCCCTAATCCTAACCCGTAACCAGTAAATCCGACCCTAACCCTTAAACCTAAACCTAACCCTAATCCTAACCCATAACCATTAAATCCAACCCTAACCCTTAAACCTAATCCTGACCCATAACCGGTAAATCCTACCCTTAAACCTAACCATCAGTCCTAACCTGTAAGCCTAATCCTAACCCATAACCAGTAAATCCCACCCTAACCCTTAGACCTAAACCTAATCTTAAACCCTAACCCTAATCCCAACCCATAGCTATTAAATCCAACCCTAAGATTTAAACCTAACACTAAACCCTAGCCCTTAAAACTAATCCTGACTATAACCAATAGATCCAACCCTAACCCTTAAATCTAACCCTAAACCCTAACCCTAATCCTAACACATAACCAGTAAATCCAACCCTACCCTTAAACCTAACCCTAAGCCCTAGCCCCAACCCTAATCCTAACCCATAACTGGTAAATCCAATCCTAACCCTTAAATCTAACCCTAAACCCTAACCCTAATCCTAACCCATAACCAGTAAATCCAACCTTAACCTTTAAAATTAATCTTAACCCATAACCAGTAAATCCAACCCTAACCCTTAAACCTAATCCTAACCATAACCAGTAAATCCAACCCTAACCCTTAAACCTAAACCTAATCTTAAACCCTAACCCTAATCCAAACCCATAACCAGTAAATCCAATCCTAACCCTTAAACCTAAACCTTAAACTCTAGCCCTAACCCTAATCTTAACTCATAACCAGTAAATCGACCCCTAACCCCTTAAAACTAACCTTAGCACTAACCACTAATCTTAACCCTTGATCCTATCCATAAACTCTTACCATAAACATAATCCTGTGCTCTAACCTGGTTAGCATAGCTAAGAGCTGATCCTAAAACCTATCCTTAACTCATAACCTGTATAATCTGTGTTGAAAACCCTGTCCTTAATCCTAAACTCTAACCCCTAAACCTATGCTTTAACCTTGACTCTAAATCCTTGTCAGAAACCCAGCCCCTGAACCCTAAACCTGAACCCTAACTCATAACCCTAATCTAACTGTACCTCCTAAATCAAATCCTAAACCTTAACCCTCAATCCTTGTCGTAAACCTTGACTCTAATTCTAATCCTTAGCTCTAAATCTACCACCTTTCCCTAAACTTAACCATGTCCTCTAACCCTATATGCTAAGATTTAACCCTAAACCCTAACACACAACCAGTAAATCTAACCCTGACCTGTGCTGTAAATCCCAACCCTGATCCTAAACCCTAAATCTAATCCTATACTTTAACCCTAACTCACGCTGTAAACTCTAACCCTGATCCTAAACCCTAATCCCAAATCCTATACTTTAACCCTAACTCATGCTGTAAATCCCAACCCTGATCCTAAACCCTAATCCCTAATCCTATATTTTAACCGTAACTCATGCTGTAAAATCTAATCCTGATCCTAAACCCTGACCCCTAATCCTATACTTTAACCTTAGCCCTACGTCCTTGCCATAAACCCAACTCCCTAACCCTAAACCCTTCTCCCTAACCCTAAACCCTTCTCCCTAACCCATAACCCTAACTCATAACCCTAATCTAACCGTACCTCCTAAACCCAAATCCTAAACCTTTAACCCTCCATCCTTGGTGTAAACCTTAGCCCTAAGCCAACACCCTTTCTGTAAACCTGTGTCTTCTAACCTTATATGCTAAGAACTAACCCTAAAGCCTAACTGATAACCAGTAAATCTGACCCTGACCTGTGCTGTAAATCCTAACCCTGATCCTAAACCCTAATCCCTAATCCTATACCTTAATCCTAACTCATGCTGTAAATCGTAACCCTGATCCTAAACCCTCATCCCTAATCCTATACTTTAACCCTAACTCAGCTGTAAACTCTAATCCTGATCCTAAAACCTAATCCCTAATCCTGATCCTAAATCCTAATCCCTAATCCTATACTTTAACCCTAACTCAGCTGTAAACTCTAATCCTGATCCTAAACCCTGACCCCTAATCCTATACTTTAAACCTAACTCAGCTGTAAACTCTAGTCCTGATCCTAAACCCTGACCCCTAATCCTATACTTTAACCTTAACCCAACTCCCTAACCCTAAACCCTTCTCCCTAACCTTAAACCCTTCTCCCTAACCCTAACCCCTTCTCCCTAACCCCTTCTCCCTAACCCATAACCCTAACTCATAACCCTAATGTAACCGTACCTAAACCCAAATCCTAAACCTTTAACCCTCCATCCTTGGTGTAAACCCCAACCCTTAACCCTAATCTTAACGCTTAACCCTAACCCTACTCCTTTACTGTAAACCAAACTCTGTCTTAACTCGGGACCTGTAACCTAAGCGTAGCTCCTAAATCCAAATCCTAACCCTAAATTCTTGTCATAAACCCCAATCCTAACCTGTAAACCCTAATCCTAACCCTAATCCTAATCCCCTAAACCTGTACTTTAACCTTAACCTAAATCCTTACCGTAAACCCTAAACCACAACCGTAACTGGTAACTGTGCTTCCTAAATCCTAAGCCTAAACCCTAACCCTCCATCCTTGCTGTAAACCTCAACCCTAAACCCAGTCCTAACCCTTAACCCTTCCCATAAACCATGACCTCAACCCCAACCCGTAACCCTCCTGTCGAACCCTAACTAGTTTCATAGGCTCATGGAATGAGTTGGGTTAGAAGGGACCTCAAAGCCCATCCAGTTCCAACCCCCTCCATGGGTGGGGACACCTCCTACTGGACCAGGTTGCTCCAAACCCTATCCAACCTGGTCTTCAGCAACTCCAGGGGTCAATAGAACCATGGAATGGGTTGGATTGGAAGGAGCCTCAAAGCCCATCTAGTTTCAACTACCTCCCATGGACACCTCCCACCGGACCAGGTTGCTCCAAGCCCCATCCAACCTGGTCTTCAACACCTCCAGGGATAGCATCTGGAGGTTCTGGTTGATGGCAAGTTAGAAGTATGGAACTATGGAGTGGTTTGGGTTGGAAGGGACCTCAAAGCCCGTCCAGTTCCACCCGCTACCACGAGGGGAACACCTCCCACTGGATCAGGTTGCTCCAAGCCTCATCCAACCTGGCCTGGAACACCTTTAGGGATGGAGCAGCCACATCTTCTCTGGGCAACCTGAGCCAGGACCTCCCCACCCTCATAGTTTGGCTTTAAGCTTGAGTTGGAGCTCCACTCCATCTCTAAGCTCTAACCCCTACCCATAACCCATTGAAGGAAGCTGGGGGTGGCTGGGTGGTGGGAACAGACCACCTGGTGGCTTTCCACCCCACCAGCTGGAGCAGTTAGAAGGTACACAGCCAAGTGGGGTCTCACTGTGTGTCCCCCCCAGATCTACGAGGGCGTCAGCAGTTTGCTGGACAAGCTGGGCGTCTGGTACCACCTGGCCAACGGCACCTCCGACCTCAAGGAGATGGCCCAAACGGGTCTACGCATCCTTGTAGGCTACATCATGCTGCAGGACCCCCAGGTGGGTCAACCCTTCCTGAAATGAGACCCCAGCCCTTGGGGTGGGGCTGGTGGCCCCATCTGATGTCCTACGTCCCTCCCTAGCTGCACTCGCTGGCATACGTGAAGCTTCACAGCCTTCTGCAGACCTCCTCGGCCCCCAAAAAGGATGAGGCTTGCTACCTTCTGGGCAAGCTGGAGACTCCACTGCGCCGCTCGTTAGACGCCAAATCGGAGACCTTCTCCTGGTTGGTGCCCGTTGTCCGGACACTCATGGACCAATGCTATGAGACCCTGCAGCTGCAGATCTTCCTGCCCTCCCTACCCCCAACCAACGGCAGCCCAACCTTCTATGAGGACTTCCAGCTCTTCTGCACCACCCCGGAGTGGAGAAGCTTCATCGAGAAGCACGTGGGTGCCACGTGGGCATGGGGTGGCATCACCACAGGGGGAACCCTTTTCCAGGATTAGAGGTGGATCCATGCTGCAATTGGGTCCTCGTGTCACCTCCAGGTTGGGACAACCTGTAGGGTTGACCTTCAGGGAAAGGTTGCTCATAGCTTGGATGATGGTTGGTGGGTTCCAAGCCCTGCAAACACCTCCCATCTCATCCTGATTCACTTATAGGTGCAGCCCACCATGGCCCAGTTTGAGATGGACACCTTCGCCAAGAGCCATGACCACATGTCCAATTTCTGGAATGCCTGCTACGATGCCATGATGAGCAGCTCCCAGCGACGGGAGCAGGAGAAGACAACCAGCCGCAAGATGTTCCAGGTAGTGCTTGCTCCTCGCTCCTGGGATGTCATCCTGGGGATATTCTCCTCATCCTGGGCACGTGCTCTTCACCCAAGGAGATCATTTAGCAGATGTGCTCCTCGCTCTGGGGATGTCATCGTAGGGATGGGCTCCTCATCCTGAGGATGGTATCCAGGAGACATCCTTCTCAGCTTAGGGACATGGTCTTCAGGATGTGCTCCTCCTCATCCTGAGGATGGCATCCAGGAGATGGCCTTCTCAGCTTAGGGAAATGGTCTTCAGGATGTCCTCCAGGAGTGACATCCTTCTCAGCCTGCGGACATGGTCCCGGGGATGTGCTCATCAACCAGGGGATGTGGTTTTGGGGATGTCCTCCTTGCCGTAGGGACATGCTCCTCACCCCAGGGCAAGTCTTCCCAAGGGTGTGCACCTTGCTCTGGGGCTTTCATCCTAAGGATGTGTTCCTCAGCCCAGAGACATGGTTCTTGCCCTGGGGACATGTTCTTCATCCCAGGAATATCATCCTAGGGATGTTCTCCTTACCCTGGGGATATTGCCCTCAGGAAGCGTTCCTCATCCTGGCGACGTTGTTCTGGGGACGTCCTCCTCATCCCAGAAACATCATCCCAGCGATGTATTCATCATCCTGGGGCTTCCTACCATGAATGTGCTCCTCACCTCAAGAATAACATCCTGGGGATGTTCTCCTTGCCCTGTGGACATCAACCCATGGACACTCTCCTCACCTCAGGGATGTCCCCAAGATCCAACCCTGCTGTCACTTCACTTTCCCCCTCCCTTGGCAGGAACTGGTGCTGGAACCCGTGGCGAAACGCGCCAAAGCGGAGAACATCCGTCACGCCAACGTCCTCAAGCAGACCAACAACCACCACAGCACCGTGCTGAAGCAGTGGAGGTCCTTGTGCCGTCTCCTCACCTCCCCTCGCTCCGCCTGGGCTGACCGGTGAGGCCCCACCTCGATTCCTGGGAACTGGTGGCACGGCTGGAGGTCCTCAGGGTTCCTCACTTCTACCTGTCCCTCAGGAACCCACCAGAGGTTCGGTGGAAGCTGTCAAGCGCCGAGACCTACTCCAGGATGAGGCTGAAGCTGGTGCCCAACCTGAATTTTGACCAACACTTGGAGGCCAGCGCCCTGCGGGACAATCTAGGTGAGGTTGATGAGGTCTCCCATCTCCAACTGGATACCACCAGTTGGATGTACATGGTGGGGTTCAACTGGGAGATCTCCTGGAGATTGAGTGGGACAGGGAACCTTCAAAGGACTTGTTTCCCTGCTGTGAATCATAGAATGGTTTTAGTTGGAGAAGACCTTCTAAGATCATCCGAGTCCAACCGTTGATCCTCTCCTCCTTTCAGGAGCTGAGCATCTCCACAACCCCGCTGAGTCCCTCCCCCTCGCCATGGCCAAGGAGGCCAAGGTGAGTGAGCTGGAGGATGACCAACTGGCTGAGGAGGACCTCCCTGTCCTGGACAACCAGTGAGTGTCCCCATCCCCTACTGTGGCATTGGTTCACCCAGGCTGGGGTTGTCCCCGAGGTGTCTTCTCACCCTTCTGTATCACCCAGGGCTGAGCCCAAGGAGCAGAACCAGCGGGAGAAGCTGGTGGTCTCGGAGGACTGTGAGCTGATCACGACGGTGGCTGTTGTCCCCGGTCGCCTGGAGGTGACAACCCAGCACGTCTACTTCTACGATGGCAGCAGTGAGAAGGAGGAGACAGAGGGAGGTAACGGCGTGTGCTCCTCAGGGGTTCCTTGCAGCAAGGTGGGGTGAGGAACCCCCCACCCAACCCATCTCCCCCCATGAACCCATCACACCAGGTGCTGGTTGGGTTGGGGAGGTCTCCTCCCAGCCCCAGGGCGATGGTGGTCTCCATCCCTATCTCAGGAAGGAGAATTCAGGTGGACAATGACTCCTACAGGGTTCTGTGTCCCCTTCTCTCGGCAGGGATCGGCTATGACTTCAAGCGCCCCTTGTCCCACCTCCGTGAGGTCCACCTCCGCCGTTACAACCTCCGCCGCTCTGCGCTGGAGCTCTTCTTCATCGACCAGGCCAACTACTTCCTCAACTTCAAGAAGAAGGTGGTGGCAACCTTCTCTTCACCCTAGAACCTCACCAAAGGCCATGGCGTAGTGTCCAACCTCTCCGTGTCCCCCTAGGTGAGGAACAAGGTGTACTCCTGCATCCTTGGCTTGCGACCACCCAACCAGATCTACTTCGGCAGTCGGTCACCTCAGGAACTGCTGAAAGCCTCGGGGCTCACCCAGGTACCGACTTCTCCTTGCCCACTCCCACCCCACATCTCCTGGATGGCAAAGGGGAGGGCACCAGTGTGGGACCAGGAATGGCCGTAGGACCAAAAGTGGGCGTGGAACCAGGGATGGCCATGGAATGGAGATGGCTGTGGGATCACAGGGGTCATAGGACAGGAGATGACCAGCAGGGATGGCTGTAGGACCAGAGGTGGCCATGGGACAAGGGATGGTCGTGGGACCAGAGATGGCCATGGGACCACTGATGGCCATGGAATGGAGATGGCTGTGGGACCACAGGGGTCGTAGGACAGGAGATGACCAGCAGGGATGGCTGTAGGACCAGAGGTGGCCATGGGACAAGGGATGGTCGTGGGACCAGGGATGGCCATGGAATGGGGATGGCCGTGGGACAGGGGGTGGCCTCAGGACCACGGGTGGCTGTAGAATGGAGGTGGCCATGGGAGAGGAGATGGCAATGGGACCAAGGGAGGCCATGAGATAGGAATGGCCATGGGACAGGAGATGGTGATGGGACCAGAGATGGCTATGGGGCAGGAGATGGCCGTGGGACCAAGAGTGGGCATGGAATGGAGATGGCCATGGGACAGGGATGGCCACAGAACATGGGATGGCCATGGGACAGGGGGTGGTGATGGGACCAGGGGTGGCCATGGGACAGGAGATGGCCATGGGACCAGGGGTGGGCATGGAATGGAGATGGCAGTGGGACCAGGGATGACCATGAGACTAGTGATGGCCATGGAATGGAGATGCCGTAGGACTGGAGATGACCATGAAATGAGGATGGCCGTGGGACCAGAGAGGCCATGGGACACAATGAGATCAGGGGTGGGTGTGGAACCAGGGATAGCCATGGAATGGAGATGGCTGTGGGGCACGATGGCCACGGGATCAGGAATGGCCATGGGACAGGAGATGGTGATGGGACCAGAGATGGCCATGGGAGCAGGAATGGCCATGGGACAGGAGATTGTGACGGGACAGGAGATGGTGACAGGACAGGAGATGGCCATGGGACCAAGAGTGGGCATGGAATGGAGATGGCTGTGGGACAGGAGATGGCCATGGGACCAGGGATGGCCATGGAATGGGAATGCTGTGGAACCGGAGATGACCATGAAATGGAGATGGTCATGGGACATGGTGGCCATGGGACAGGGTGTGGGCAAAGGACCAGGGATGGCCATGGGACACAATGGCTGTGGGACCAGGACTGGAATGGGGACAGCAATGGGCCCACACACAGCTGTAGGGCCAAGGACAACTGAGGGAGCAGAGATGGTCTGGGACCAAGGATGGCCCAGGGGCGGTCACAGCTATGGGGTGAAGGTGTCTGCCCGTCTCCTGCCCCATCTCAGCACCTTCGCTTCTCTCCAGAAATGGGTCCTGCGGGAGATCTCCAACTTCGAGTACCTCATGCAGCTCAACACCATCGCAGGACGCACCTACAACGATCTCTCCCAGTACCCTGTGGTGAGTCCCATGTCCACCTCCGCCGTCCTCCCAGTGAGCTCAGGCCCTCTCCAGCCTCACCCACGTCCCGTCCCCACCCAGTTCCCCTGGATCCTGCGGGATTACGTCTCCGAGACCCTTGACCTCACCAACCCAGCCGTGTTTCGGGACCTCTCCAAACCCATCGGAGTTGCCAACGAGCGACACGCCCGGGACGTCAAGGAGAAGTGAGTACTCCAAAGATGGGGCATGTAGAGAACATCGCGTTGGCTCCTGGTGGAACCCATCCCACCTCACCTCCAGGTATGAGAGCTTTGAGGACCCCACGGGCACAGTGGACAAGTTCCACTACGGGACACACTACTCCAACGCAGCGGGCGTCATGCACTACCTGATCCGCACCGAGCCCTTCACCACCCTCCACATCCAACTGCAGAGCGGCAGGTGGGCACCCAACGGGAGGACCTCAAGGAGGGGACGTGGAAGAGGATGAGGAGACTCCAACTAGGTGTCCTCTACCACCAGGTTTGACTGCTCGGACCGGCAATTCCACTCGGTGCCGGCGGCGTGGCAAGCCCGCATGGAGAACCCTGTGGACGTCAAGGAGCTCATCCCTGAGTTCTTCTACTTCCCTGAGTTCCTGGAGAACCAGAATGGTAAGGAGCACCCGTTGTCCTCACCATGAGGACAACCACCCCTGGGAGGATGGTGGGCTTCAGCGTCCCTCAATCTCTGCAGGCTTCGACCTGGGCTGCCTGCAGCTCTCCAACGAGAAGGTGGGTGACGTGGTGCTGCCGCGGTGGGCGCGCTCTCGAGAAGACTTCATCTACCAGCACCGTAAAGCCCTGGTGAGATGGTGGAGCTTCACCCCAACCTTTCCTCCACTCCCACCCCTGGGGGGCCGTTATGGAGGGCTGGTGGACATTTTAGCCCACCTTGATGCTCCGTTCTTGGACAGGAGTCCGAGTACGTCTCAGCCCACCTCCACGAGTGGATCGACCTCATTTTTGGGTACAAGCAACGAGGTCCAGCTGCCGTGGAGGCCCTCAATGTCTTCTACTACTGCACCTATGAAGGTGAGCCATGGGACAAGGAGGTGTGGGGACACCTGGCAGGTGGCCCGCCATGACCATCCTCCTCTGCAGGGGCTGTGGACCTGGACGCCATTGCCGACGAGACACAGAGGAAAGCTCTGGAGGGCATCATCAGCAACTTTGGGCAGACACCTTGCCAGCTCCTCAAGGTAGCTCCTCCCTCTACCCCCAAATAGCCCCTTTTGAGGGGACAACCCATCTTCTCACAGGTTCTCTTGTCTCCACCAGGAGCCCCATCCCGCTCGGCTCTCAGCAGAGAGCGCGGCCCGGAGGTTGGCTCGCCTCGACACACGCTCCCCCAACATCTTCGAGAACCTGGACCAACTCAAATCCTTCTTTGTGGAGGTGAGGACAACCCTGGGAGGTCCTCGGTCAGGACTCAAGGGATGGAGGTGACCAGGGAGGTGCCCACCAGTTGCTGTCTCCTCGTAGGGTATCAGCGATGGGGTGGCCCTGGTGCAAGCTGTGGTCCCCAAGAACCAAGCGCACTCCTTCATCACTCAGGGATCCCCTGATGTCCTGGTGAGTGTGGGGCCACCAGACCCCAAACCCAACGCTGGCTCCCGCGGTGGGAACTGTGTCACCTCCATCTCTTCCTAGGTCACCGTGAGTGCTAACGGCTTGTTGGGAACCCATAACTGGTTACCCTACGACAAGAACATCTCCAACTACTTCAGCTTCACCAAAGACCCCACCATCTCCAACGCCAAGTGAGTCGGGCACGTGGCTTTCAGGGATAGTCCTTGGAGATGCCACCAGCCCACCCATGGCTTTGGCATCATCCCATGTCCCTCTCCACCAGGACCCAGCGGTTCCTGCAGGGCCCCTTCGCCCCCGGAGTGGACCTCTGCTCCCGGACCTTGGCCGTGTCCCCCGATGGGAAGCTGCTCTTCAGTGGGGGACATTGGGACAACAGCCTCCGTGTCACTTTGCTGGCCAAAGGGAAGGTGGTTGGTCACATCACCCGGCACATAGGTCCGTCCTGATGAGGAAGGTCTGATGATGGTCCTGTGGGTTTGTAGAGCCAAGGGGGTGGCAGGGGACATGTGGGCAGGCAGAGGACATCTCCTTGTGTCTCCCATCTTCTGAGGACACTCCAGGCTTCATCTGGGAGCCAGGGTGGGATTAGAGGTAGCAGCATCTCCACACCCCACAACACGTCTCGGTGGCCTCCTAAGGAGTTGGGGTGCTGAGACAGGACCTCTCTGGGTGTCACAGATGTTGTCACCTGCCTCGCACTTGACCTCTGTGGTATCTACCTCATCTCTGGATCCCGGGACACCACCTGCATGGTCTGGCAGGTCCTACAGCAGGTAGGAGGTTGACCCTTCCCCCCGTGCTCCAACCAGGAGGAGCTCATGGTGGACATTGCCACCAGGTCACTAAGGTCCTCGTGTCCCCAACCCACCAGGGTGGGTTTTCCAGTGGTTTGGCTCCCAAACCCGTCCAAGTCCTTTATGGTCACGACGCTGAGGTGACGTGCGTGGCCATCAGCACCGAGCTGGACATGGCGGTGTCGGGCTCCAAGGTGAGCTGGGCTGGTTGGTGGTGGTGGCAGCTGGTGGGGTAGATGATGCCACCATCATCCTCCCTGTGTCCCCTTTCCTCCCGTAGGACGGTACCATCATCATCCACACCATCCGCCGAGGTCTCTTCATCCGGTCCTTGCGGCCACCGGGTGAGAGCTCGCCACCCGCTGTCCTCTCCCACCTGGCGGTGGGACCAGAGGGGCAGGTGGTCGCCCAAACTGCTGTGGGTCAACGAACATGCTTGAAGGTATGGCCAAGTGTCCTTGTGTCCTCCTCCTTGGCACCATCAGCGCGTGCTCCACTCTCTTTGCTCTTGTCTTCTAGGACAGGTTTGCGTTGCACCTCTACTCGGTCAACGGGAAACACCTCTCCACCGTCCCCCTGGACCAGGAGGTGACGGCCATGTGCTTGACGGAGGACTTCGTGGTGCTGGGGACCATGCAGTGCGGGCTGGAGATCCGGGACCTCCAGAGGTAAGAGCTACCACCCACCTTGTCCCACTCCAACCGACCCTTTGGAGCACCCAGAAGGGTTGAGGGGTCCCATCCCACCACTCATCTTCTCACAGTCTCCAGGCAACCGTGTCCCCAGTGCCCATGAGGGTCCCCGTCCACAGCGTGTCCGTCACCAAGGAGAAGAGTCACATCTTGGTGGGCTTGGAGGATGGGAAGCTCATCGTGGTGGGCGCTGGGCAGCCCACTGAGGTGAGCATGGACATTCGCCGCCCGGGTGGTGGTGGGGCTGCGGGTGGTGGGGTTTGGTGTCTGCTGGGTTGGGGACATCAGCGTGTCCTCCTCGCTCAGCAGATGGGAAGGGATGCGGGAGGGGGTATGGGAAAGGGAGGGGGTGGAGGTGGGGATGGAGGTGGAAATGAGGATGAAAGTGGGGATGGAGATGGGGATGGGGATGGAGGTGGAGGTGGGGATGGAAGTGGGGATGGAGATGGGGATGGGGATGGAGGTGGAGGTGGGGATGGAAATGGGGATGGAGGTGGAGGTGGGGATGGAAATGGGGATGGAGGTGGAGATGGGGATGGAGGTGGAGATGGAGATGGGGATGGAGCTGGGGATGGAGGTGGAGGTGAGGATGGAGGTGGAGGTGAGGATGGAGGTGGAGGTGGGGATGGAGCTGGAGGTGGGGATGGAGATGGGGATAGATATGGAGGTGGAGATGGGGATGGAGGTGAGAATGGAGGTGGAGATGGGGGTCGAGGTGAGGATGGAGGTGGAGGTGAGGGTGGGGATGGGGGTGGAGGTGGGGATGGAGGTGGAGGTGGGGATGGAGGTGGAGGTGGGGATGGAGGTGGAGGTATACTTGGAGATGGAGGTGGAGATATAGTTGGAGATGGAGGTGGAGATGGGGGTGGAGGTGAAGGTGGGGATGGAGGTGGAGATATAGTTGGAGATGGAGGTGGAGATGGGAATGGAAGTGGAGATGGGGATGGAGATGGGGACAGGGAAGTGGGTGTGGAATGGGCTGGGGTTGAAGAGTGGGATGGGGATGGAGAAGAGATGGAAGTTTGGAAGGAGGATGGAGGTGGAGAAGGGGATGAGATGGAGAACAGGATGGAGAAGGAGATGAGATGGATGAGAACATGGGCTTCTGGAAGGGAATGGGGGTTTGGAAAGGGATGGGGAATGGGCTGATGGACCTGGGGACGGGGATGGTAGATGATTGCTCCCCTCACCACCACCTCCTCCCCAAGGTGCGACCAGGCCAGTTCCACCGGCGGCTTTGGCGCTCTACAAGGCGCATCTCCCAGGTCTCGTCCGGCGAGACGGAATACAACCCCGCCGAGAGCAAGTCCTAGGCTGGAACCCACCACCCACGTACCCACCACCCAACTGGGGGGGTCTGATGTCCTCACCCACCACCAAGAGCCGGACCAGGAGGGGAGAGGGACTCCCCGAGCTCCACCCATGTGCTTCTCCAACTCCTGCTGGAGTGGGGACACGGAATGTCCCACCTTCAACGTGGGGGACACCTTCTTCTTCTTGTGGTGGGACAGGAGATGAGGAGAAGGTGGGGACCCCTCGCTGGGAAGGGGGGTGCCCGTCCGCCCGCTGGCCAGGAGCCGGTGCCGAGGCCCAACCGTGGTTTTTTTTACCCATTTTTAGGTCTTTTACAGAAAAAAAATTGATTAAAATTAATATATGAGTGAAAAAAAAACCCACGAGGAGATCCTTGAGTGTCCTTCAAGGGGACAAAGCCACCAGTGGGACCGGACTGGTTCTGTACTGGGCTGTACTGGGATCGGACTGGTCCTGTACTGAAGCTGTACTGGGGGCTTTAATGGGGCTGTACTGGGGCTGACTGGTAGTGGACTGATTCTGTACTGGGGCTGTACTGGGGGCTTTATTGGGTCTGTACTGGGGCTGACTGGTACTGGACTGGTTCTGTACTGGGCTGTACTGGGGGCTTTAATGGGGCTGTATTGAGGCTAATGTACCAAACTGGTTCTGTACTGGGGCTGACTGGTACTGGACTAGTTCTGTACTGGGCTGTACTGGGGGCTTTAATGCATCTGTACTGGGGCTGACTGCGATCGGACTGGTTCTGTACTGGGCTGTACTGGGAGCTTTAATGGGGCTGTACTGGGGCTGATGTACCAAACTGGTTCTGTACTGGTTCTATACTGGGGCTGTACTGGTGCCATACTGGGTGCTGGGGTGGTGCCAATGCAGTACTGGGGCTGTACTGGGAGCTGGTGCTTTACTGGTGCTGTACTGGAGTTACACTGGGTGCAGGTTCTGTACTGGTGCTGTACTGGAGTTATACTGGGTGCAGGTGCTGTACTGTGGGCTTTAATGGGGCTGTACTGGGGCTGACTGGTACTGGACTGGTTCTGGACTGGGCTGTACTGGAGGCTTTAATGGGGCTGACTGGTACTGGACTGGTTCTGGACTGGGGGCTTTATTGCGTCTGTACTGGGGCTGACTGGTACCGGACTGGTTCTGTACGGGGCTGTACTGGGGCTGATGTACCAGACTGGTTCTGTTCTGGTTCTGTACTGGGGCTGTACTGGTGCCATACTGGGTGCTGGGGTTGTGCCAATGCAGTACTGGGAACTGGTGCTTTACTGGGTGCCGCATTGGTGCTGTACTGGTTTATACTGGGAGCTGTGCTGGAGCTGTTTGGTGCCAATGCTGTACTGGTGTCATACTGGTACTGTCCTAGTGCTGTGCTGGGGTTATACTGGGGCTGTGCTGGTGCTGTACTGGTGCCATACTGGGAGCTGTGCTGGTGCAGCACTGGTGCCATACTGGGGCCATCCCAGGGCTGTACTGGTGTTGTACTGGAGTTATACTGGGTGCAGGTGCAGTACCGGTGTTGTACTGGAGTTATACTGGGAGCTGGTGCTGTACTGGTGCTGTACTGGAGTTATACTGGGAGCTGGTGCTGTACTGGTGCTGTACTGGAGTTCTACTGGGTGTGGGTGCCATACTGGTACTGTACTGGTGCTGTACTGGTATTGTACTGATGCCATACTGGTACCATACTGGTCACTGGAGCAGGAGCAGCCGCTGCACTGGGGCTGTAACTGGTACTGGGGCCAAACTGGGACTGTACCGGGGAGTTTTGCGTCTCAGCTCACACATGTCACGAGTTTTCGGGTCTCAGCTCAAAGGTGTCATGAGTTTTGGGTCTCAGCTCAGGTGTGTCACGAGTGTTTTGGTCTCTGCTCACATGTGTCACGAATTTCAGGGTCTCAGCTCACACATATCATGAGTACTTTGGTCTCAGCTCAGATGTGTCATGAGTTTGGGGTCTCAGCTCACACGTGTCACGAGTGTTTTGGTCTCAGCTCTCATAAGTCATGAGCTTTAGGGTCTCAGCTCACACATGTGACGAGTGTTCTGGTCTCATCTCCATGTGTCATGAGCTTTGGTCTCAGCTCACACCTGCCGTAAGTTTTGGTTCTCAGCAAACACATGTCATGAATATTTTGGTCTCAGCTCACAAGTGTCATGAGTTTCGGATCTCTGTTCACATATGTAACGAGTTTTAGGGTCTCAACTCCAGGTGTCATGAGTTTTAGGGTCTCAGCTCACTCGTGTCACGAGTGTTTTGGTCTCAGCTCACACATGTCATGAGTTTTAGGGTCTCAGCTCACAGGTGTTACAAGCGTTTCGGTCTCAGCTCACGTGTGTCATGAGTTTTAGGGTCTCAGCTCAAAGGTGTCATGAGTTTTGGGTCTCAACTCATGTTTGTCACGAGTGTTTCGGTCTCAGCTCACATATGTCACGAATTTCAGGGTCTCAGCTCACACACATCACGAGTATTTTGGTCTCAGCTCAGACTTGTCATAAGTTTGGGGTCTCAGCTCACACATGTCATGAGTTTTAGGGTCTCAGCTCACACATGTGACGAGTGTTTTGGTCTCATCTCCATGTGTCATGAGCTTTGGTCTCAGCTCACATGTGTCATGAGTTTTTGGTTCTCAGCACACACATGTCACAAATGTTTTGGTCTCAGCTCATGCGTGTCATGAGTTTTGGGTCTCTGTTCACACATGTAACGAGTTTTAGGGTCTCAACTCCAGGTGTCATGAGTGTTTGAGTCTCAGCTCACACCTGTCATGAGTTTTAGGGTCTCAGCTCCCTCGTGTCACAAGTGTTTCGGTCTCAGCTCACGCTTGTCATGAGTTTTGGGTCTCAGTTCATGCATGTCACAAGTTTTATGGTCTCAGCTCACACATGTCATGAGTTTTGGGTCTCAGCTCATGTGTGTAACGAGTGTTTCGGTCTCAGCTTGGGTGTGTCATGTGTTTTACAGTGTCAGCTCACACGTGTCACGAATGTTTCGGTCTCAGCTCCACACGTTATGAGTTTTGGATCTCAGCTCATGGATATCACAAGTGTTTTGCTGTCAGCTTATGTGTGTCATGAGTTTTAGGGTCTCAGCTCACGTGTCAAAAATATTTTGATCTTAGCTCGCAGATGTCATGAGTTTTGGGTCTCAACTCACACGTGTCACGAGTTTTGGGTCTCAACTCACACATATCATGAGTTTTAGGGTCTCAGCTCAAAGATGTCATGAATTTTGGGTCTCAACTCGTGTTTCATGAGTACTTTGGTCTCAGCTCACACGTGTCATGAGTTTGGGTCTCAGCTCATGCATGTCACGAGTGTTTTGGTCTCAGCTCTCGTAAGTCATGAGCTTTAGGGTCTCAGCTCACACATGTCATGAGTGGTTTTGTCTCAGCTCACGTGTCACGAGTTTTAGGGTCTCAGCTCGTGTGTCACGAGTGTCTGGGTCTCAGCTCAGATATGTCATGAGTTTTGGGTCTCAGCTCACATGTGTCATGAGCTTAAGGGTCTCAGCTCATGTGTGTCACGAGTTTTAGTGTCTCTGCTTACACATGTCACAAGTTTTATGGTCTCAGCTCCACGTGTCATGAGTTTTGAGTCTCAGCTCAGGTGTGTCATGAGTTTTAGTGTCTCAGCTCACACATGTCACAAATATTTTGGTCTCTGCTCACACATGTCATGAGTGCTTTGGTCTCAGCTCACAAGTGTCATGGGCTTTAGGGTCTCAGCTCACACCTGTCATGAGTTTTGGGTTTCAGCTCATGTGTGTCATGAGTTTTGGGTCTCGGATCATGCGTGTCACACATTTTTGGGTCTCTGCTCACATACGTCACGAGTGTTTTGGTTCTCAGCTCAAAGGTGTCACAAGTTTTTAGGGTCTCAGCTCCACCTGTCATGAGTTTTACGGTCTCAGCTCCACCTGTCGTAAGTTTTAGGGTCTCAGCTCACACGTGTCATGATTTTGGGGTCTCAGCTCACGTGTCACGAGTTTTGGGTCTCAACTCACACATGTCATGAGTTTTGGGTCTCAGCTCACATGTGTGACGAATTTTGGATCTCAGCTCATACATATCACGAGATTTAGAGTCTCAGCTCACATATGTCACAAGTTTTATGGTCTCAGTTTACACATGCCATGAGTTTTGGGTCTCAGCTCACTCGTTTCACGAGTGTTTCAGTCTCAGCGCACGTGTCACAAGTTTTGGGTCTCAGCTCACACGTGTCATGAATTTTAGGGTCTCAGCTCATCGGTCATGAGTTTTGGGTCTCAGCTCAAAGCTGTTATGAGTTTTGGGTCTCAAATCATGTGTGTTTCATAAGTGTTTTGGTCTCAGCTCACATATGTCACGAGTTTTAGGGTCTCAGCTCACACATGTCGTAAGTTTTGGTCTCAGCTCACACATGTCATAAGTTTTGGGTCTCAGCTCATGTGTGCCACGAGTTTTGGGTCTCGTCTCCATGTGTCATGAGCTTTGGTCTCAGCTCACACCTGTCATGAGTTTTGGTTCTCAGCACACACATGTCACGAATGTTTTGGTCTCAGCTCACGCGTGTCATGAGTTTTGGGTCTCTGTTCACACATGTAACGAGTTTTAGGGTCTCAACTCCAGGTGTCACGAGTGTTTGAGTCTCAGCTCACACCTGTCATGAGTTTTAGGGTCTCAGCTCCCTCGTGTCACAAGTGTTTCGGTCTCAGCTCACGCTTGTCAGGAGTTTTGGGTCTCAGCTCACATGTGTCATGAGTTTTGGGTCTCAGTTCATGTATGTCATGAGTTTTTCGGTCTCAGCTCACGTGTCATGAGTTTTAGGGTCTCAGCTCATGTGTGTAACGAGTGTTTCGGTCTCAGCTCGGGTGTGTCATGTGTTTTACAGTGTCAGCTCACACGTGTCACGAATGTTTCGGTCTCAGCTCCACACGTTATGGGTTTTGTGTCTCAGCTCATGAATATCACGAGTGTTTTGCTGTCAGCTTATGTGTGTCATGAGTTTTAGGGTCTCAGCTCACGTGTCAAAAATATTTTGGTCTTAGCTCGCAGATGTCACGAGTTTTGGGTCTCAACTCACACGTGTCATGAGTTTTAGGGTCTCAACTCATGTTTCATGAGTACTTTGGTCTCAGCTCACACGTGTCATGAGTTTGGGTCTCAGCTCATGCATGTCACGAGTGTTTTGGTCTCAGCTCTCGTAAGTGATGAGCTTTAGGGTCTCAGCGGTCTCAGCTCATGTGTGTCACGAGTGTCTGGGTCTCAGCTCAGATATGTCATGAGTTTTGGGTCTCAGCTCACATGTGTCATGAGCTTAAGGGTCTCAGCTCATGTGTGTCACGAGTTTTAGTGTCTCTGCTCACACATGTCACAAGTTTTATGGTCTCAGCTCCACGTGTCACGAGTGTTTTGGTCTCAGCTCATGTATCACAAATTTCTAGGTCTCAGCTCACATGTGTCACGAGTTTTAGGGTCTCAGCTCACGTCTCACAAATTTTGGGTCTCAGCTCACACATGTCACGAGTTTTGGGTCTCAGCTTACACATGTCACAAGTTTTAGGGTCTCAGCTCACACGTGTCACAAATGTTTCAGTCTCAGCTCCACATGTCATGAGTGCTTTGGTCTCACCTCACAAGTGTCGTGAGCTTTAGGGTTTCAGCTCACACCTGTCATGAGTTTTGGGTCTCAGCTCACACATGTCACAAGTTTTGGGTCTCAGCTCACATGTATCATGAGTTGTAGGGTCTCAACTCCATATGTCACGAGTGTTTTGGTCTCAGGTCATGTGTGTCACAAGTTTTGGATCTCAGCTCAATGGTGTCATGAGATTTGGGTCTCATGAGTTTTAGGGTCTCAGCTCATGTGTGTCACGAGTGTTTGGTCTCAGCTCAGAAGTGTCATGAGTTTTACAGTCTCAGCTAACATGGTTAACGAATGTTTCAATCTCAGCTCCACATGTCACAAGTTTTGGGTCTCAGCTCACATGTATCATGAGTTTTAGGGTCTCAACTCCATGTGTCACGAGTGTTTTGGTCTCAGCTCGTGTGTGTCACAAGTTTTGGATCTCAGCTCAATGGTGTCGTGAGATTTGGGTCTCATGAGTGTCATGGGTCTCAGCTCATGTGTGTCACGAGTGTTTTGGGCTCAGCTCACATGTGTCAGGAGTTTTAGGGTCTCAGCTCATGTGTGTCATGAGTTTTAGGGTCTCGGCTCCACCTGTCATAAGTTTTGTTCTCAGCTCACACGTGTCACGAGTGTTTTGATCTCAGCTCACACATGTCATGATTTTTAGGGTCTCAGCTCCACATGTCAAAAATTTTGGGTCTCAGCTCACACATGTCACAAGTTTTACGGTCTCAGCTCCACGTGTCATGAAGTTTGGGTCTGAGCTCATGTGTGTTACGAGTGTTTCAGTCTCAGCTCAGGAGTGTCATGAGTTTTAGGGCCTCAGCCCAACATGTGTCATGTGTTTTGGGTTTCAGCTCATGTGTGTCATGAGTTTTGGGTCTCGGACCATGCGTGTCACACGTTTTTGGGTCTCACCTCACACGTGTCATGAGTGTTTGGGTCTCAGCTCACACCTGTCATGAGTTTTAGGGTCTCAGCTCACTCGTGTCACGAGTGTTTCGGTCTCAGCTCACACGTGTCATGAAGTTTGGGTCTCAGCTCACACATGTCATGAGTTTTGGGTCTCAGCTCATCTGTCATGAGTTTTGGGGTCTCAGCTCAAAGCTGTTATGAGTTTTGGGTCTCAAATCATGTGTGTCACAAGTGTTTTGGTCTCAGTTCATATGTGTCATGATTTTTAGGGTCTCAGCTCCACATGTCACAAATTTTGGGTGTCAGCTCACACATGTCACAAGTTTTACAGTCTCAGCTCCACGTGTCATGAAGTTTGGGTCTGAGCTCATGTGTGTCACGAATGTTTCAGTCTCAGCTCCACCTGTCACGAGTTTTAGGGTCTCAGCTCATGTGTGACCTGAGTGGTTTTGTCTCAGCTCATGTGTGTCACGAGTTTTGGTGTCAGCTCACACCTGTCATGAGTTTTGGTTCTCAGCACACACGTGTCACGAGTGTTTTGGTCTCAGCTCATGTGTGTCACGAGTGTTTGGGTCTCAGTTCAAATGTGCCATGAGTTCTAGGGCCTCAGCTTACTTGTCACGAGTTTTGGGTCTCAGCTCACATATGTCATGAGTTTTAGGGTCTCAGCTCATGTGTGTCACGAGTGTCTGGGTCTCAGCTCACATGTATCATGAGTTTTAGGGTCTCAACTCCATGTGTCACGAGTTTTATGGTCTCAGCTCATGTGTGTCATGAGTTTTGGGTCTCAGCTCAATGGTGTCTTGAGATTTGGGTCTCATGAGTGTCATGAGTTTTAGGGCCTCAGCCCAACACCTGTCATGTGTTTTGGGTTTCAGTTCATGTGTGTCATGAGCTTTGGGTCTCGGACCATGAGTGTCACACGTTTTTGAGTCTCTGCTCACACACGTCACAAATGTTTTGGGTCTCAGCTCAAAGGTGTTATGAGTTTTTTCGGTCTCAGCTTACACGTGACACGAGTTTTATGGTCTCGGCTCCACGTGTCATGAGTTTTGGTTCTCAGCACACACATGTCAGCAGTGTTTTGGTCTCAGCTCAGGTGTGTCACGACTTTTATGTTCTCTGCTCCACATGTCACAAATTTTGGGTCTCAGCTCACACATGTCATGAGTTTTGGGTCTCAGCGTGTCATGAGTTTTACGGTCTCAGCTCACACGTGTCACGAATGTTTCAGTCTCAGCTCCACATATCATGAGTTTAGGGTCTCAGCTCATGTATGTCACGAGTTTTGGGTCTCAGCTCACATGTATCATGAGTTTTAGGGTCTCAACTCCATGTGTCACGAGTGTTTTGGTCTCAGCTCATGTGTGTCACAAGTTTTGGATCTCAGCTCAATGGTGTCATGAGATTTGGGTCTCATGAGTGTCATGGGTCTCAGCTCATGTGTGTCACGAGTGTTTTGGGCTCAGCTCACATGTGTCAGGAGTTTTAGGGTCTCAGCTCATGTGTGTCATGAGTTTTAGGGTCTTGGCTCCAACTGTCATAAGTTTTGTTCTCAGCTCACACGTGTCACGAGTTTTGGCTCTCAGCTCATGCGTGTCATGAGTTTTGGGTCTCAGTTCATAAGTGTCACGAGTGTTTCGGTCTCAGCTCACACGTGTCATGAGTTTTGGGTCTCAGCTCAAAGCTGTTATGAGTTTGGGGTCTCAAATCATGTGTGTCACGAGTATTTTGGTCTCAGTTCATATCTGTCATGATTTTTAGGGTCTCAGCTCCACATGTCAAAAATTTTGGGTCTCAGCTCACACATGTCACAAGTTTTACGGTCTCAGCTCCACGTGTCATGAAGTTTGGGTCTGAGCTCATGTGTGTTACGAGTGTTTCGGTCTCAGCTCAGGAGTGTCATGAGTTTTAGGGCCTCAGCCCAACATGTGTCATGTGTTTTGGGTTTCAGCTCATGTGTGTCATGAGTTTTGGGTCTCGGACCATGCGTGTCACATGTTTTTGGGTCTCACCTCACACGTGTCACGCGTGTTTTGGGTCTCAGCACAAACGTGTCACGAGTTTTGGTTCTTAGCTCAATGGTGCCATGGGTGTTTTGATCTCAGCTCACACATGTCACAACTTTTATGGTCTCAGCACAAACGTGTCATGAGCTTTAGGGTCTCAGCTCACACGTGTGACGAGTGTTTTGGTCTCATCTCCATGTGTCATGAGCTTTGGTCTCAGCTCACACCTGTCATGAGTTTTGGTTCTCAGCACACACATGTCATGAGTGTTTTGGTCTCAGTTCATGGGTGTCATGAGTTTTGGGTTTCTGTTCACACATGTAACGAGTTTTAGGGTCTCAACTCTATGTATCACCAGTGTTTCGGTCTCAGCTGACACCTATCATTAGTTTTAGGGTCTCAGCTCACTCATGTCACGAGTGTTTTGGTGTCAGCTCACACGTGTCACGAGTTTTGGGTCTCAGCTCATGTGTGTCACGAGTGTTTGGGTCTCAGTTCAAATGTGTCATGAGTTCTAGGACCTCAGCTTACGTGTCACGAGTTTTGGTCTCAGCTCACATGTGTCATGAGTTTTGTGTCTCAGCTCACACGTGTCACAAGATTTATGGTCTCAGCTCCTGTGTGTCGTGAGTTTTGGGTCTCAGCTCAATGGTGTCTTGAGATTTGGGTCTCATGAGTGTCACGAGTTTTAGGGCCTCAGCCCAACACCTGTCATGTGTTTTGGGTTTCAGCTCATGTGTGTCATGAGTTTTGGGTCTCGGATCATGCGTGTCACACGTTTTTCGGTCTCTGCTCACACACGTCACAAGAGTTTTGGGTCTCAGCTCAAAGGTGTTATGAGTTTTTTCGATCTCAGCTCACACATGTCACAAGTTTTATGGTCTCAGCTCACGTGTCATGAGTTTTAGGGTCTCAGCTTAAAGGTGTCACGAGTTTTGGGTCTCAACTCATGTGTTTCATGAGTATTTTGGTCTCAGCTCAGATGTGTCACGAGTTTGGGTTCTCAGCACACACGTCATGAGTTTTGGGTCTCAGCGCGTCATGAGTGTTTCGGTCTCAGCTCACACGTGTCACGAATGTTTCAGTCTCAGCTCCACATGTCATGAGTTTGGGGTCTCAGGTCATGTATGTCACGAGTTTTGGGTCTCAGCTCACATGTATCATGAGTTTTAGGGTCTCAACTCCATGTGTCATGAGTGTTTTGGTCTCAGCTCGTGTGTGTCACGAGTTTTGGATCTCAGCTCAATGGTGTCATGAGATTTGGGTCTCACGAGTGTCACGAGTTTTAGGGTCTCAGCTCACACCTGTCATGAGTTTAGGGTCTCAGCTCATGTGTGTCACGAGTGTTTTGGTCTCAGCTCACGTATCACAAATTTCAGGGTCTCAGCTCACATGTGTCACGAGTTTTAGGGTCTCAGCTCATGTGTGTCACGAATGTTTCAGTCTCAGCTCCACATGTCATGAGTTTTGCGTCTCAGCTCATGTGTGTCACGAGTGTTTTGGTGTCAGCTTAGACGTGTCATGAGTTTTAGGGTCTCAGCTCAGACATGTCACAAATATTTTAGTCTGAGCTCACACCTGTCATGAGTTTTGGGTCTCAACTCACACGTGTCACGAGTGTTTTGGGTATCAGCTCAAAGGTGTCATGAGTTTTTAGGATTTCAGCTCACGCATGTCATGAGTGTTTCGGTCTCAGCTCCACATGTCCTGACTTCTGGGTTTCAACTCACATATGTCATGAGTTTTAGGGTCTCAGCTCATGTGTGTCACAAGTTTTGGGTCTCACCTCAGAAGTGTCATGAGCTTTAGGGTCTCAGCTCACACCTGTCATTTGTTTTGGGTTTTAGCTCATGTGTGTCATGAGTTTTGGGTCTCGGACCATGAGTGTCACACGTTTTTGGGTCTCTGCTCACGCATGTCACGAGTGTTTTGAGTCTCAACTCACATACGTCACAAGTTTTGGGTCTCAGCTCACATGTGTCATGCGTTTTGGGTCTCAGCTCACACGTGTCACGAGTGTTTTGGTCTCAGCTCCCCGTGTCACCAGTTTTGGGGCTCGGCCATGGTCACACGCTCCACAACCACGTGTGGTGTCCCCCCCCCCCCTTGTCCCCACGTGTCCCTTCTCCTCAGTCATTCCCGCACGTGTCCCGACCCACGGCTCCTCGGCCACCCAGTGTCCTCCTGGCACCACCCTGCAAGTTCTCAGCCCGTGTCCCACCACGACCCCATCCCGCCATTGTCCCCAAGGAGTTGGCAGTTGTCCCCGAGCTGTCCCCAACGTTTCCGGCCACGGCGTCCGTGTCCTCCGCTGTCCCGGCCATCCCCAAGGAGGCCCCACGGCCGCTTGTGACCTCTGTCCCCAGCCAAAGGCTGGCAGCCACGCTGGTGGCATCACGTGGAGCTGCCACCAGAGCCACCAGAGCCACCAGAAGCCACCGGAGCTGCCGGAGCCATCGCCGCGCCGGACGGACACATGGACAGCCAGACGGACAGGTGGGCGCTGGGGAGGGCTGGGGCTCAGGGGGACACCAGGACCTTCCCCCTTGTGGTGGGACCTCAGGTGGTGGTGGTGGTGGTGGTGGGACACCAAGATCTCCGCAGCACGGTGGCACCTGGGCACGGCTGAGAGTCCCTGTCCCCGTGTCCTGGAGGCAGGTGACCCAGATTCCGGTGGCCCGGTTCCAGGTGTCCCTGTTGCAGGTTTCCCAATCCCAGTGTCCCAGTCCCAGGTGACCCAGTCCCGCGTGTCCCTGTCCCATAAGCTCCAGCCCCAGGTGTCCCTCTTCCCATTGTCCCCATCCCAGGTGACACAGGTGTCCCAGTCCCAGTGTCCTGGTCCCAGGTGTCCCTATTCCCATGTCCTGGAGCCGGGTGGCCCAGGTGACCCAGATTCCAGTGTCCCAGTCCCACATCTCCCAGTCCCAGGTGTCCCAGTCCCATGTGTCTGTGTTCCTGATGTCCCAGTCTCAGGTGTCCCTGTTCCCATGTCCCAGTCCCAGGTTTCAGTCCCATGTGTCCCTGTTCCCAGTGTCCCTGTCCCATAAGCTCCAGCCCCAGGTGTCCCTCTACCCATTGTCCCCATCCCAGGTGACCCAGTCCCATGTGTCCCGGTCCCAGTTGTCCCTATTCCCACGTCCTAGAGCCGGATGGCCCCAGGTGACCCAGATTCCAGTGTCCCAGTCCCACATATCCATGTCTCAGGTGTCCCAATCCCAGGTGTCTGTCTGTGTTCCTGATGTCCCAATCTCAGGTGTCCCTGTTCCCATGTCCCAGTCTCAGGTTCTCCAGTCCCATGTGTCCCTGTTCCCAGTGTCCCTGCCCCATAAGCTCCAGCCCCAGGTGTCCCTCTTCCCAGTCTCCCCATCCCAGGTGACACAGGTGGCACAGTCTCACGTGACCCAGTCCCATGTGTCCCAGTCCCATTGTCCTGGTCCCATTGTCCCTGTCTCCATGTCCTGGAGCCAGATGGTCCAGGTGGCACAGATTCTGGTGTCCCAGTCCCAGGTGTCCATGTCCTGGTGTCCCAGTCCCATGTGTCTGTGCTCCTTATATTCCAGTCCCAGGTGTCCCTGTCTCCGTCTCCTGGAGCCAGGTGGCACAGGTGACTCAGATTCCAATGTTCACGTCCCACGTGTCTTTGTTCATGATGTTCGTGTCCCATAGGTCCCTGTTCCCGGTGTCCCTGCCCCATAAGCTCCAGCCCCAGGTGTCCCCCTTCCCAGTGTCCCCATCCCAGGTGGCCCAGTCCCACGTGTCTGTGCCCCTGGTGTTGCTGTCCCATGTGTCCCAGTGTCCTGGTCCCAGGTGTCCCTATTCCCACGTCCTGGAGCCGGGTGGCCCAGGTGGCCCAGATTCCAGTGTCCCAGTCCTACATATCCATGTCTCAGGTGTCCCAGTCCCAGGCGTCTGTGTTCCTGATGTCCCAGTCTCAGGTGTCCCTGTTCCCATGTCCTGGAGCCAGATGTCCCAGTCCCCTAGGTCCCAGTCCCAGGTTTCCAGTCCCAGGTGTCCCAGTCCCAGTGTCCTTGTCCCACGTGTCCCTCTCCCCATGTCCTGAGCCAGGTGGTCCAGGTGGCACAGATTCTGGTGTCCCAGTCCCATGTGTCCCAGTCCCAGGTATCCCAGTCCCATATGTCTGTGTTCCTTATGTCCCAGTTCCAGGTTTTCCAGTCCCAAGTGTCCCTGTCCCATAGGCTCCAGCCCCAAGTGCCCCTCTTCCCTGTGTCCCCATCCCAGGAGACCCAGGTGTCCCAGTCCCAGGTGTCCCAGTCTAAGTGTCCTGGTCCCAGGTGTCCCTGTCTCCATGTCCTGAGCCAGGTGACCCAGATTCCAATGTCCCAGTCCCAGGTGTCTGTGTTCCTGGTGTTTGCTGTCCCATGTGTCCCAGTCCCAGTGTCCTGCTCCCAGGTGTCCCTGTTCCCATGTCCTGAGGCCAAGTGGCCCAGGTGGCACAGATTCCGATGTCCCAGTCCCATGTGTCCCTGTTCCCAGCGTCCCTGTCCCAGAAGCTCCAGCCCCAGGTGTCCCTCTTCCCATTGTCCCCATCCCAGGTGACCCAGGTGTCCCAGTCCCATTGTCCTGGTCCCAGGTGTCCCTGTCTCCATGTCCTGGAGCCAGATGGTCCAGGTGGCACAGATTCTGGTGTCCCAGTCCCAGGTGTCCCAGTCCCAGGTATCCCAGTCCCGTATGTCTGTGTTCCTTATGTCCCAGTTCCAGGTTTTCCAGTCCCAAGTGTCCCTGTCCCATAGGCTCCAGCCCCAAGTGCCCCTCTTCCCTGTGTCCCCATCCCAGGAGACCCAGGTGTCCCGGTCTCAGGTGTCCCAGTCTAAGTGTCCTGGTCCCAGGTGTCCCTGTCTCCATGTCCTGAGCCAGGTGGCCCAGATTCCAATGTCCCAGTCCCAGGTGTCCCTGTTACCATGTCCTGGAGCCAGGTGGTCCCATCCCAGGTGTCGCTGTCTCCATGTCCTGGAGCCAGGTGGCCCAGGTGACCCAGATTCCAATGTCCCAGTCCCAGGTGTCCCAGTCTCAGTGTCCTGGTCCCAGGTGTCCCTGTTCCCATGTGTCCCTGTTCCCAGCGTCCCTGTCCCAGAAGCTCCAGCCCCAGGTGTCCCTCTTCCCATTGTCCCCATCCCAGGTGACCCAGGTGTCCCAGTCCCATTGTCCTGGTCCCAGGTGTCCCTGTCTCCATGTCCTGGAGCCAGATGGTCCAGGCGGCACAGATTCTGGTGTCCCAGTCCCAGGTGTCCATGTCCTGGTGTCCCAGTCCCATGTGTCTGTGCTCCTTATATTCCAGTCCCAGGTGTCCCTGTCCCATTGTCCTGGTCCCAGGTGTCCCTGTCTCCTGGAGCCAGGTGGCACAGGTGACCCAGATTCCAATGTTCATGTCCCACGTGTCTTTGTTCATGATGTTCGTGTCCCATAGGTCCCTGTTCCCGGTGTCCCTGCCCCATAAGCTCCAGCCCCAGGTGTCCCCCTTCCCAGTGTCCCCATCCCAGGTGGCCCAGTCCCACGTGTCTGTGTCCCTGGTATTGCTGTCCCATGTGCCCCAGTGTCCTGGTCCCAGGTGTCCCTATTCCCACGTCCTGGAGCCGGGTGGCCCAGGTGGCCCAGATTCCAGTGTCCCAGTCCCACATATCCATGTCTCAGGTGTCCCAGTCCCAGGTGTCTGTGTTCCTGATGTCCCAGTCTCAGGTGTCCCTGTTCCCATGTCCTGGAGCCAGATGTCCCAGTCCCCTAGGTCCCAGTCCCAGGTTTCCAGTCCCAGGTGTCCCAGTCCCAGTGTCCTTGTCCCACGTGTCCCTCTCCCCATGTCCTGAGCCAGGTGGTCCAGGTGGCACAGATTCTGGTGTCCCAGTCCCATGTGTCCCAGTCCCAGGTATCCCAGTCCCATATGTCTGTGTTCCTTATGTCCCAGTTCCAGGTTTTCCAGTCCCAAGTGTCCCTGTCCCATAGGCTCCAGCCCCAAGTGCCCCTCTTCCCTGTGTCCCCATCCCAGGAGACCCAGGTGTCCCAGTCCCAGGTGTCCCAGTCTAAGTGTCCTGGTCCCAGGTGTCCCTGTCTCCATGTCCTGAGCCAGGTGGCCCAGATTCCAATGTCCCAGTCCCAGGTGTCCCTGTTACCATGTCCTGGAGCCAGGTGGTCCCATCCCAGGTGTCGCTGTCTCCATGTCCTGGAGCCAGGTGGCCCAGGTGACCCAGATTCCAATGTTCACGTCCCAGGTGTCCCAGTCTCAGTGTCCTGGTCCCAGGTGTCCCTGTTCCCATGTGTCCCTGTTCCCAGTGTCCCTGTCCCAGAAGCTCCAGCCCCAGGTGTCCCTCTTCCCATTGTTCCCATCCCAGGTGACCCAGGTGGCACAGTCTCAGGTGACCCAGTTCCAGGTTTCCCAGTCCCATGTGTCCCAGTCCCATTGTCCTGGTCCCAGGTGTCCCTGTCTCCATGTCCTGGAGCCAGATGGTCCAGGTGGCACAGATTCTGGTGTCCCAGTCCCAGGTGTCCATGTCCTGGTGTCCCAGTCCCATGTGTCTGTGCTCCTTATATTCCAGTCCCAGGTGTGCCAGTCCCATTGTCCTGGTCCCAGGTGTCCCTGTCTCCGTCTCCTGGAGCCAGGTGGCACAGGTGACCCAGATTCCAATGTTCATGTCCCACGTGGCCCAGTCCCATGTGTCTTTGTTCATGATGTTCGTGTCCCATAGGTCCCTGTTCCCGGTGTCCCTGCCCCATAAGCTCCAGCCCCAGGTGTCCCTCTTCCCAGTGTCCCCATCCCAGGTGACTCAGGATTCCCAGTCCAAGTGTCCCCATCCCAGGTTTTCTCTATTCCCATGTCCTGGTCCCAGGTGTCCCTGTCTCCGTGTCCTGGAGCCGGGTGGTCCAGGTGACCCAGATTCCATTGTCCGTGGCCCAGGTGGTCCAGTCCCATATGTCTTTATTCCTGATGTTCCTGCCTCATGTGTCCCAATTCCAGATTTTCCAGTCCATGTGTCCCTGTCCCATATGCTCCAGTCCCAGGTGTCCCTCTTCCCAGTGTCCCCATCCCAGATGATGTGGGTGTCTTTGTCCCAGATGTCTCAGTTCCAGGTTTCCCAGTCCCAGGTGTCCCTGTTCCCAATGTCCCTCTCTGAGATGACCCAGGTGTCCCCCTCCCCAGTTTCCCAGTCCCATATATCCCAGTCCAAGGCGACCCAGGTGTGTCGGTCCCAGGCGTCCCAGTTCCAGGTGTCCCAGTCATCCCAGTCCCAGGTGTCCCCATCCCAGGTGTCCCAGTCATCCCAGGTGTCCCAGTCATCCCAGTCCCATAGGTACCCATCCCAGGTGTCCCAGTCATCCCAGTCCCAGGTATCTCAGTCCAGTGTGTCCCAATTCCAGGTGTCCCAGTCCCAGGTGGCCCAGTTCCTTACGCCTCAGTCCCAGGCATCCCAGTCCCATATGTCCCCATCCCATGTCTCCCAGTCATCCCAGTCCCATATGTACCCATCCCAGGTGTCCCAGTCATCCCAGTCCCATATATACCCATCCCAGGTGTCCCAGTCATCCCAGTCCCAAGTGTCTCAGTCCAGTGTGTCCCAGTCCCAGGTGTCCCAGTTCCATATGTCTCAGTCCCAGGTGTCCCAGTTGTCCCAGTCCCATATGTTCCCATCCAGGTCTCCCAGTCATCCCAGTCCCAAGTGTCTCAGTCCAGTGTGTCCATGTCCCAGGTGGCCCAGTTCCATATGTCTCAGTCCCAGGTGTCCCAGCCCCATATGTATGTGTCCCAGGTATCCCAGTCCCATATGTCCCCATCCCAGGTCTCCCAGTCATCCCATGTGTCCCAGGTGTCTCAATCCAATGTGTCCATGTCCCACGTGGTCCAGTTCCAGGTGGCCCAGTCCCAGGTGTCCCAGCCCCATATATATTTGTCCCAGGGGTCCCAGTCCCATATGTCCCCATCCCAGGTCTCCCAGTCATCCCAGTCCCAGGCGTCTTAGGCCCGTGTGTCCGTGTCTCAGCTGTCCCAGTCCCATGTGTGCATCTCCCATGCATCCCAGTCCCAGGCATCCCACTCCAAGGTGTCCCAGTGTCCAGCTGAGACCCATGGAACCCCCACATTTGTACCCCATGGGGAGGTCCCAGATTGTCCCATCACCACCTCCACCCAAACCACCCCTCGGTGCTGGGTCCATGGGGCACGAGGGGTGCAGGATGAATCCAGAGTGGATGCCAGGTGAGTGCAGGACAGGATTCTCCTCCCTCCGCCCTCTCCCAGCAGCACCAGTTTGTGGCTGGGAGCCCCCCTGGAGCAGCTGCCCACCCCAGCGCTGACCCTGGACCAGGTGAAGATGCGACGCAACGCCGAGCGCATGCAGGAGCGATGCCGGAGCCTCGGCGTCCGCTTGCGTCCCCACGTCAAAACCCACAAGACCTTGTGAGTGTGGCCCCAGAATCCTCCCAGTGCCCCCAGCAGCCTCCCATCTTCCTCCCAGTATCCTCTCCCTCCTCCCCAGCAACCCCACAGTGCCTCCCCATCCTTCCACCAAGTCTTTCTCCTCCTCAGCATCCCCCAACACCCCCAGTGTTCCTCCCACTTTCCACCAGTGTCTCCCCAATATCCCTCCAGTGACTTCCCAGTATCCTTGCCACCATCTCCCTCTCCTCAGTGCCCCCCAACTTTCCTGCCAGCACCTCCTCCACCTTCTACACCAGCATCCTCCCAGTATCCCCCACCACCACCCCAGCATCTTCTCATCCTCCTCCCTCAGAATCCTCCCAGCGTACCCACTATCCTCCCATCTTCTCCCCAGCAACCCCCCTTCTCCCCAGCAGCCCCCCAGCACCTCCCCATCATCCCTCCAGTATGCTCCCAGTATCCCACACAGCATCCTCCCAGTATCACACACACACAGAATCCCAAGGTTGGAAAGGACCCATTGGATCATCGAGTCCAACCATTCCTAACACTCCCTAAACCATGGCCCTCAGCACTTCATCCACCCGTTCCTTAAACACCTCCAGGGAAGGCGACTCCACCCCCTCCCTGGGCAGCTGTTCCAGTGCCCAATGACTCTTACTGTGAAGAATTTTTTTCTGATATCCAACCTGAACCTCCCCTGACGGAGCTTCAGGCCATTCCCTCTTGTCCTGTCCTCTGTCACTTGGGAGAAGAGCCCAGCTCCCTCCTCTTCACAACCTCCTTTCAGGCAGTTGTAGAGAGCAATAAGGTCTCCCCTCAGCCTCCTCTTCTCCAGGCTGAACACCCCCAGCTCTCTCAGCCGCTCCTCATCAGATGTTCTCCAGCTCCTCACCAGCTTCGTTGCTCTTCTCTGGACACTCTCCAGAGCCTCAACATCCTTCTTGTGGTGAGGGGCCCAGAACTGAACACAGTATTCGAGGTGCGGTCTCACCAGTGCCGAGTACAGAGGGAGAATCCCCTCCCTGGACCTGCTGGTGACCCCATTTCTGATCCAAGCCAAGACGCCGTTGGCCTTCTTGGCCCCCTGGGCACACTGCTGGCTCATGGTCAGTCGGTTGTCAACCAGCACCCCCAGGTCCTTCTCTTCCGTGCAGCTCTCCAGCCACTCTTCCCCCAGTCTGTAGCACTGCATAGGGTTGTTGTGCCCCAAGTGCAGGACCCAGCATTTGGCCTTGTTGAACCTCATGCCATTGGTCTCGGCCCAGCAGTTCAGCCTGTTCAGATCCCTTTGGAGCCTCCGTACCCTCCAGCAGATCCACACTTCCTCCCAGCTTAGTATCCTCCCAGTATCCCCCATCCTCCCTTTCAGCAGCCCCCACTTTCCTGGCCACCATCCCACCAGTATCTCCCCACCTTTCCCACAAACATCTCCCCAGTCTCTCCCCATCATCCCCACCTTCCCCACCAGCATCTCCCCATCATCCCTCCAGTATCCTCCCAGTATCCCACACAGCATCCTCCCAGTATCCTCTCAGCATTTCCATCCTCCCTTTCAGCAGCTCCCACTTTCCTGGCCACCATCCCACCAGCATCTCCCCACCTTTCCCACCAACATCTCCCCACCATCTCCTCATCATCCTCACCTTCCCCACCAGCATCTGCCCACCATCCCTCCAGTATCCTCCCAGTATCCCATACAGCATCCTCCCATCCTCCCTCCCAGTATCCCCATCAGCATCCCCCATCCTCCCCTCCAGCAGCTCCCACTTCCCTGTCCACCATCCCACCAGTATCTCCCCACCTATCCCACCAACATCTCCCCAGCATCCCACCAGCATCCCCACCTTCCCCACCAGCATCTCCCTATCAACTGTCCAGTATCCTCCCAGTATCCTCCCAGCATTTCCATCCTCCCCTTCAGCAGCCCCCACTTTTCTGCCCACCATCCCACCAGCATCTACCCACCTCCCCACCATCTCCCCAGCATTTTCCCATCATCCCCACCAGCATCTACCCATCATCCCTCCAGTATCCTCCCAGTATCCCACACAGCATCCTTCCATCCTCTCTCCCAGTATCCTCCCAGCATTTCCATCCTCCCCTTCAGCAGCTCCCACTTTCCCGCCCACCATCCCACCAGCATCTCCCCACCTTTCTCACCAACATCTCCCCAGCATCTCCCCATCATCCCCACCTTCCCCACCAGCATCTCCCCATCACCCCTCCAGTACCCTCCCAGTATCCTCCCAGCATCTCCCATCCTCCCCTTCAGCAGCTCCCACTTTCCTGCCCACCATCCCACCAGTATCTTCCCATCGTGCCCACCAGCATCTGCCCACCATCCCACCAGCATCTCCCCACCTTCCCCACCAGCATCTCCCCACCTTCCCCACCAGCATCTGCCCATCATCCCCACCAGCATTTGCCCATCAGCCCTCCAGTATCCCCCCAGTACCGCACGGAGCAACCTCCCAGTATCCCCCACCCTCCCTTTCATCAGCCCCCACTTCCCTGCCCACCATCCCACCAGTATCTCCTCACCTTTCCCACCAACATCTCCCTCCCCACCATCTGCCCATCATCCCCACCTTCCCCACCAGCATCTCCCCATCATCCCTCCCAGTATCCCTCCCCCTCCTCCCAGTATCTTTCCCAGTATCCCCATTCTTCCCTTCCGGTCACCTCCAGAGAAGGTGCTGAGCTGGCGACGGGTGGCACCCGCCGTGGAATCGTGGTGTCCACCTTGGCTGAAGCTCGGTTCTTCGCGGCGGGTGGCTTCGATGACATCCTCTACGCGTACCCGCTGCCGGCGTCACGCCTGGAGGAGTGCGCCACCTTGGCCCAGCGCCTCCAAGCCTTCCAGGTCCTCCTGGACAACCCCCAGACCTTGGACCTCCTGCGCCAGCGCCCGTTGTCCGGTGGCAAGCGGTGGCTCGTCTGGCTCAAGCTGGACTGCGGGAACGGCCGAGGTAGGTGGTACCTCTCCATGAAAGGATCTCCTATAAATCCCACCAGCTCCTGGGGTGCTGCAGGGTGAGGGGATGCAGAGATGGGGCATCACACATCTCCTCCATGAAGGTCTTCACCCATCCATTCATCCATCCATCCACTCATCCATCCATCCATCAATCCATCCACCCATCCATCCTTACGATGCTCCATGGGTTAGGATGCTCCATGGCCCAGTCTCACCATCTCAACCATCACCATGATGCTCCATGGGGTAGGATGCTCCATGGCCCAGTCCCACCATCTCAACCAAAACCTCCATGATGGGACATCTAAGCCACCTTACCCCTATTTTCACCCCCAGGATGCTCCATGGGGTGATGTCCCACATCCTCCTCAACCCCTATTTCCACCCATTCACCCTTAGGCTGTTCCATGGGGTGATGTCCCACATCTCCACGACCTCAATCTCCAATCCCCACCATCTCACCCACGATGGGACCTTCAAGACCCTCCAAAACCTCATTATTCAACAATGTGCCATGGGGCAGAGGTGGCCCAAAGCCCCCGTGATGGGACATTTCAGCTCTCCCAACCCCGATTTCCACCCATTCACCCTTAGGCTGTTCCATGGGGTGATGTCCCACATCTCCCCAACCTCAATCTCCAGTCCCCAACATCTCACCCAGGATGGGACCTTCAAGACCCTCCAAAACCTCATTATTCAACGACGTGCCATGGGGCAGAGGTGGCCCAAAGCCTCCATGATGGGACATCTAAGCCACCTTACCCCTATTTTCACCCCCAGGATGCTCCATGGGGTGATGTCCCACATCCTCCCCAACCCCTGTTTCCACCCACTCACCCTTAGGCTGTTCCATGGGGTGATGTCCCACATCACCCCAATCTCAATCTCCAATCCCCACCATCTCACCCAGGATGAGACCTTCAGGACGGGACCTTCAGGACCTTCCAAAACCTCATTATTGAACAATGTGCCATGGGGCAGAGGTGGCCCAAAGCCCCCGTGATGGGACATTTCAGCCCTCCCAACCCCTATTTCCACCCACTCACCCTCAGGATGCTCCATGGGGTTGATGTCCCACATCTCCCCAATCTCAATCTCCAATCCCCACCATCTCACCCAACATGGACCATCAAGTCCCACTCCCCCCAGACTCCAAACCAAGCTGTCTTCTCCTCCCAGCCGGCGTGCGCCCCACGGACCCCAACACCTTCGCCTTAGCCCGGGCCATCGCCGAGGAGACACCGGAGAAGGTGACACTGGTGGGAGTCTACGCTCATTGTGGGAACACCTACAGCTGCCGTGATGTCCCGACCATCCAAGCCATCGCCAGGGCCACCACTGCTGCCGTGCTGGACTTTGTCACCACGTGAGTGTCCCCAACCTGGGATGGACAGGGTTAATGGCATCTGGGAGGTGGTGTCCAAGTCAGATGTCCTCCACCCACCCCATAAAACCCTGGAAGTGGTTGTAAATGCAAATCGTCCTCCATAAAAAGAGGCCCCACAAAGGCCCCCTGGGGAGGTGGATGAGGACCTTGGAAGTTCCAGTGGCCTTTGATGTGGCTTTGGTGTCATTGTTCCACCACCGCCATCACTTTGTCACCCTTTTGTCCCAGCGGAGGTTTTACATCCTGGAGGGAATTGCTGCCGGATGGATGGATGGATCCTGCTGGGGTGGAGGTCAAGGGGGTCTTCTGGGTCCTCCACATCCCTTCGCACAGGGATGGGGTCCTCCAGGAACCCGTCCTGAGGGGTCTCGGGTCCCACCACAGCTGGTGGTGTCATCAGTTTGCCGTGGGGAAACTGAGGCACGCAGCGAAACCTGGTGTCTGACCAGCCCCACACTACAAGATGGGGATCTTCTCTGTTTCCTCCATGACCTGATGGACCCCCAGGACCTCCATCCCCTGCACAAAGGGATGGAGTCCTCCAGGAACCCATCCTGAGGGGTCTCCGGTCCCACCACAGCTGGTGGTGTCATCAGTTTGTGGTGGGGAAACTGAGGCACGCAAGGAAACCTGATGTCCCACCAGCTCCACACTACAAGTTGGGGGGCTTCTCTGCTTCCTCCATGATCTGATGGACCCCCAGGACCTCCATCCCCTGCACAAAGAGATGGGGTCCTCCAGGAACCCCTCCTGGGAGGTCTCCGGTCCCACCACAGCTGGTGGTGTCATCAGTTTGCGGTGGGGAAACTGAGGCACGCAGGGAAACCTGCTCCTCATGGTTCCCAGGAGTGATGGACCCGCCTCAGGTCCTGCACCTCATGGTTCCAGAGGTGATGGACCCACCTCAGGTCCTGCTCCTCACGGTCCCAGAGGTGATGGACCCACCTCAAGTCCTGCTCCTGTGGCCTCCAGGTGTGACGGACCCACCTGTGGTCCCACTCCTGTGCTTCCTGGAGCTGATGTCCACCAGGCCATACTCAGATGGTCCCATGTGCTGACAGGCTGCGGCAGGCGGGTGTCCCGTGTCCCCAGGCCACCATCGGCTCCACACCGTCCTGCAGCCACCCCGTGCCGGAGATGGCCCAACTCACCGAGCTCCACCCGGGCAACTACATCTTCTACGGTGAGCAAGTTGGGATCCCACCAACCCTGCTGTGATACCACCAGGATGGGCCTCACCTCAACCTGGGTTGGGCAACCTCTTCTCCTAGATCTTCAGCAGACCCAAGTGGGTTCCTGTCAACCCGAGGAGGTGGCCATCCGTGTCCTCACCAGGGTCATCGGGCACTACCCTCACCGCAACCAACTCCTGGTGGACTGCGGGTGGGCCGCCCTCAGCCTCCACGGCCAGAACCAAGGTCCCATGGGTTGTGCCACCATCGAAGGGTACCCACAGCTCAGGTGAGGACCGGGAGGGACACGGGGACGGGGACACGGGTGGCGATGTGACGCTGTGTCCCCAACAGGTTGGTGGGGCTGACGCAGGAGCACGGGCAGCTGGAAGCCGTTGATGGTCAGATAGACTTTGGGCGCTTTCCGTTGGGCACCATCCTGGCTCTCATCCCTTACCATGTGAGTACCAACCCCACCATGTCCCACCACGTCCCACTATGTGCCACCATGTCCCACTATGTCTCACCACATCTCACCAAGTCCCACCACATCCCATCACGTCCCATCACATCTCACCAGGTCCCATCACATCCCACCACATCCCACTATGTCTCATCACATCTCACCAGGTCCCATCACATCCCATCACGTCCCACCACATCTCACCAGGTCCCATCACGTCCCACCACATCCCACTATGTCCCACCGCATCCCACTATGTCTCATCACATCTCACCAAGTCCCATCACGTCCCACCATGTCCCACCACATCCATGTCTCACCACATCTCACCAAGTCCCACCACATCCCATCACCTCCCACCACATCTCACCAGGTCCCATCACGTCCCACCACATCCCACCATGTCCCGCTATGTCTCATCACATTTCACGTCCCACCACATCTCATCAAGTCCCACCACGTCCCACCACATCCCACTATGTCTCATCACATCTCACCAAGTCCCATCACGTCCCATCACGTCCCACCACATCCCACTATGTCTCACCACATCTCACCAAGTCCCACCACATCCCATCACGTCCCACCACATTCCACTGTCCCACCACATCCAACTATGTCTCACCACATCCCATCACATCCCACGTCTCATCACATCTCACCAAGTCCCATCACATCCCATCACGTCCCACCACATCCCAGTATGTCCCACCACGTCCCATCACATCCCACTATGTCTCACCAAGTCCCATCACATCCCATCACGTCCCACCACGTCCCACTATGTCCCACCACATCCCACCACGTCCCACCACATTCCACTATATCTCACCACGTCTCACCAAGTCCCTCCCGTCATGTCCCACCACATCCCACTATGCCTCACCACATCTCACCAAGTCCCATCATGTCCCACCACATCTCACTATGTCCCACCACATCTCAACAAGTCCCATCACGTCCCATCACATCCCACCACGTCCCACTATGTCTCACCACATCCTCCCACCACATCCCACCATGTCCCACTATGTCCCACCACATCTCGCCAAGTCCCGTCACGTCCCATCATGTTCCACCAAGTCCAACCACGTCCCATCACATCCCACTATATCTCACCACGTCCCATCACGTCCCACCACATCCCACTATGTCTCACCACATCTCACCAAGTCCCATCACGTCCCACCACGTCCCACCGCGTCCCACCCCCCGCAGCTCAGCACCCCTCCCCACCACAGGCCTGCGCCACGGCCGCCATGCACCCCGTCTACTACGTCCACGCCGAGGGGAAGGTGGTGGAGCTCTGGCACCCCGTCCGTGGCTGGTAGAGAGGAGAACATGGAGCTCCTGGAGCTCTGCACCCACCTTGGGGTGCTGCACCCATGCCAAGGCCAAGACCAAGACCCTGCACCCATGCCAAGACCCCACGTCAACGTCAAGACTGTGCTTCCATGACGAGGTTCTACATCCGCACCGAGGTTCTGCACCCTAACAAGGCCAGAGGTCCTACTCCCATCATGAGGTTCTGTGTCCATCATGAGGTCCTACTCCCATCAGGAGGTTCTGCGCCCATCATGAGGTCCTACTCCCATCATGAAGTCCTTCTCCCATCATGAGGTTCTGTGCCCATCATGAGGTCCTACTCCCATCATGAGGTTCTACACCCATCATGAGGTTCTACTCCAATGATGAGGTACTACTCCCATCAGGAGGTTCTGCGCCCATCATGAGGTCCTACTCCCATCATGAGGTTCTGCGCCCATCATGAGGTCTTACTCCCATCATGAGGTCCTACTCCCATCATGAGGTTCTGCGCCCATCATGAGGTTCTGCACCCATCATGAGGTTCTACTCCCATCATGAGGTCCTACTCCCATGCCAAAACCTCACACCTACATCAAAGACCTTCACCCACATTGAAGACCTTCACCCATACTGGTGTCCATCACCCACATTGAGGTCTTGAACCCATGCCAGGGTGCTGCGCCCATGCCAAAACCCCGCACCTACATTGAGGACCTTCCCCCGTACCGGTGTCCACCACTCAAACCGAGGTCCTGCATTCCCACCAGGTCTTGAATTCCCACCCATATCCAGAGGTGGTGGGAAATAGGTCTTTCTCCAACTGGAAACCAATCACCAGATCTTCCAACTGGGCCCAACGCTGTTGAATGTCTTCATAAGTGACCTGAGCGTTGGGATCAAGAGCAGCCTCATGAAGTCTGAAGATGACACCGAGCTGAGTAAAGAGGTTGACACTCCAGAGGGAAGAGTTAACCTCCAGGAGGACCTGGACAGGCTGGAAGAGTGGCCCAGCAGGAACCTTATGAAGTTCCAGAAGGACAAGCATAAGGTCTTCTACCTGGGAATCTCTAACCTTGGTGTGCAGCTCAGACTGGGTTCCACCTGGCTGGAGAGCAGCTCTGTGGAGAAGGACCTGGAGGTTCTTGGTGGACAACAGACTCGATATGACTAAAGAAGGCCACCAGACTGCTGGGGTGCCTCAAGAAGGTCATCACCAGCAGAGATGAAGGCATTGTCCCACTCCGCTTTGCGCTTGTCAGGCTGCACGTGGAGCCCAGTTTTGGTCCCTTCTCTACCAAAGGTGTGACCAGGCTGGAGAAGGTCCAGAGAAGGGCCACCAAGATGCTCATAAAGACTGGGGAACCTTCCGTATGAAGTAAGACTGAGAGAACTCGGGTTTTAGAAGTGGACACGTATGGTTGGACTTTGATGGACCTGACGATCTCAAAGGTCTTTCCCAACCAAGAGGATCTTGAAGGTCTTTTTCCCAACCAAGAGGATCTCGAAGGTCTATTTTCCAACCAAGATGATCTCAAAGGTCTTTTCCAATCAAGTCATTGTATGATTCTTGGATCAATAAAGATGCTTCTCCCGTTTCCAGACCCTTTTGTCCCTGAACACCCCTGGGGAAGCGGTGGGAGGTGGACACCGTTCCCCCCAGTCCCATCAATGCCCAATCCCAGTTTGCACCAGTTCATTCCCATCGAACCCACCGCGAGCGGGACTCGAACCCGCGGATTTCCGAGCCGAGTCCCGCCCGAACCGGCCGCGAACCCACCCGCGCCACTGGGGGAGGGCGGGGCCTCGCCAAGCGCAGCCAATGGCCGAGCGCCCCGCCCTCTGCCCGGCCCGAGGTGGGGGGGAGCCGAGAGGGGCCGAACCCGCTCGGACGGAGCCGAGCGGAGCCGAACCCCAGTGGAGCCGAACCTGAGCGGAGCCGAACTCAGACGGACGGAGCCGAGCGGAGCCGAACCCCAGTGGAGCCGAACCTGAGCGGAGCCGAACTCAGACGGACGGAGCCGAGCGGAGCCGAACCCCAGTGGAGCCGAACCTGAGCGGAGCCGAACCCGAGCGGAGCCGAACTCAGACGGACGGAGCCGGGTGGAGCCGAACCCGAGCGGAGCCGAAACCGAGAGGAGCCGAAACCGAGAGGAGCCGAACCCACACGGACGGAGCCGAGCGGAGCCGAACCCGAGAGGAGCCGAACCCACACGGGCGGAGCAGAGCGGAGCCGAACCCGAGAGGAGCCGAACCCACACGGGCGGAGCAGAGCGGAGCCGAACCCGAGTGGAGCCGAACCCACACGGACGGAGCCGAAACCGAGCGGAGCCGAACCCACACGGACGGAGCAGAGAGGAGCCGAACCCCAGCGGAGCCGAACCCGAGCGGACGGAGCCGAACCCGAGCGGACGGAGCCGAACCCACACGGACGGAGCCGAGCGGAGCCGAACCCGAGCGGAGCCGAACCCACACGGACGAACCCGAACGGAGCCGAACTCAGACGGACGGAGCCGAACGGAGCCGAACCGCTCACTTGGTTCTGCTTTATCGCCTCTTACTTTTACTTTATTTCCTTTTACTTTGCTTTATTCCCTTTTATTTTTACTTTATTTCATTGTATTTTACTCTATTTCACTTTATTTTACTTTATTTCACCTTATCTTTCCTTTTTTTTATTTTATTTCATTTCATTTCACTTTAATTCATTTCAATTTTATTTGATTTTACTTTATGGCTCTTCTTTTGCACTTTATTTCACTTCACTTCACTTCATTCCATTTCATTTCATTTCATTTCATTTCATTTCATTTCATTTCATTCTATTTTGCTTCAATGTCTTTTATTTCATATTAATTTAAATTTTTATTCGATAATTTCCCCTTATTTTTTTCTGATTTTTACTTTTATTTGATCATTTCTCTTTATTTTTCATTCCCTTTATTTTTCCTTTGATTTTCACCCTTTATTTATACTCTTTTTTTTAATCCTATTATCTCCCTTTAATTTTTATCCATATTTCTTATTCCATTATTTCTTTTCAGGTTTTATTAGTTTTTATCTTTCATGTTATTATTGCCCTTTATTTTATTTCTTTTATTTTTTCTTCAATTATTTCCCTTAATTTTTTTTTTATTTTTTATTCTATTATTTTTCATTCTTATTTTATTTCCCTTTTATTTTTAATTCCATTATTAATTATTTAATTCCATTATTTCCCTTTCATTTTTATTCTTTTTTCTTTTTCCTTTGATTATTTCCTTTTAATTTTTTATTATTTTTATCTTTCATTTGATCATTTCCCTTTAATTCAATGATTTCTCTTTTTTTACTCCATTATTCCCCTTTACTTTCTTGAATTTTTAACTTTTATTCCACTATTTCCCTTTACTTCGTTGTCTTTTTTACTTTTTATTCCATCATTTCTCTTTACCTCGTTAATTTTTCATTTTTCCCTCCACTATTTCCCTTCATTTTATTGATTTTTCTTCTTTTATTCCATTATTTCCCTTTACTTCAATGATTTTTCTTTTTTTACTCCATTTTTTCCCTTTACTTTATCAATTTTTCATTTTTTCCTCCATTATTTCCCTTTACTTTATTGATTTTCTCTTTTTCACTCCATTATTTCCATTGATTTTTCGTTCTTTTTCCTTTTTTTCCCCATTTTTTCCGGGTTTCTTCCCCATTTTCCCATTCCCTTTATTCCCATTGCTCATTTCTTGCCCCTTTTTACCCATTTCCCCCCTCTCCAAACCCCTTTGGGTCCCCCTGTCCCCCCCTTTGGGTCCCCCTGTCCCCCCCTTTGGGTGTCCCCACACCCCCTTTGGGTGTCCCCACCCCCCAGTGTCCCCCTGTCCCCCCTTTGGGTGCCCCCATCCCCCCCTTTGGGTCCCCCTGTTCCCCCCCTTTGGGTGTCCCCACACCCCCTTTGGGTGTCCCCACCCCCCAGTGTCCCCCTGTCCCCCCTTTGGGTGCCCCCATCCCCCCCTTTGGGTCCCCCTGTCCCCCCCTTTGGGTGTCCCCACCCCCCAGTGTCCCTCTGTCCCCATCCCCCCCTTTGGGTGCCCCCACCCCCAGTGTCCCCCTGTCCCCCCCTTTTGGTACCCCCAGTGTCCCTTTGTCCCCCCATTTGGGTGCCCCCATCTTCCCCTTTGGGTCCCCCTTTGCCCCCTTTGGGCGTCCCCTTTGCCCCCTTTGGGCGTCCCCATCCCCCCCTTTGGGTGCCCCCATCTCCCCTTTTGGGTCCCCTTCTTTGGGTGTCCCCACACCCCCTTTGGGTGTCCCCATCCCCCCCTTTGGGTGCCCCCATCTCCCCCTTTGGGTCCCCCTGTCCCCCCCTTTGGGTCCCCCTGTCCCCCCCTTTGGGTGCCCCCACCCCCCAGTGTCCCCCTGTCCCCCCCTTTGGGTGTCCCCCCGGTGTCCCCCTCTTTGGGTGTCCCCACCCCCCAGAGTCCCCCTGTCCCCCCCTTTGGGTCCCCCTGTCTCCCCCTTTGGGTGTCCCCATCCCCCCTTTGGGTGCCCCCCCCGGGTCCCCCTGTCCCCACCCCTGGGTTGTGGCACCCCACTTGGGGAAACTGAGGCAGCTCCGGCTGTGCCCGCAGGTGCCGGGGGAGGTGCTGTACCCCGTGTCACCCCCTCCTCGGATGTCCCCAAGTCCTGTGACCTCAACGTCACCAGCTGCCAACCCTGAACCCACCGTAAGTACCTCAACCCCAACTTTTCCCTGTGCCTCAGTTTCCCCACACGTGGTTCTGCGCCTCACTTGGAGGGACACCACCTCTTTGGGTGACCCTTGATGCACCCGTGGGTGCTGCAAGGGGAAACTGAGGCAGGTGTAAACGAAAGCAAGGATCTCCTAAGGCTTTCTGAAGGACCCACCATCCCTCTAGAAGAAGACATGGACCCCAGCGAGGAGCCGGTGATGGGGACCACCTCTCCCACCACCTCCAACTTCATGCCACCTCCACCCGAAGCCGCCGGGAAGGACATCATCCCGGTCTACTGCTCCCTCCTGGCTGCCGTGGTGGTGGGACTTCTTGCCTACGTGGCCTTCAAGTGGTAGGTTTAGGGGTTCCACACGGGACCGTGTGGGACCTCGGCGCTTTGGGTGACCCCAAACCCTTCTTGTGGGCAGTTGGCACACGTGCAGGCAGAAGAAGCAACTGGCCAAGGCCCGGGCAGGGGACTTGGGGACATCACCTGAGGGGGAGAAGCTTCACAGCGACAGTGGGGTCTTCCTCGACACCCACAGCCTTCAGGAGCCCCAACAGAGCGGCAAGGGTGAGCGACCTCCATCCACCATGAGGAGCACCCATCCTAGGGTGGGATCTGCTGGATTTGTCCTACCTGATGTCCTCAGGATGGGGTTGGGGAGGTCTTGGTGGGTGGTTCATGGGTGGATCTGAGGAGCAGCCGTACCTTGGGGAGCATCTGGATGGAGTTGAGGTTCTCTCGGGAATGTCCACATGGGTTTGGGTCACCACCATGGTCTGTGGAGCACCGACATCAGCTTGAGGTGCCACCATCACCTGGGAAGGACCCAATGGGGTTGGGTGCTACCATGATCTGTGGAGAACCCACATTGGGTGTGGATCACCACCATGGTCTGTGGAGCACCAACATTGGCTTGAGGTGCCACCGTCACCTGGGAGGGACCTATATGGGGTTGGGATGCCATCATGCCATGGGGAACACCTAAATGAAGGTCCAGGAGCAGCCAAATGGAGGTCAGGGAGCACCTGGGTGGGATTGAGGAGCACCTATACCTCAGGTAGCACCTAAATGGAGGTTGAGGAGCACCGAAATGAGGGTCAAGGACCACTTGGGTGGGGTTGAGGAGCACCTATACCCCAGGCAGCACCTAAGTGAGGTTGAGGAACACCAAGACGAAGGTCAGGGAGCACCAGGATGGGGTTGAGAAGCTCCCGTACCCCAGGTAGCACCTAAATGAGGTTGAGGAACACCAAGATGAGGGTCAGGGAGCAACAGGATGGGGTTGAGGAGCTCCCATACCTCAGGTAGCACCTAAATGGAGGTTGAGGAGCACCGAAATGAGGGTCAAGGACCACCTGGGTGGGGTTGAGGAGCACCTATACCCCAGGCAGCACCTAAGTGAGGTTGAGGAACACCAAGACGAAGGTCAGGGAGCACCAGGATGGGGTTGAGGAGCTCCCATACCCCAGGTAGCACCTAAATGGAGGTTGAGGAGCACCCAAATGAGGGTCCAGAAGCACCAGGATGGGACTGAGGAGCTCCTGTACCCCAGGTAGCACCTAAATGAGGCTGAGGAACACCAAGATGAGGGTGAAGAAGGACCAGGATGGGGTTGAGGAGCTCCTGTACCCCCCGTAGCACCTAAATGGAGGTCAGAGAGCACCCAAAGGGGGTCAAGGAGCACTAGGATGGGGTTGAGAAGCTCCCGTACCCCAGGTAGCACCTAAATGAGGTTGAGGAACACCAAGATGAAGGTCAGGGAGCACCAGGATGGGGTTGAGGAGCACCTATACCCCAGGTAGCACCTAAATGGAGGTCAGAGAGCACCCAAAGGGGGTCAGGGAGCACCAGGATGGGGTTGAGAAGCTCCCGTACCCCAGGTAGCACCTAAATGAGGTTGAGGAACACCAAGATGAGGTTCAGGGAGCAACAGGATGGGGTTGAGGAGCTCCCATACCTCAGGTAGCACCTAAATGGAGGTTGAGGAGCACCGAAATGAGGGTCAAGGACCACCTGGGTGGGATTGAGGAGCACCTATACCCCAGGTAGCACCTAAATGAGGTTGAAGAACACCAAGATGAGGGTCAAGAAGCACCAGGATGGGGTTGAGGTGCTCCCATACCCCAGGTAGCACCTAAATGAGGTTGAGGAACACCAAGATGAGGGTCAAGAAGCACCAGGATGGGGTTGAGGAGCTCCTGTACCCCAGGTAGCACCTACATGAGGTTGAGGAACACCAAGATGAGGATCAAGAAGCACCAGGATGGGGTTGAGGAGCACCTATACCCCAGGTAGCACCTAAATGGAGGTCAGAGAGCACCCAAAGGGGGTCAGGGAGCACCTGAATGCGGTTGAGGAGCACTTATACCCCAGGTAGCACCCAAATGAGGTTGAGGAGCACTCAAATGAGTGTCAAGAAGCACCTGGGTGGAGTTTAGGAGCTCCCATACCCCAGGTAGCACTTAAATGAGGCTGAGGAACACCAAGATGAGGGTCCAGAAGCACCAGGATGGGGTTGAGGACCTCCTGTACCCCAGGTAGCACCTAAATGGAGGTCAGAGAGCACCTGGGTGGGGTTTAGGAGCTCCCGTACCCCAGGTAGCACCCAAATGAGGTTGAGGAGCATCCAAAGGAGGATCAAGAAGCACCAGGATGGGACTGAGGAGCTCCTGTACCCCAGGTAGCACCTAAATGAGGTTGAGGAACACCAAGATCAAGGTCAGGGAGCACCTGGGTGGGGTTGAGGAGCTCCTATACTCCAGGTAGCACCTACATGAAGTTGAGGAACACCAAGATGAGGGTCAGGGAGCACCAGGATGGGGTTGAGGAGCTCCCATACCCCAGGTAGCACCTAAATGAGGTTGAGGAACACCAAGATGAGGGTCAGGGAGCACCAGGATGGGGTTGAGGAGCACCTATACCCCAGGTAGCACCTACATGAGGTTGAGGAACACCAAGATGAGGGTCAGGAAGCACCAGGATGGGGTTGAGGAGCATCTATACCCCAGGTAGCACCTAAATGGAGGTCAGAGAGCACCCAAAGGGGGTCAGGGAGCACCTGAATGCGGTTGAGGAGCACTTATACCCCAGGTAGCACCTAAATGAGGTTGAGGAGCACCAAGATGAGGGTCCAGAAGAACCACGATGGGGTTGAGGACCTCCTGTACCCCAGGTAGCACCTAAATGAGGCTGAGGAGCACCCAAATGAGTGTCAAGAAGCACCTGGGTGGGGTTTAGGAGCTGCCGTACCCTATGTAGCACCTAAATGAGGTTGAGGAACACCCAAATGAGGGTCAGGGAGCACCTGGGTGGGGTTTAGGAGCTCCTGTACCCCAGGTAGCACCTAAATGAGGTTGAGGAACACCAAGATGAGGGTCCAGGAGCACCAGGATGGGGTTGAGGAGCACCTATACCCCAGGTAGCACCTACATGAGGTTGAGGAGCACCTATACCGTGTCACGTCTCTCTCTCTGGGTGGCACAGAGCCACCACCGAGCGGCGGTTTGCCCGCTGCCCATGACCTTGTCCCCTCAGCCTCCCGCCCTGAGGGCCACCTGTTGAACGTGATGGTGTCACCGCAACGTCAGGAGGAGCTGGTGGAGCTGCTGGAGAACGGAGGACCTGGAGGCGACTGGCGCAGCTTGGCCACCAGCCTGGGCTTTGGTCCTGATGCCATCGGAACCTTCTGCCGTGGCCAAAGTCCCACCCGTACCCTGCTCAGCACCTGGGCCACCACCGAGGGGGCCACGCTGGCCACCCTCTGCCAGGCCCTGGCCACCATTGGCCACCAGGACGTCGCCCAGCGCTTGGCAGGAGCTGAGGACGTCATCTCCACCGTGTGACCGTGTGTCCCCAACGGTTGGACACCGGGTGCTCCTGCTTCGCTCTTGGGTGGTTTGAGGGTTCTTCGGGGGGTTTTGTACCTTTTTTTAGGGGTGGGGGAGGTCATTTGGTGGCCACAATGTGGTGGCAGAAGGTGGAGGACGTGGGGACATGGATGGTCCCTGGAAGGGGGCATTAAATGTGTCACTTGTGTGCCACCAAAATGTCTTCTGGTGTCCGTGTGTCCCTCTAAGAACATCTCCAAGAACATCTTCCATTGTCTGTGTGGCCCCACAAGGTGTCCCCTCAGATGTCCCTCCAAGCACATGTCTCCAGGATGTGTCTCCTCAGGTGTCCATGTATCTCCAGGTTGGGTGTCATCAGGTGTCTCTGTGTCACCAGGATGGATGTTCTCCACTGTCCGTTTGTCTCCAGGATGTGTGTCCTCAGGTGTCCACGTGTCCCTTCAGACGTGTCACCAGGATGGATGTTCTCCTCTCTCTGTGTGTCTCCAGGATGTGTCCCCTCAGGTGTCCCCGTGTCCCTTCACACGTGTCACCAGGATGGATGTTCTCCACTGTCCGTGTGTCTCCTGGACACCAAGGATGACATTGGGGTCCCATTCCCAACTCCTGGGGACATCAAGGGTGATGGTGGGGTTCCATTCCCAACTCCTGAGGACACCAAGAGTGACAGTGAGGTGACATTGAGGTTCCCATTCCCATCTGAGGTTCCTGAGGAACACCAAGGGAGACACTGAGGTCCCCATTCCCAACTCCTGGGGACACCAAGAGTGACAGTGAGGTGACATTGGGGTTCCCATTCCCATCTGGGGTCCTGGGGACACCAAGGGTGACATTGGGGTTCCCATTCCCAACTCCTGAGGACACCAAGGGTGACATTGAGGTTCCCATTCCCGATTCCTAGGGACACCAAGGGTGACATTGGCATTCCATTCCTGACTCCTGGGGACACCAAGGGTGACAGTGAGGTGACATTGAGGTTCCCATTCCCATCTGAGGCTCCTGAGGACACCATGGGTGACATTGGTGTCCCATTCCCGATTCCTGGGGACACCAAGGGTGACATTGAGGTCCCCATTCCCAACTTCTGGGGACATCAAGGGTCACATTGGGGTTCCATTCCTAACTCCAGGGGACACCAAGGGTGACAGTGGGGTTCCCATTCTCATCTGGGGCTCCTGAGGACACCAAGGATGACACTGGGGTTCCATTCCTGACTCCTGGGGACACCAAGGGTGACAGTGAGGTGACATTGAGGTTCCCATTCCCATCTGGGGCTCCTGAGGACACCATGGGTGACATTGAGGTTCCCATTCCCGATTCCTAGGGACACCAAGGGTGACATTGGCATTCCATTCCTGACTGCTGGGGACACCAAGGGTGACAGTGAGGTGACATTGAGGTTCCCATTCCCATCTGGAGCTCCTGAGGACACCAAGGGTGACAGTGAGGTCCCCATTCCCAACTCCTGGGGACACCAAGAGTGACATTGGGGTTCCACTCCCATCTCCTGGGGACACCAAGGGTGACAGTGAGGTGACATTGAGGTTCCCATTCCCATCTGGAGCTCCTGAGGACACCAAGGGTGACATTGGGGTTCCATTCCCAACTCCTGGGGACACCAAGGGTGACATTGGGGTTCCATTCCCAACTCCTGAGGACACCAAGGGTGACATTGAGGTTCCCATTCCCAACTCCTGGGAACACCAAGGGTGACATTGAGGTTCCCATTCCCATCTGGGGCTCCTGAGGACATCAAGGGAGACATTGAGGTCTCCATTCCCAACTCCTGGGGACACCAAGGGTGACAGTGAGGTGACATTGGGGTTCCCATTCCCATCTGGAGCTCCTGAGGACACCAATGGTGACATTGGCGTTCCATTCCCATCTGGAGCTCCTGAGGACACCAAGGGTGACATTGGGGTTCCCATTCCCAACTCCTGGGGACACCAAGAGTGACATTGGGGTCCCATTCCCAACTCCTGGGGACACCAAGAGTGACATTGGGGTTCCATTCCCGACTCCTGGGGACACCAAGGGTGACATTGAGGTCCCCATTCCCATCTCCTGGGGACACCAAGGGTGACAGTGAGGTGACATTTGGGTTCCCATTCCCATCTGAGGCTCCTGGGGACACCAAGGGTGATATTGAAGTCCCATTTCCAACTCCTGGGGACACCAAGAGTGACATTGGGGTCCCCATTCCCATCTCCTGGGGACATCAAGGGTGACGGTGAGGTGACAGTGAGGTTCCCATTCCCATCTGGAGCTCCTGAGGACACCAAGGGTGACATTGGGGTTCCATTCCTGACTCCAGGGGACACCAAGGGTGATGGTGTGATCCCCATTCCAGTGTCCAGGGGACACTAAGGGTGACAATGGGGTTCCCATTCCCATCTGGGGCTCCTGAGGATACCAAGGATGACATTGGCGTTCCATTCCCATCTCCTGGGGACACCAATGGTGACAGTGAGGTGACATTGAGGTTCCCATTCCCATCTGGAGCTCCTGAGGACACCAAGGGTGACATTGAGGTCCCCATTCCCAACTCCTGGGGACACCAAGGGTGACATTGGGGTTCCATTCCCAACTCCTGGGGACACCAAGGGTGACATTGGGGTTCCATTCCCAACTCCTGGGGACACTAAGGGTGACACTGAGGTTCCCATTCCTGACTCCTGGGGACACCAAGAGTGACAGTGTGGTCCCCATTCCCAACTCCTGGGGACACTAAGGGTGACAGTGAGGTGACATTTGGGTTCCCATTCCCATCAGAGGCTCCTGAGGACACCATGGGTGACATTGGGGTTCCCATTCCCATTTCCTGAGGACACCAAGGGTGACATTGGGGTCCCCATTCCCATCTCCTGAGGACACCAAGGGTGACATTGAGGTCCGCATTCCCATCTCCTGGGGACACCAAGGGTGACAGTGAGGTGACATTGAGGTTCCCATTCCCATCTGGAGCTCCTGAGGACACCAAGGGTGACATTGGGGTCCCCATTCCCAACTCCTGAGGACACCAAGGGTGACATTGGGGTTCCATTCCCAACTCCTGGGGACACCAAGGGTGACATTGGGTTTCCCATTCCCATCTGGAGCTCCTGAGGACACCAAAAGTGACATTGGGGTTCCCATTCCCAACTCCTGGGAACACCAAGGGTGACAGTGAGGTGACATTGAGGTTCCCATTCCCATCTGGAGCTCCTGAGGACACCAAGGGTGACAGTGGGGTTCCCATTCCCAACTCCTGAGGACACCAAGGATGACATTGGCGTTCCATTCCCATCTCCTGGGGACATCAAGAGTGACATTGAGGTCCCCATTCCCGATTCCTGGGGACACCAAGGGTGACATTGGGGTTCCCATTCCCATCTGGGGCTCTTGGAGACCCTAAGGATGCTGGAGACTCCCTGAGGACACGGAGATGCCACCACCACGTCCCCACTGATGCCACCACCACGTCCCTCCTTCTCCCCTTTTTCCCAACTTTTCTTTCTTTTTTTTGGAGCCACTTTTCCATTTTTTATCCTTTTTTTTTTTTTTCCTTTTCTTTTTTATCCTTTTTTTTCCTTTTATTTATTTTTTTTTTTGTCCAATTTGTGTATTTTTTACATAAAAAGTTCCGTAAAAATTGGATAAAGTAAAATCGATCGAAGCAGTAAAATCAAATCTTATCAACATCGCGCGAGACCTCATCCGAAATCCGGGAGACGGGTCTCGTTTCCGGAATTATTTACAGGAAAACAGCTTAAATCGGGCGAAACTGAAAATAAAACCAAGGAAACGAGGGGGGAAAAAAAAAAAAAATTAATAATAATAATAATAATAAACCCCAAAACTCTTTCCTTACAAAGTGTCGCCGCGACGCGATGGCGGCTGAGGCTAAAAGTGAAGGAAACCCCCCCAAAATTATCAATATATTCACATATAGGTTAAAATATGATACAGAGAGCGCGGTTGGAGGGGAAAATATTGGATTTTCCGTGTTTTTTCCCCCTCGCGGCGCGAAGAACGGAGTTTGCGTTGGGTTAAAAACCGATAATTTGGGTCGATTTGGTGGTTCGAAAAGAGCGGATGGAGAATAAGGAGAGGGTTTATTCCAGCTCCGGATCTTCTTTGGGTTTATAGAGGGCGCCGAATTTTTGCATGTATTTCTTGATGTATTCCTTCGTTTTGTGTTTGACGTTCTCGTTGCATTCCAAGTCCTCCGGATTCTTGCAGTATTTCAGCTCTTTGTTCATCACGCCGTGCGTCAGCTGCCGGGCGGAAGGGAAGAGCCAAGGTCAGAGCCACAGCCTCAAGGGTTCGACGCTATGTCCCCAAATATTTGACATTATTCTCCAAATATTTGACATTATTCCCTAAATATTTGCTATTATCCCCCAAATATTTATTATCCCCCAAATATATGCCATTATTCCATAAAAAAGGCCATTATCCCTGAAATATTTGTCATTATTCCCCAAATATTTGCCATTACGCCCCAAATATTTGCATTATGCCCCAAATATTTGACATAATTCCATAAAAAATACTATTATCCCCAAAATATTTGCCATTACGCCCCAATTATTTGCCATTATTCCCCAAATATTTGCCATTATTCCATAAAAATTGCCATTATCCCCAAAATATTTGCCATTACGCCCCAATTATTTGACATCGTTCCCCAAATATTTGCCATTATTCCATAAAAATGGCCATTATCCCAAAAACATTTGCCATTACGCCCCAAATATTTGCCATTATTCCCCAAGTATTAGCCATTATTCCATAAAAATTGCCATTATCCCCAAAATATTTGCCATTACGCCCCAATTATTTGACATCGTTCCCCAAATATTTGCCATTATTCCATAAAAATGGCCATTATCCCAAAAACATTTGCCATTACGCCCCAAATATTTGCCATTATTCCCCAAGTATTAGCCATTATTCCATAAAAAGGGCCATTATCCCCGAAATATTTGTCATTATTCCCCAAATATTTGCCATTACACCCCAAATATTTGTATTATTCCCCAAATATTTGACATAATTCCATAAAAAATACTATTATCTCTGAAATACTTGTCATCACCCCCAAATATTTGCATTATTCCCCAAATATTAGCCATTATTCCATAAAAATTGCCATTACCCCCAAAATATTTGCCATTAACCCCAAATATTTGCATTATTCCCCAAGTATTAGCCATTATTCCATAAAAATGGCCATTATCCCCGAAATATTTGTCATTATTCCCCAAATATTTGCCATTACGCCCCAAATATATGCATTATTCCCCAAATATTTGACATGATTCCATAAAAAATACTATTATCCCTGAAATATTTGCCATTATCCCCAAAATATTTGCATTATTTCCCAAATAGTTGACATAATTCCATAAAAAATACTATTATCCCCAAAATATTTCCCATTATCCCCAAAATATTTGCCATTATTCCCCAAGTATTAGCCATTATTCCATAAAAATTGCCATTATCCCCAAAGTATTTGCTGTTATGCCCCAATTATTTGACATCGTTCCCCAAATATTTGCCATTATTCCATAAAAATGGCCATTATCCCAAAAATATTTGCCATTAACCCCAAATATTTGCATTATTCCCCAAATATTTGCCATTATTCCCCAAATATTTGCCATTATTCCATAAAAATTGCCAGAATCCCCAAATATTTGCCATTATTCCCCAAATATTTGCCATTACACCCCAAATATATGCATTATTCCCCAAATATTTGACATAATTCCATAAAAAATACTATTATCTCTGAAATATTTGCCATTATCCCCAAAATATTTGCCATTATTCCCCAAATAGTTGACATAATTCCATAAAAAATACTATTATCCCCAAAATATTTCCCATTATCCCCAAAATATTTGCCATTATTCCCCAAGTATTAGCCATTATTCCATAAAAATTGCCATTATCCCCGAAGTATTTGCCATTAAGCCCCAATTATTTGACATTGTTCCCCAATATTTGCCATTATTCCATAAAAATGGCCATTATCCCAAAAATATTTGCCATTAACCCGAAATATTTGCATTATTCCCCAAATATATGCCATTATTCCATAAAAAAGGCCATTATCCCCGAAATATTTGTCATTATTCCCCAAATATTTGCTATTACACCCCAAATATTTGCATTATTCCCCAAATATTTGACATAATTCCATAAAAAATACTATTATCCCTGAAATATTTGCCATTATCCCCAAATATTTGCCATTATTCCCCAAATAGTTGACATAATTCCATAAAAAATACTATTATCCCTGAAATATTTGCCATTATCCCCAAAATATTTGCCATTATTCCCCAAATATTTGACATAATTCCATAAAAAATACTATTATCCCTGAAATATTTGCCATTATCCCCAAAATATTTGCCATTATTCCCCAAATAGTTGACATAATTCCATAAAAAATACTATTATCCCCAAAATATTTCCCATTATCCCCAAAATATTTGCCATTATTCCCCAAATGTTTGCCATCATTCCATAAAAATGGCCATCATCCCCGAAATATTTGCCATTAACCCCAAATATTTGCATTATTCCCCAAGTATTAGCCATTATTCCATAAAAATGGCCATTATCCCCAAACTATTTCCCACTACCCCCCAAATATTTGCATTATTCCCCAAGTATTAGCCATTATTCCATAAAAAATACTATTATCCCTGAAATATTTGCCATTACCTCCCGAATATTTGCATTTTTCCCCAAATATTTGCCATCATTCCATAAAAAATACTATTATCCCCGAAATATTTGCCATTACGCCCCAATTGTTTGACATTGTTCCCCAAATATTTGCATTATTCCCCAAATATTTGCCATCATTCCATAAAAATGGCCATTATCCCCGAAATATTTGCCATTAACCCCAAATATTTGCATTATTCCCCAAGTATTAGCCATTATTCCATAAAAATTGCCATTATCCCCGAAGTATTTGCCATTATCCCCAAAATATTTGCCATTATTCCCCAAATATTTGCCATTACGCCCCAAATATTTGACATAATTCCTTAAAAAATACTATTATCCCCGAAATATTTGCCATTGCCTCCCGAATATTTGCATTATTCCCCAAATATTTGCCATTATTCCATAAAAACGGCCACTATCCCCAAATATTTGCCATTATCCCCAAAATATTTGCCATTACACCCCAAATATTTGCATTATTCCCCAAATATTTGACATAATTCCATAAAAAATACTATTATCCCTGAAATATTTGCCATTATCCCCAAATATTTGCCATTATAACATAAAAATGGCCATTATCCCCGAACTATTTCCCACTACCCCCCAAATATTTGCCATTATTCCCCAAATATTAGCCATTATTCCATAAAAATTGCCATTATCCCCGAAGTATTTGCCGTTACGCCCCAATTATTTGACATCGTTCCCCAAAATATTTGCCATTATTCCATAAAAATGGCCATTATCCCCAAAATATTTGCCATTATGCCCCAAATATTTGCATTATTTCCCAAATATTTGCCATTATTCCATAAAAATTGCCATTATCCCCAAAGTATTTGCCGTTACACCCCAATTATTTGACATCATTCCCCAAATATTTGCCATTATTCCATAAAAATTGCCATTATCCCCAAATATTTGCCATTACGCCCCAAATATTTGCATTTTTCCCCAAATATTTGACATAATTCCATAAAAAATACTATTATCCCTGAAATATTTGCCATTATCCCCAAAATATTTGCCATTATTCCCCAAATAGTTGACATAATTCCATAAAAAATACTATTATTCCCAAAATATTTCCCATTATCCCCAAAATATTTGCATTATTCCCCAAATATAAGCATTATTCCATAAAAATGGCCATTATCCCCAAAATATTTGTCATTAACCCCAAATATTTGCATTATTCCCCAAATATTTGACATAATTCCATAAAAATTGCCATTATCCCCAAAATATTTGCTATTATCCCCAAAATATTTGCCATTATCCCCAATTATTTGCCTTTATTCCCAACGTTGGCCACTCTCCGCCGCCGTCACCCGGCCCCACCAGCAGATGGGGAGATGCCACCCAACCCCACCCTGGGCTGAAGGGGACGTCCCCGCGTCACCCACGCCACGGCGGTCACCTTGCGCGCCAGGTGCTTGAAGTCCTCGGTGGTGGTGATGCGTCCAACCTTGCAGTCGGGTTTGCGGTAGGGGTTCAGGCACTGCACGATGAACTGTGACATCTGCAGGAGAGGACATCGGATCAGCCCCATCTCAGTGCCCGGCACCATCCCACGGTGACAACGTGTCCCCAACCCCAGGGGGATGATGCGTCTCCATCCCTGTGGTGATAACGTGTCCCCAACTCCAGGAGGATGATGTGTCCCCACCCCCAAGGTGACGTGTCTCCATCCCTGGGGTGATAATGTGTCCCCAACCCCAGGAGGATGACGTGGTCCCATCTCCAAGGTGACGTGTCTCCATCCCTGGGGTGATAACGTGTCCCCAACCCCAGGAGGATGATGTGTCCCCACCCCCAAGGTGACGTGTCTCCATCCCTGGGGTGATAACGTGTCCCCAACCCAAGGAGGATGACGTGGTCCCATCTCCAAGGTGACGTGTCCCCACCCCCAAGGTGACGTGTCTCCATCCCTGGGGTGATAACTTGTCCCCAACCCCAGGAGGATGATGTGTCCCCACCCCAAAGGTGACGTGTCTCCGTCCCTGGGGTGATAACTTGTCCCCAACCCCAGGAGGATGATGTGTCCCCACCCCAAAGGTGACGTGTCTCCGTCCCTGGGGTGATAACTTGTCCCCAACTCCAGGAGGATGATGTGTCCCCACCCCCAAGGTGACGTGTCTCCATCCCTGGGGTGAGAACTTGTCCCCAACCCCAGGAGGATGACATGTCCCCATCCCCAAGGTGACGTGTCTCCATCCCTGGGGTGATAACTTGTCCCCAACCCCAGGAGGATGACGTGTCCCCATCCCCAAGGTGACGTGTCCCCATCTCCAAGGTGACGTGTCCCCATCCCCAGGAGGATGACGTGGTCTCATCTCCAAGGTGACGTGTCCCCATCCCCAGGAGGATGACGTGTCCCCATCCCTGGGGTGATAACGTGTCCCCAACCCCAGGGAGATGACGTGCCCAGAAGAAGCGGTGGCTGTCCCATCTCTGGAGGTCTTGAAGGCCACGTTGGATGGGGCTTTGAGCAAACTGATCCAGTGGGAGGTGATCCCCAAGGTGACAACATGTCTCCACCCCTGGGGTGACAACGTGTCCCCATCCCCAGGGCGATGATGTTTCCCCATCCTCAGGGTGATGACATGTTCCCATGCCCTGGATGATGACGTGTCCCCCTCCCAGGGCTGTCAAGATGTCCCCACGCCCAGGTTGACGACGCGTCCCTCTCCCTGGGGTGACAACATGTCCCCATCTCCAGGATGATGACATCCCTCCATCCCCAAGTTGACGTGTCCCCAACCGTGTGGTGATGACGTGTACTCAGCGATCTGATAACCCCCCTCAGATCCACGTCCCCCATTCCATCATCACGTCATCTCCATGGGGTTCTGAACCTCCTCCAGCATCACCTGGGCTCAACGTCCCCAACGTGGGACAGTGACAACGCCCCACAGGGACCAAAGGAACTCACTTCTTTCCTGAACACCTCCTTGCTCTTCTTGGCCAGCTCACTCGACGTGTCCGCTTCTGCCGTCTTGGGCTTCTTGGAAGACTGGAGAGGAGGAAACAGAAGATGATGAGATGCTGGCCAGGGTGACAGCTGCTCCGTGTCCTCATCCCAGTCCCCGTCCCCACCTTGGCGATGGTGTCCCACCCCTGTCCTACAGCCGGATGGGCAGCGTGCGCTTCCCGATGAGCTTCCCAGTCCAGTCCACCACGTTCTCCACCCTGGTCCTGGAGTGCTTCCCAGTCTGGTCCCAGAGAGCTTCCCAGCCCAACACCGGCATGTTCCTCACCCCAGTCTGGGCACGTTTCCCAACCTGGTCCTGGTGAGCTTCCCAGTCCAATCCCAGCATGATCTTCACCCCAATCCATGTGTGCTTCCCAACCTGCTCCTGGTGAGCTTCCCAGGCTGATACCACCACACTACCCCATCCCAGTCCAGGAACACTTCCCAGTCTGCTCCTGGTGAGCTTCCCAGTCCAATATCAGCATGATCCTTATCCCAATCCATGTATGAATCCCAACCTGGTCCTGGGGAGCTTCCCAGGCTGATATCACCACACTACCCCATTCCAGTCCAGGAACACCTCCCAGTCTGCTCCCAGTCAGCTTCCCAGCCTGATACCACCATGCTATCCCATTCCAGTCCAGGAATACTTCCCAGTCTGCTCCCAGTGAGCTTCCCAGTCCAATATCAGCATGATCCTCATCCCAATCCATGTGTGCTTCCCAACCTGGTCCTGGGGAACTTCCCAGCCTGATGCCACCATGCTATCCCATTCCAGTCCAGGAACACTTCCCAGTCTGCTCCCAGGGAGCTTCCCAACCTGGTCCTGATGAGCTTCCCAGTCCAATCCCAGCATGATCCTCATCCCAATCCATGTGTGCATCCCAACCTGCTCCTGGGGAGCTTCCCAGCCTGATGCCACCATGCTCCCCCATCCCAGTCCAGGAACACTTCCCAGTCTGCTCCCAGTGAGCTTCCCAGCCTGATGTTCTCACAGGAGAACATTTCTACCCAAGATGTCACCTCCATCTCCCCTCTTTCAGCTTCAAACCATTCCTTATCATCCCATTCCCGCACTCCAGGATCCAAGTCCCTCTCCAGCTTTCCTGGAACCTCTTTTAGTCCTGGAAGCTGCTCTAAGGTCTCCTCGGAGTCTTCTCCAGGCTGAACAACCCCAACTCTCTCTGAGCCGGGAGGTTCTCCAGCCCTCGCATCATCCTTGGAGCCTCCTCTGGACCCGTTCCCACCGCTCCATCTCCTCCTTATGCTGAGGATTCCAAGCTTCGGATCCCACAAATTATCCCCATTTGGGATTTTAAGGGTAGGGAGAGCGGAAGGGCGTGTTCCAAGTCTTGCGAAGACGAGGTTTGCCTTCTCCTTCTGCTCTTCCAAGGTAGCCCAACTCTTTCTTTTGATTAAAAACCCCCCGATTTTCAGCAATATTTAACCCTAAAAAAGCCGGAGACGCCCTAAATCCCATTCGGAAAAGAACGCCGGAGCTTAAATCTCCCCCCTCCTTTCCCGTGGAAGTTTTATTGCCGAGGGTTGTCCCAAGCGAGCGTTGGAGCGTCTCGGGTTTGGCTGAAGATCAAAGCTCTCCACTCGTTGCCCGCGGCTCAACTCCCAACATCAAAAGCTTGGAGATGAGGAGCAGACGGATTCCTGCCGGCTCCCGGAGCGGCACCGGCACGCCGGCGTCACCAGCACCGAAATCCTCAGGTTCGCAAGGAATTGCTCTTAATCCCCCCCCCTTAAAACCAACTCAAGGATAAAGAGTTCTTTTTGACATGAGGTCAGTTTGGTAACAATAGGGTTTTAATTAAGCCCTCAAAGGATGGGATTAATTATCGGCGCTAATTAGCCGGTTTAATTCCAGCGGGAGGATGGGTTTGGAGAAGGTTTTAGGGGAAAAAAAACCAAAGAAAGACATGTGGAAATAAAGGCATAAAGAAAGTAAAGGTGAAAATAAAGCCTGACCGGGTTGGATTAAACCTGGGATTAAATGCTCGTGGGATTCGGAGCCATGAAGAAGCTCCAGGGATTCCCACCAGGAGCTGCCGGGATGACCTGGAAGGGCAAAAAAAAAGGGATTTTTTTGGGAGAGTAGAGTGAGGAGGAGAAGCCAAAGCCTGGCTGAGCATTAAGTCCAAGGGATGGGAAAGGCTCCAAGGGAAGGGAAAGGCTCCAAGGGATGGGAAAGACTCCAAGGGAAGGGAAAGCCAACGCACGGCTGCGGTCGCTGCTTCGGCGCAGACAGCGCGGGGCGATGGGAAATCCTCCTCCTCCTCCGGTCGGTGGGAGCAGGAAGGATGTGGGGAAAAAATTCAGTGCCAGAAGTTTTGGGGAGGATGAGGAGAAGAAAGAGGACCTTTATTTCTCAGCTCTGTCTCGGGCAAAGGTGGTGATATCTCCTTATGCTAAAATAAAAGAAGTGAGGCTGGAGAACATCATGAGGGTCAACCAAGCCAAGAGAAAGGTCCTCCGCATGGGTCGGGGCAATCCGCGGGTTCAAGATAGGATGGGAGATGATGGGATGGAGAGCAGCGCTGAGGAGAAGGACTTGGGGTGTTGGGGAGGAGAAGCTCCACAGGAGCTCAACAACGTGCGCTCCCAGCCCAGAAACCACCGTGTCCTGGGCTGCATCCAGAGCAGCGTGGCCAGCAGGGACCGAGGGGATTCTGACCCTCTGCTCCTCTCCGGGAGACCTCATCTGGAGGATTGGGGACAGTTCTGGAATCCTCACCAGAAGGAGGAGATGGAGCTGCTGGAACGGGTCCAGAGGAGGCTCCAAGGATGATGCGAGGGCTGGAGAACCTCCCATCCGAGGAGAGGCTGAGAGAGTTCAGATGAGGTCTCCCCTCAGCCTCCTCTTCTCCAGGATAAACACCCCCAGGACCCTCAGCTGCTCTCATAACCCTTGTTCTCCAGCCCCTTCCCCACCTCCATTCCCTTCTCCGGACGTTCTCCAGCCCCTCAAGGTCTTTCTTGGAGTGAGGGACCCAAAACTGAATCCGGGATTCAAGGTGTGGCCTCACCAGCGCCGAGTCCAGGGGGACAATCCCTTCCCTGCTCCTGTGGCCACCCCAGGGCTGATCCAAGCCAGGATGCCGGTGGCCTTCTTGGCCACCTGGGCCACCGCTTTTCATGCTCTTTGGGAGGTACCGATGAGCACAGACACATCTGTGTAGTAACTCCAGGCTTTTTCCATTTTAAAGGACGCAAAAGCTTCCACCGAGCCACACACGGAGGACGTGGTTTAGTGGCAGATGGAACGGTTGGAATCGATGATCCAAGAGGTCTTTTCCAACCTGGTGAGTCTATGAGTCTATATCGATGTGTAAAGAGAGACGCGAAAACCTATGGATCAAAGAGATCTTCTTTGTAGGCTTTAAGGTGAAGCCATGCAAAAACTTGGCCGTCCAACCTAAGCTTGATCATCCAACCTAAGCCTGATTATCCAACCTAAGCCTGAACGTCCAACCTAAGCCTGACCGTCCAGCCTAAGCCTGACCGTCCAACCTAAGCTTGATTGTCCAACCTAAGCCTGAAAGTCCAAACTAAGCCTGACCGTCCAACCTAAGCCTGAAAGTCCAACCTAAACCTGACCGTCCAACCTAAGCCTGACCGTCCAACCTAAGCTTGATTGTCCAACCTAAGCCTGAAAGTCCAACCTAAGCCTGAAAGTCCAACCTAAGCCTGAAAGTCCAACCTAAGCCTGACCATCCAAACCAAGCTTGATCGTCCAACCTAAGCCTGACCGTCCAACCTAAGCTTGATCATCCAACCCAAGCCTGACCGTCCAACCTAAGCCTGACGGTCCAACCTAAGCTTGATCATCCAACCCAAGCCTGAAAGTCCAACCTAAGCCTGAAAGTCCAACCTAAGCCTGAAAGTCCAACCTAAGCCTGGCCGTCCAACCCAAGCCTGGCCGTCCAACCCAAGCCTGGCCGTCCAACCCAAGCTTGATTGTCCAAACTAAGCCTGAAAGTCCAACCTAAGCCTGACCATCCAACCTAAGCCTGAAAGTCCAACCTAAGCCTGACCGTCCAACCTAAGCCTGACCGTCCAACCTAAGCCTGACCGTCCAACCTAAGCTTGATTGTCCAACCTAAGCCTGAAAGTCCAACCTAAGCCTGAAAGTCCAACCTAAGCCTGACCGTCCAACCTAAGCTTGATCGTCCAACCTAAGAGTGACTGTCCAACCTAAGAGTGACCGTCCAACCTAAGCCTGACCGTCCAACCTAAGAGCGACCGTCCAACCTAAGCCTGACCATCCATCTCATTCCCAACCTCCTCGAGGGCCATCGTGACACAAAACCCTTTCTCCAAAGAAAAGCAGGTTTAAACCTGTGCTTTGAAGGCAACCAACGAGCGCAGCTCAGCGTTTCTGTTGTCCCTTTCCATCAAAGTCCTAAATGCCGGTGGGAGAGAGAGAGAGAAGAGCCCACCCTTTGCCGACACCGTCCACGTGGGGATTTCAGGGTACGGAGAAATGAACAGATGATATTCCGAAGCGCCATAAAAATGCTCCGGAGGAAATAAAATACCCGACTCGGTGTCGTTGCATTCCTTTTAAGCGATGTCCTCCAGGCGTGGGCCACCAGGAATAGCAGCAGCAGCTGTCGGACACCCGGAGCCACCATGCCGATGGGTTTCATCCCTTTTAGCGAAGGTGTGGGAGGAGGAGAGTAAAATATTCAAGGAATGTGGTTGTAATTTCAGGGTGGAAGCGGTACGGAGGCGGCGGCGAGCGAGCTAAGACCACGTGGGAATTCAATGTTATATCTACGACCACCAAGAAGAAGAAGAAGATGATGGAAGGCTCTAAAGTGAACAAGAAGGACATCACGGGGAGGTCAGCCAAAGGTCCTCCTCGGCCGGCGCGCTCTTAGGAATGAAGTGTTGATGGCTTTGGAGAAGTTTGGCACTTGAAATTAAGGCTTTTGGGATTTGAGGAAGGAATGAAAACTCCGAAGCAGCCAGGTCACGCCTGCCTTGAGGCCAAGCCCTTGAAGGACCACCCCACCCCGTTCCTCAGCAGCTCTTTTATCCCAAAGGAGTTGAATCCAACCTGTAAACACGGAATAAAAGCGGTTTCTTCCCTCGCTGCTCCCTCTGCAGGTCCCAGACATCATCAAGACCTCCAAAAGTCTGAGGTCGAAGGATTCCCAAGCCACCCAAGCGTTGATGGAATTGCTCTCCAAGAGTTAGAGCACAATAGACCTTTCTCCCCGCAGCTCTTCTCTCTTCTTCTTGGGGAACCAGAAAGGTGATTTGTGGTTGCCCCATTCCAGGAGGTGTTGAAGGCCACGTTGGATGGAGCTTGGATCACCCTGATCCAGCGGGACGCGTTCCTGCCCATTGTAGGGGTGGAACTGGATGGGCTTTGAGGTCCTTTCCAACCCAAACCATTCCATGACTCTTGTGCAGAAGGTGATTTGTGGCTGCCCCATTCCTGGAGGTGTTGAAGGCCACGTTGGATGGGGTTTGGAGCAACCTGATCCAGCGGGACGCGTCCCTGCCCATTGTAGGGTTGGAACTGGATGGGCTTTGAGGTCCTTTCCAACCCAAACCATTCCATGACTCTTGTGCAGAAGGTGATTTGTGGCTGCCCCATCCCTGGAGGTGTTGAAGGCCACGTTGGATGGGGTTTGGAGCAACCTGCTCCAGTGGGAGGTGTCCCTGCCCATAGCAGAGGGTTGGAACTGGATGGGCTTCGAGATCCCTTCCAATCCAACCCATTCTACGAGTTAAGGCCCACTTGAAGAGCAGTTCCATCATCTCAGATGGTACTTTTGACAGCAGGAGCAATGGAGATGTTGGAGGTGGAAGCAACACAGAGCTCTGAGCTCCTCTACTCCTGCACCGCTAGTTTTTCCTATTTCATCATCCACTTTTGGCCAGTTTTAAGGTCATCTCCACAAAGGAGGTTACAGAGATGCTTGGCATCAAGGGCAGAACATCATCTGCCCCTCACAGAAGTCCTACGTTCACTCAAGGTGTGGTGGAGCAAAGGAGCTCCAGGGTCTGCACCAAGACCCAAAAGGACAAAGAGGTGAGAGGAGCGTGAAAATCTCTGCTCCCTTATTTCTCACCACGGAGCAACAAGAAGAGCCTGATCTTCAGCAGCCACCAGGAAGCACAGAGGACCACATCAGTGCCAGGAAATCGTGGAATGGTTTGGTTGGAAAAGATATTTGAGGTCATCAAGTCCAAACATACCTGTCCACCACTAAACCTCAGCACCTCATCTGCCCGGCTTTGAAACACCACCAGGGATGGGGACTCCACCACCGCCCTGGGCGGCCTCTGCCATGGCCTGAGGACATTTTTCAGGAAGAAATTTCTCCTGACGTCCAACTGAACCTGCCCTGGTGCAACTGGAGGTCATCTCCTCTCATCCTGTCACTGCGGAGAAGAGCCCAACACCCACCTCACCACAACCTCCTTTCAGGTAGTTGAAGACAGCAGCTCTTCTCCAGGATAAACACCCCCAGGGCCCTCAGCTGCTCCTCACAACCCTTGTTCTCCAGCCTCTTCCTCAGCTCCGTTCCCTTCTCCGGATGTTCTCCAGTCCCTCAAGGTCTTTCTTGGAGTGAGGGACCCAAAACTGACCCCAGGATTCGAGGTGTGGCCTCACCAGCGCCGAGTCCAGGTGGACAATCCCTTCCCTGCTCCTGTGGCCACCCCAGGGCTGATCCAAGCCAGGATGCTGGTGGCCTTCTTGGCCACCTGGGCCACCGCTGGCTCATGTTCAGCTACTGTTGACCACCACCCCCAGGTCCTTCTCCTCCAGGCAGCTTTCCAGCCGCTCTTCCCCACGCCTGGAGCTTCACGGGGTTGGTGTGTCCCAAGTGAAGGACTCAGCACTTGGCCTGGTGGAACCCCATCCCGTTGACCTCAGCCCATGGATCCACCCTGTCCAGATCCCACTGTAGAACCTCCTTATACTCACGCAGATCAACACCTCCAGCTTGGTTCCACCTATGAACTTATTAAGGGACCACTCAATCTTCAGATGAAGATACGGACCAGAACTGGACCCAAGTCTGAGCTACTAATCCTCTACCACCACTTTTAAGCACCAAACCCCAAAGGTCCTATGGTCAGCACGGCTTCTACAGCTTCTCTTGGATCACTTCTACCCTCGTGTCATCTCCCAAACCCATACGGACCTCAACAACAGCCTCAACGTTTCCTTCTCCTGCTCTGCAGGACAACATTATCCCCGAGTTCTATCAGAGAGACGTTAACGCTGAGTTTCCATCACCGACCGCACGCTTACCTTCATGGGGTTCTCATCATACGTTGGGGTCCCAAGGTCCATTTCAGCTTCGTGTTCAAGGCTGGCGTCATCCCCGGGGCTGTCCCAGGTAGGAGGGTCCCACTGGGTTTGCCTGGAGGAAGAGAGACAATCAGACCATCATCACCGTCCTAGAAGTAAACGGCACCTGCTCATCGATTGTCCCATCAACTGGAACATCTGATCACCATCAGCCTCTTAGAAGTAAGCAGCACCTGCTCATTGGTTGTCCCATCAACTGAGACATCAGATCTCCACCAGAATCTTAGAAGTAAGCAGCACCTGCTCATCGATTGTCCCATCAACAGGAACATCTGATCTCCAGCAGCATCTTAGAAGTAAGCAGCACCTGCTCATTGGTTGTCCCATCAAATGGGACATCAGATCTCCATCAGCCTCTTAGAAGTAAGCAGCACCTCTCATTGGTTGTCCCATCAACGGGAACATCAGATCTCCACCAGCCTCTTAGAAGTGAGCAGCACCTGCTCATCAATTGTCCCATCAACTGAGATATCTGGTGTCCATCAGCCTCTTAGAAGTAAGCAGCACCTGCTCATTGGTTGTCCCATCAACTGAGACATCAGATCTCCATCAGCCTCTCAGAAGTAAGCAGCACCTGCTCATCGATTGTCCCATCAACTGAGACATCTGATCTCCATCAGCCTCTTAGAAGTAAGCAGCACCTGTTCATCGATTGTCCCATCAACTGAGACATCAGATGTCCATCAGCCTCTTAGAAGTGAGCGGCATCTGCTCATCGATTGTCCCACCAAGTGGGACATCTGGTGTCCATCAGCCTCTTAGAAGTAAGTAGCACCTCTCATCGGTTGTCCCATCAACTGAGACATCAGATCTCCATCAGCCACCAGAACACGGGTGCAACGCGTGGTCCTACCTCGCAATTAATGATGAGTTTGAGAAGGTTTGCAAGTTGGAAAAGGCCATGGACCTGTTCCAACAGCTCCATCTCCTTCTTCTGCTGGAGATTCCAGAACTGGACTCCAGGTGAGGTGTCATCAGAGCAGAACAATGGCTCAGAATCCCCTCCCTCCCCTGGTGGCCACACTTCTTCTGGTGCCATCCAGGCCACGGTTGGCTTCTGTAGAGCAAGCACCCATTGGTGGCTCATGTTGAGTTTCTCATCCACCACCACCCCAAGTCCTTCTCCTCAGGGCTGCTCTCAATCACGTTGTCCCCTGGGCATGTTCCATCCAAAGATAGAACCAGCTTCATTGCTCTTCTAATGCAATGGTTGACAGCAGCTGACCATGAGCCAGTGGTGGCCCAGGTGGCCAAGAAGACCAACGGCATCTTGGCTTGGATCAGAAATGGGGTCACCAGCAGGTCAGGGAGGGGATTCTCCCTCTGTCCTCGGCACTGGTGAGACCGCACCGTGAGTACTGTGTTCAGTTCTGGACCCCTCACCACAAGAAGGATGTTGAGGCTCTGGAGCGTGTCCAGAGAAGAGCAACGAAGCTGGTGAGGAGCTGGAGAACATCTGACGAGGAGCGGCTGAGGGCCCTGGGGGTGTTCAGCCTGGAGAAGAGGAGGCTGAGGGGAGACCTCATTGCGCTCTACAACTGCCTGAAAGGAGGTTGTGGAGAGGAGGGTGTTGGGTTCTTCTCCAGAGTGACAGAGGACAGGACAAGGGAATGGCCTGAAGCTCCGTCAGGGGAGGTTCAGGCTGGACACCAGGAAAAAAATTCTTCACGGAAAGAGTCATCGGCACTGGAACAGCTGCCCAGGGAGGGGGTGGAGTCGCCTTCCCTGGAGGTGTTTAAGGAACGGGTGGATGAGGTGCTGAGGGACGTGGTTTAAGGGATTGTTGGGAATGGTTGGACTCGATGATCCAGTGGGTCCTTTCCAACCTGGTGAGAGTTGTGGTTGGGACATGGTTTAAGGAATTGCGTTAGGAATTCCTTCAAAGCAACTTCACGCTCTGTTTTGGATCATCTTGAGGACCTCAACACGGTTGTCCGGGTGTCCACTATGAGGAAACGCTGAGAGTTGAGGTTGGGACATGGTTTAAGGGAGCATTAGGAATGGTTGGACTCGATGATCCAGTGGGTCCTTTCCTGGGGATTCAATGATCTTTGAGGTCCCACAACCCACCCCATTCCATGATTTCCAATCTTTGGTTTCCTGCCACGTTCGCTCCTCTCTGCTCTCTACTTTCAGGAGAAACCTCTTTTCTTCTTCTCCTTCACACTTCCAGCTCCAAACTCAGCTCAAATAGTCTTCAATCCAGTGGGTCCTTTCCAACCTGATGCTTCGATGATCTCAAGCAACTTCCCACCTAACGAGCGGCGTCCCACCTCGAACGGGCCAAGAGGTGCCCAACAAAACACTAAAGGCTGAAGAACCATTACTTCTCCATCCAATACCTCCGCTTGAGTCATCAAAGTCCACCCTGGACGCAACCATGGCGCTCGTCTCCTCGTCGCGCTTACCTTGTTACCACGTGGTAGTAGTAGATCTTCCCCTCTGGATCTCGAGCTGTTTTCCAGTTGGGTGGAAGGACAATGGTTTTGGGTTTGGGAGGAGACGGTGGAGGTAAATCCAGAAGGTTGTTGGTCACCACGAGCTCTGGCTGAAAAACAGCACCAAAAAAAGAGGTGAAGAGAAAGAGGTGAGAGGTTCTGAAGGTGACCACGGAAACGTTTCAGTTGGAAAAGACCTCGAAGATCATCGAGTCCAACCTCACACTGCCGAGTTCACCACTAAAACGAGTCTCCAAGTAGCACATCTCCATGTCTTTTAGATACCTTCAAGGATGAGGACTCCACCCCCAGCGCTTGACAAACCCCTTCCATGAAGGAATAGTCCCTAATATCCAGTCTAAACCCCCCTGACGCAACTTGAGGCCATCTCCTCTCATCCCATCCTTCGTTCCTTGGGAGAAGAACCCAACACCCACCTCACCACAACCTCCTTTCCAGGAGCTGCAGAGAGCCATGAGGTCTCCCCTCAGCTTTGTCTTCTCCAGGTTAAACATCAGAGCAGCCCTGAGAGCTTTTTTTCCCCCGCAATGAAGAGTTCCATGAACGTCAACTCGAAAGCTCCACCAGTGGTGGCCCAAGGAGCATTGAGGACAACGTCTTTCCCTCGTTCTTCACCTTCAAGAACCCCTCTGACCACATCTCGAGCTTCTCAGAGAGCCACTCTGCCACTCGTGCTCCTAAATCCTCTGTGGTGGACACCAAACCCATTGTTTTTGTGACAAAGGAGCTCCAGTGATCAAAGTAGACTTCATGGTGATGGAGGTCCCATGTAGCCACTCCAACAAAGCCACCTCAGATGCACCACAAAGCTCCACCACAAGAAGATCTGGACTTAAAAACTCCTCCTAAACGAGTCTCAACGAATCCTAAAGGGTGGGAGGACACTGCCACGTTGGAAGCTCCTCCAGGTGGTACCACCACCGCTTTCCAGAAGCTACAAAGAATCACGGCAAAGCTAAAGTAGATGGAGATGAACGTTCTCCATCCCTTCTGTCCCACCAAAGCTCACCTGCTGGATGGGTTGAGGTTGTCCGGCTGCAACAATGGTGGTGACGGCTGTCGGTGGCTGCACGATGACTCCTTGGGGATGAGCGGTGTAGATCTGTTGGCCTTGGATGTACTGCAGCCCCGGTTGGGCGTAACTCTGCAAAGGACCACAAGGAACCCCACGTCAGCTTCTGCCACCACAAAGGTCTTCACTGCAGGACATAGTTTACAACGTCCCGTACTGGGATTCAAACCAAAGAGGCAGGAAGGGGGCGATAGTCCTCAAGATCTTCAAGATCTTCAAGACCCTCAAGATCCTCAAAATCCTCAAGATCTTCAAGATCCTCAAGATCTTCAAGAGTCTCAAGATCTTCAAGAGTCTCAAGATCTTCAAGACCCTCAAGATCCTCAAGAGTCTAAAGATCTTGAGGACTTGCAAGATCCTCAAGACACTGAAGATCCTCAAGATCGCCAAGATTCTCAAGATCTTCAAGAGTCTCAAGATCCTCAGGACCTTCAAGACTCTCAAAATCCTCAAGGATCTTCAAGATCCTCAAGGTCTCCATAATCCTCAAGATCCTCAAGAGTCTCAAGATCCTCAAGACCGTTAAGATCCTCAAGATTCTCAAGATCTTCAAGATCCTCAAGATTCTCAGGATCTTCAGGACTCTCAAACTCCTCAAGATCCTCAAGACTCTCAAAATCCTCAAGATCTTCATGAGTCTCAAGATCCTCAAGATTCTCAAGAGTCTCAAGATCTTCAGGACTCGCAAGATTGTCAAGACCCTCAAGATCTTCAAGACTCTCAGGATCTTCAAGACTCCCAAGATCCTCAAGAGTCTCAAGATCCTCAGGATCCTCAAGATCTTCAAGAGTCTCAAGATCCTCAAGATCTTCAAGATCCTCAAGATCTTCAGATCCTCAAGATCTTCAAGACTCTCAAGATCTTCAAGACCCTCAAGATCTTCAAGATCCTCAAGATTTTCAAGAGTCTCAAGATCCTCAAGACCCTCAAGATCCTGAAGATCCTCAAGATCTTCAAGACCCTCAAGAGTCTCAAGATCTTCAGGACTCAAAAGATTCTCAAGATCCTCAAGATCTTCAGGACTCTCAAGTTCCTCAAGACTCTCAAGATCTTCAAGACCCTCAAGATCCTAAAGAGTCTCATGATCTTCAGGACTCGCAAGATTCTCAAGATCTTCAAGACCCTCAAGACCCTGAAGATTCTCAAGATTCTCAAGATCTTCAAGACTCTCAAAATCCTCAAGATCTTCAAGATCCTCAAGGTTCAAGATCCTCAAGAGTCTCAAGATCCTCAGGATCCTCAAGAGTCTCAAGATCCTCAAGATCCTCAGGATCCTCAAGAGTCTCAAGATCCTCAAGATCTTCAAGACTCTCAAGATCTTCAAGATCCTCAAGACACTGAAGATCCTCAAGATCGTCAAGATCCTCAAGATCCTCAAGATTCTCAAGATCTTCAAGAGTCTCAAGATCCTCAAGACTCTCAAAATCCTCAAGATCTTCAGGACTCTCAAGATCCTAAAGAGTCTCATGATCTTCAGGACTCGCAAGATTCTCAAGATCCTCAAGATCCTCAAGATCTTCAAGACCCTCAAGACCCTGAAGATTCTCAAGATTCTCAAGATCTTCAAGACTCTCAAAATCCTCAAGATCTTCAAGATTCTCAAGATCTTCAAGATCCTCAAGACACTGAAGATCCTCAAGATCTTCAAGATCCTGAAGATTCTCAAGATCCTCAAGATCTTCATAATCCTCAAGATCCTCAAGTCTCAAGATCCTCAAGGTCTTCAAGATCCTCAAGGTCTTCAAGATCCTCAAGGTCTTCAAGATCCTCAAGATCCTCAAGATTCTCAAAATCTTCAAGATCCTCAAGACCCTCAAGTTCTTCAAGATCCTCAAGGGTCTCAAGATCCTCAGGATCCTCAAGTACTTCAAGATTCTCAAGAGCCTCAAGACCCTCAAGACTCTCAAGATCCTCAAGACTTGGCAGTCACAGGAGAAGCTTTTACCAAGAAGAGAATCATTCAGGTTGGAAAAGACCTCGGAGATCATTCAGTCCAATTTCCAGCTCAGCATCATCGTGTCAACCAAATCAGATCCCCAAAGTGCAACAGTCCCCCCACTCTTTGAACCCCCCCAAAGGGATGAAGACTCCACCACCGACCTGGACAGCCTCTGCCAGGGCTGCACCACTCCCTTAGTGAAGTGATGGTTCCCAATATCCAACCTGGACCTGCGCTGGAGAACTTGAGGCCATTTCCTTTCGTCCTCTCACTGAGAAGAGCCCAACACCCACCTCACCACAACCTCCTTTCCAGGAGCTCCAGAGAGCCGTGAGGTCTCCCCTCAGTGTCCTCTTTTCCAACTAAACACCTCCAGGGCCCTCAGCTGCTCCCACAACCCTCGTTCTCCAGCCCCTTCCTCAGCTCCGTTCCCTTCTCCGGATGTTCTCCAGCTCCTCAAGGTCTTTCTTGGAGTGAAGGACCCAAAACTGACCCCAGGATTTGAGGTGGGATCTCACTAAGTCCATGGGGACAATCCCTTCCCTTCTCCTGTGGCCACCCCAGGGCTGATCCAAGCCAGGATGCTGGTGGCCTTCTTGGCCACCTGGGCCACCGCTGGCTCATGGTCAGCTCCTGTCAACCACCACCTCCAGGTTCTTCTCCTCCAGGCAGCTTTCCAAGCCTGGAGCTGCACGGGGTTGGTGTCCCCCAAGTACAGGATTCATCATATCCTGGTGGAGAACCCACTTCTACTGATCATTATTGGTGCTGTGGGACTGTATCTCCTCTGGTTGCGTTGGTCAACATAGAATAGTTTGGGTTGGAAGGGACCTCAAAGCCCATCCAGTTCCACCCTCTGCCATGGGCAGGGACACCTCCCACTGGAGCAGGGGGATCCAAGGCCCATCCAACGTGGCCTTCAACACCTCCAGAGATGGGATCTGCTTGATGGCCACTTAGAATCATGGAACTGTGGAATGGGTTGGGTTGGAAGGGACCTCAAAGCCCATCCAGTTCCACCCAATGCCATGGGCAGGGACACCTCCCACTGGATCAGGGTGATCCAAGCCCCATCCAACGTGGCCTTCAACACCTCCAGGGATGGAGCAGCCATAGCTTCTCCGGGCAACCTCTTCCAGAGCTTCATCAACCTCATGGTGAGGGAATTCTTCATAATGTCCAGTCTAAACATACCCATAACCCATGTTCTCCAGCACCTTCTCCTTCTCCAGACACACTCTGGTGTGGCCTCACCAGTGCCGAGTCCAGGTGGACAATCCGTTCCCTGCTCCTCTGGCCACCCCAGGGCTGATCCAAGCCAGGATGCTGGTGGCCTTCTTGGCCACCTGGGCCACCGCTGGCTCATGTTCAGCCACTGTCAACCACCACCTCCAGGTCCTTCTCCTCCAGGCAGCTTTCCAGCCGCTCTTCCCCACGCCTGGAGCTGCACGGGGTTGGTGTGTCCCAAGCGCAGAACCCACCTCTGACCCTGGTGGAACCCCATCCCGTTGATCGCAACCAATGACCCCACCATGTCCACATCCCTCTGCAGATCCTTCCTGCCCTCCAGCACATCGACACTCCCACCCACCACGTTGTCATCTACAAACGGACTGAAGGAACACCTGACGTTCACCCGCTCACCTGGACAATCGGTGGGGTGGTCTGCGAGTAGGGTGACGTCACTCCGTAGACGGTTTGGCAGGTCTGGCCTTGGTAGTAGATGGCCGGTTGGGATTGGGCGGGGGAGTACTGCTGTTGGACGGCCACCGGTTGTTGGTTGGAATCCCAAACTCCGTAACTTTGACTCTGCACCGGTCCCGTCGTGGCTACAGGTAGAACGGCCACGTTGGGTTCTTGATGGACCACCGCGTCGCTTTGGGCTACGTACTGCGGAGTTGTCACCTCCATCGTCGTTGCTACATGTTGGACTACCGGAACTGGTTGAGGGGTGGTAAGGGTGGATTCCACCGGAGGTCCAACCAAAGTCTGTGGATGCTCGTAGGCCGCTGGTGAGCACATGGAATCCATGCTGGGAGTGGGGAGAAGGACTTTGCCGGCGTTGGGGTTGCTGGGATCTACGTAGGCTTGCATGGGGTAACCCGGTGGGTAACCGATGAAGCTGTGGTGGGGCGTTCCGTAGCCCATGGAATCGTAGGGCAAAGGGGACGTTATTCCCAAGTTTTGCAGTTGCTGTTGTTGTTTTTGGGCTTCTCGTTGGGCCACTTCCTGCTCAAAAAGCTTCCTGCGCTCTTCCGTGGTCAATTTGTTCCGATCTTTAAGGCGGACTTTCTTCTTGGAAGACGCCGGCGTGTCATACCTGGGAGAGAAAGGAAAGAAAAGGCTTCGTGAGACCTCAAGAACCTTTAGGTCTAAAGCTCCAGGAGCAAAAGGGTCACCACCAACCATGGGAGAACCTGAGGGATCCAAAAGCCCATCAGGAGCAACGGTTCCTTAAAGCATTCGTTTCCAACTGCTCAACCAACCACAGGAACTCCAAGACAGGAGAAACACTCCACTCGTCCACCAGCATGAAGCCGTGGCAGATGAGGAGCTAAATCTCATCGGATTTACCAACTTTGGATCAACTGCTGGAGCTCCAAAGATCTTCTTGTAGGAGGACAGGCTGAGAGCGTTGGGGTTCTTCAACCTGGAGAAGAGAAGGCTCCAGAGAGACCTCCCCTGGTGAACCTTGAGGCCATTCCGTCTCATCTTATCCCTCGGGAGAAGAGCCCAACACCCACCTCACCACAACCTCCTCTCCAGGAGCTCCAGAGAGCCATGAGGTCTCCCCTCAGCCTCATCTTCTCCAGGAGAAACACCTCGTGGTCCCGCTTGTCCACCAGCAAGAAGCTGCGGCAGATAAGGAACTAAATCTCATGGGATTTACCAACTTTGGATCAACTGCTGGAGCTCCAAAGATCCTCTTGTAGGAGGACAGGCTGAGAGCGTTGGGGTTCTTCAACCTGGAGAAGAGAAGGCTCCAGAGAGACCTCCCCTGGTGAACCTTGAGGCCATTCCGTCTCATCTTATCCCTCGGGAGAAGAGCCCAACACCCACCTCATCACAACCTCCTTTCCAGGAGCTCCAGAGAGCCATGAGGTCTCCCCTCAGCCTCCTCTTCTCCAGGAGAAACACCCCGTGGTCCCGCTTGTCCACCAGCAAGAAGCTGCGGCAGATAAGGAACTAAATCTCATGGGATTTACCAACTTTGGATCAACTGCTGGAGCTCCAAAGACCCTCTTGTAGGAGGACAGGCTGAGAGAGTTGGGGTTCTTCAACCTGGAGAAGGCTCCAGAGAGACCTTAGAACAGCTTCCAGGACTAAAAGAGGCTCTGGGAAAGCTGGGAAGAAGCTTTGGTCAAGGAGGAGGACGAGAAGGAATGGTTTGAAGCTGAAAGAGGAGAGATTGAGATGAGATCTTAAGGAGAAATGTTCTCCTGGGAGGGTGGGGAGGTCCTGGAAGAGGTTGCCCAGAAAAGCGGTGGCTGCCCCATCCCTGGAGGGGTTGAAGGCCACGTTGGATGAGGTTTGGATCCCCCTGATCCAGTGGGAGGCGTCCCTGCTCAAGGCAGGGGGTGGAACTGGATGACCTTTGAGGTCTCTTCCAACCCAAATCATTTCAGGATTCTATGAAGTCTGAGCGGAAATATATCCGGAGGAGCTGCCACGCACCACCGCGACACCCAGAGAGGGGAGAGAACATCTCCAGGGCCACCTGAGAACCTGAAGAGAAGGCAGAAGAAGCAGAGCGCCCCTCGAGGAGGCTGGAGACCCACCTTGAGGAACCTCTCCCACCTTCGCAAAGTAGAACCAACGAAGAAGGGGTTTGGAAGAGAGTCTCCAAACAGCGGACGCAGCTCACACCACAGCGTAGACTCATAGAATCGCTTGGTTGGAAAAGACCTTTGAGATCCTCAAGTCCAAACATAGGTGTCCACTACTAAATTGTATCTCTGGTCACCTCATCCCCTCATCTTTTAAACATCTCCAGGGATGGGGACTCCACCACCTCCCTGAGCAGCCTCTGCCACGGCCCGAGGACCCTTTCATGGAAGAAGTTCTTCCTGATGTCCCATATGAACCTCCCCTGGTGCAACTTGAGGCCATTCCGTCTCATCTTATCCCTTGGGAGAAGACCCCAACACCCACCTCACCACAACTTCCTTTCCAGGAGCTCCACAGAGCCATGAGGTCTCCCCTCAGCCTCATCTTCTCCAGGATAAACACCTCCAGGACCCTCAGGTGCTCCTCACAACCCTTGTTCTCCAGCCCCTTCCCCACCTCCGTTCCCTTCTCCGGATGTTCTCCAGCCCTTCAAGGTCTTTCTTGGAGTGAGGAACCCAAAATTGATCCCAGGAAGCTTAGCGATACCCCAGGAGATATTTAGGTTGGACATCAGGAGGAACTGGAAGAGTTCTCAAGCTCTGGCAAGAGGTTGCCCAGGGAGGTGGTGGAGTCGCCATCCTTGGAGTGGTTTAGAAGACAAGTAGATGTCACATGTGGGGCCGTGGTCTGGTGAGAACCTTCGCAGGGCTGAATCGATGGTTGAACTCAAAGATCTTAAAGGTCTTTTCCAACCAAAACCATTCCACGACGAGGAAACCACCCTGTGGTATTTCTTCTCTAAGGTCTCCACCACGTCAGTGGAGCTGTAGACGCAGACAAGCAGAAGAAGAAGAGAATTCCAACCCAACACGTTCCTCTTTGGACTTCTGGTATTTCCTGGACCACAGATTCCACTTCCAACCCAATAAAGAGTGGATAAAGTCATGGAATTCCTCAGTTTTTTTAAACAAATCCTCATTTTCAAGCCGGGACGCAGCTGGAAGGAGTTTTCCGAGGACTTCAAGGAGAACAAAAAGCCTCAGGACTTTGATCAGACCTCAACCACGGAAAATTTCCAGATCAAACGGGGGATATTTTAAGAAGTTACGAGTGTGGTAAAAGAGGGATTAGAAGCGGAAATGTTTTGGCAGCCCTAAAATCATGGATTCTACGAAGCCGTCGGGATATTCTCTGGGTTTCCTTCGTGTCCGCACGTTCCGGTTGTAGATCAAAAGCACGTTGTCACCAAGAGATCTCTTTGAGATGTTCCCAGAGGAGCTGCAAAGATCTCTTAAGGAGAAACTTTGAGATTGAGGGCACCTTCAGCAACTTTGGAGATTGAGGGCATCTTCAGCAACTTTGGAGATTGAGGGCACCTTCAGCAACTTTGGAGATTGAGGGCACCTTCAGCAACTTTGGAGATTGAGGGCATCTTCAGCAACTTTGGAGATTGAGGTCACCTTCAGCAACTTTGGAGATTGAGGGCACCTTCAGCAACTTTGGAGATTGAGGGCACCTTCAGCAACTTTGGAGATTGAGGGCATCTTCAGCAACTTTGGAGATTGAGGGCATCTTCAGCAACTTTGGAGATTGAGGGCATCTTCAGCAACTTTGGAGATTGAGGTCACCTTCAGCAACTTTGGAGATTGAGGGCATCTTCAGCAACTTTTTGCAGCCCTAAAATCATGGATTCTACGAAGCCGTCGGGATATTCTCTGGGTTTCCTTCGTGTCCGCACGTTCCGGTTGTAGATCAAAAGCACATTGTCACCAAGAGATCTCTTTGAGATGTTCCCAGAGGAGCTGCAAAGATCTCTTAAGGAGAAACTTTGAGATTGAGGGCACCTTCAGCAACTTTGGAGATTGAGGGCACCTTCAGCAATTTTAGAGATTGAGGGCATCTTCAGCAACTTTGGAGATTGAGGGCATCTTCAGCAACTTTGGAGATTGAGGGCATCTTCAGCAACTTTGGAGATTGAGGGCATCTTCAGCAACTTTGGAGTTTGAGGGCACCTTCAGCAACTTTGGAGATTGAGGGCACCTTCAGCAACTTTGGAGATTGAGGGCACCTTCAGCAACTTTGGAGATTGAGGGCACCTTCAGCAACTTTGGAGATTGAGGGCACCTTCAGCAACTTTGGAGATTGAGGGCACCTTCAGCAACTTTGGAGATTGAGGGCATCTTCAGCAACTTTGGAGATTGAGGGCACCTTCAGCAACTTTGGAGATTGAGGGCACCTTCAGCAACTTTGGAGATTGAGGGCATCTTCAGCAACTTTGGAGATTGAGGGCATCTTCAGCAACTTTTTGCAGCCCTAAAATCATGGATTCTACAAAGCCGTCGGGATATTCTCTGGGTTTCCTTCGTGTCCGCACGTTCCGGTTGTAGATCAAAAGCACGTTGTCACCAAGAGATCTCTTTGAGATGTTCCCAGAGGAGCTGCAAAGATCTCTTAAGGAGAAACTTATTGATGCAAAAAAAAAAAAAGTTGGATTTCAACAATTAAAAGTCTTTCCGGACACTGCCGGAAGGGTTTAGATGAGAAGAAGACGGCGTGGAAGGAGGGGCAGAAGAAAATGAGATGTTAAGAGTAGAGCAAAGCAGCCATGCTCTTGTGTTTGTCCTCCTCCTCTTTCCACCGACTCGAGGGACATCGTGGGGTCCATACTGGGACCGGAGTGGTTTAATATCTTCATTAATGACACACACGGCAAAACTGAGGGCGCCCTCAGCAAGTTTGGAGATGACACCAAGCTGAGTGGGGGCAGTGTCACACCAGAAGGATGGGACGGCATCCAGAGGGACCTGGGCAGGCTGGAGAAGTGGGGCTGGAGAACCTCAGGAGGGTCAACCAGGCCAAGAGAAAGGTCCTATCCATGGGGTTGGGGTAATCTGTGGGTTCAGTAGAGGATGGGGGATGATGGGATGGAGAGCAGCGCTGAGGAGAAGGACTTGGGGTGGTGGGGAGGAGAAGCTCGACGGGAGCCACAACGTGCGCTCCCAGCCCAGAAACCACCCGTGTCCTGGGCTGCATCCAGAGCAGCGTGGCCAGCAGGGACGGAGGGGATTCTGACCCTCTGCTCCTCTCTGGGAGACCCCACCTGGAGACTTGTGTCCAGTTCTGGAATCCTCACCAGAAGAAGGAGATGGAGCTGTTGGAATGGGTCCAGAGGAGGCCACAAAGATGATCCAAGGGCTGGAGAACTTCTGCTCTGAGGACAGGCTGAGAGAGTTGGGGTTGGTCAGCCTGGAGAAGCTTCCAAGGAGACCTTAGAGCAGCTTCCAGTACGGAAAGGGCCTCCAGGAAAGCTGAGGAGGGACTTCTTCCAAGTTCCTTGAGTAATGGGATGAGGAGGAACGGCTTTAAATTGGAAGGCGGAAGATTTAGATGAGACATTAGAAAGAAACTCTTCCTGATGAGGGTGGGGAGGCCCTGGTCCTGGTTGCCCAGAGAAGTGGTGGCTGCTCCATCCCTGGAGGTGTTGAAGGCCACATTGGATGGGGCTTGGAGCCCCTGATCCAGTGGGAGGTGTCCCTGCCCATGGCAGGAGGTGGAACTGGATGGGCTTTGAGGTCCCTTCCAACCCAACCCATCCCACGATTCTCTGATTCTATGATATTGTATTAAATCCTTCATATGACAAAGGCGAAGGAGGACAATCAGAGCGGGGAGACGATCCCCAGAAGACGCTGCCACCACCGTGACTCCATAATTCTATATAATAATCCAGGAAGAAACTTCTTCCACCTTCCTTCTCATCTCCCAACGCCACCGTTCCTCAGCTCCGTTTCTACACTATAGAATCATAGAATCCTCCAAGGAAAAGACCTTGGAGATCATCAAATCCAGATGTCCCTGTCCACTACTAAACCAGATCCACGAGCTCCTCATCTGTCCGGCTTTGAAACATCTCCGGCGTTGAGGACTCCACCACCTTCCTCTGCCACAGCCTCAGAACCTTTTTGGTGGAGAAATCCTTCTGCTGTCTAATCGGAATGTCCCCGTGGGACAACTTGAGGCCACAGCTTCTCTTGTCCTCCATCTAATTCCCCAAAGAGCCCTGAAGGCAAAGGTGAAACCACCTAAAAATGAAGGTTATCCAAGAGAAGAGTCCACCTTAGACCAAGAAACCACTCAACTCTGACCAGAGATTGCATCTCACTGCTCACACAGGACTCCTCCAGGAGAAAAAAATCTCCTTCTCCATCTCTGGATGTTCTCCAGGATCTCCAGAACCATTTTTCCAAGCATTTTCACCCAGGACAATCACAGTTTCCAACATTCCCGGCCCACCTCACACCCTTCCAGACAACTTCTTACCTGTCCTCCGGTCTCTTTGTTCCTCGCTCGTACGCCGAGGATGGAGGGGACAACGAGTCTCTCCGCCTCTTCTTCTCCTTACTTTGGATCTGCTTCTCAGCGCTCAAGATGGGGTTCTTTGGAGTTGGAGTCTGGTCCTTGAGGCCGGTTGTCTCTCTCCCACGTTCGGCTGCTCGGGAAACCACGGAAAAGGGAGAAAAGGATCATAATTGAGTAGATTTTTAGCTCCTTCCTCCTGTAGCTGCAGTAACAACGGAGACTCCATCCGAAGAAGCGATGGGTTGTCCCACATCAACCTCAGGGCTACGTTTCCCATCACTCCCTGTTTAGAGGAGGTGTTTTCCATGAGCAGGAACACCACGTTATGGAGGTAGAACATCTCAAGATATCCCAAACTGGAAGAACGAAGAGGTTTCATAGAATCGCTTGGTTGGAAAAGACCTTTGAGATCATCGAGTCCAACCATCCCTGTCCACCACTAAAACAGATCCCTGAGCACCTCATCTACCCGGCTTTGAAACACCTCCAGGGATGAGGGCTCCACCACCTTCCTGGGCAACCTCTGCCACGGCCTGAGGACCCTTTCCATGAAGAAATGTTCCCTGATGTCCAACCTGAATCCGTCCTGGAGCAACTTGAGGCCATTGCCTCTCATCCCATCTCTTGGGAGAAGAGCCCAACACCCACTTCACCACAACCTCCTTTCCAGGAGCTGCAGAGAGCCATGAGGTCTCCCCTCAGCCTCCTCTTCTCCAGGATAAACACTCCCAGGGCCCTCAGTTGCTTCTCATACCCCTGTTCTCCAGCCCCTTCCCCACCTCCGTTCCCTTCTCCAGATGTTCTCCAGCCCCTCAAGGTCTTTCTTGGAGTGAGGGGCCAAAACTGACCCCAGGATTTGAGATGTGGCCTCACCAGCACCGAGTCCATGGGGACAATCCCCTCCCTGCTCCTGTGGCCACCCAGGGCTGATCCAAGCCAGGATGCTAGAGGCCTTCTTGGCCACCTGGGCCACTGCTGGCTCATGGTCAGCCACTGTTGACCACCACCTCCAGGTCCTTCTCCTCCAGGCAGCTTTCCAGCCGCTCTTCCCCACGCCTGGAGGTCACCTCTCAGCCTCATCTTCTCCAGGATAAACACCCCCAGGTCCCTCAGCTGCTCCTCACAACCCTTGTTCTCCAGCCCCTTCCCCACCTCCATTCCCTTCTCTGGACGTTCTCCAGCTCCTCAAGGTCTTTCTTGGAGTGAAGGACCCAAAACTGACCCCAGGATTCCAAGTGTGGCCTCACCAAGTCCATGTGGACCATCCCTTCCCTGCTCCCGTGGCCACCCCAGGGCTGATCCAAGCAAAGATGCCGTTGGCCAGTTTGGAGTCTTAGAAGCAAAGCAATACATGGGACAACGCGTGTACGTACCGCTGCTCTCCTTCTCCGATTGACTCTTCTTCGGGATGCGGTAGACCTCCTGCAAAAGAAGCCCCAAGAAGAGTGAGGATGGCAGTAGACACTCCCAAGGACAATGGGACAGTGAGGATCACACCACGGCGACGATAACGAAGCAATTCAATCATAATTTAGGAAGAATCCCCCCAAAAAAAACCCCAAAGTGTGGGTTTTAGGCATATATTGTGGTGCTTTCTATGTATCTCCTCGGATCAGAGAAGTGGTGGCTGCTCCATCCCTGGAGGTGTTGAAGGCCACGTTGGATGGGGTTTGGAGCAACCTGATCCAATGGGAGGTGTCCCCTTCATAGCAGGGGGTGGAATTGGATGGCTTTTGAGGTCCCTTCCAACCCAAACCATTTCATGGTTCCATGATTCCAACTTGCCCTCAACCAGAACCCCAGATCCCATCCCTGGAGATGTTGGATGGAGCTTGGAGCAACCTGCTCCAGTGGGAGGTGTCCCTGCCCATGGCAGAGGGTGGAATTGGATGGGCTTTGAGGTCCCTTCCAACCCAAACCATTCCATGCTTCCATGATCCCAACTTGCGGTCAACCAGAACCCCCCGATCCCATCCCTGGAGGTGCTGAAGGCCACGTTGGATGGGGTTTGGAGCAACCTGATCCTATGGGAGGTGTCCCCTTCATAGCAGGGGGTGGAATTGGATGGCTTTTGAGGTCTCTTCCAACCCAAAACATTCCATGGTTCCATGATCCCAACTTGCCCTCAACCAGAACCCTCTGATCCCATCCCTGGAGGTGTTGAAGGCCACGTTGGATGGGGATTGGATCCCCCTGCTCCAGTGGGAGGTGTCCCTGCCCATGGCAGAGGGTGGAACTGGATGGGCTTTAAGGTCCCTTCCAACCCAAACTGTTCTGATTCCATTCTATGACTCTATAGCCCAGAGAGCTCCATGGCCACCAGGCACCAGGAGTGGCTTTGGGCTGTGAGAAGAAACGGTTCCAAACAACGTCCTGACAAAGACCCACCGCCCTGGACGGCCTCTGCCAGGGCTGCACCGCACCCTTTGGTGAAGAAATTTTCCCTGATGTCCAACCTGAACCTCCCCTGGTGCAACTTGAGGCCATCTCCTCTCATCCCATCTCTTGTTCCTTGGGAGAAGAGCCCAACACCCACCTCACCACAACCTCCTCTCCAGGAGCTCCAGAGAGTCATGAGGTCTCCCCTCAGCGTCCTCTTCTCCAACTAAACACTCCCAGGGCCCTCAGCTTCTCCTCACAACCCTTGTTCTCCAGCCCTTTCCACACCTCCGTTCCCTTCTCCAGATGTTCTCCAGCCCCTCAATGTCCTTCTTGAAGTGAGAAGCCCAACACTGACCTCAGGATTTGAGGTGTGGCCTCACCACCACTGGAGAGAACAGCAACATCTCACTGGAGAGCATCTCTGGATCTGCAGAACCACCACCTCCGGTGAAGATGGAAGCAGATGGAGTCTTTGACCCAGCAGCCAACAGAGGAACACGTCAAAGTTGCTCCATGAAGACCAGATGGTGGCCAAGTCTATTCTAGTCCAGTCTAACTCCACCCCTCTCCAGTTTGTCCCCATTGTCCCTCATCCCATCACTCCACGCCTTTGGGAACAGCCCCTCCGCAGCTTTCTTGGAGCCCCTTCAGGTTCTGGAAGGTCACTCTAAGGTCTCCTCAGAGCCTTCTCTTCTCCAGGCTGAACAACCCCAACTCTCTCAGCCTGTCCTCGGACGGGAGGTGCTCCAGCCCTCGCATCATCCTTGGAGCCTCCTCTGGACCCGTTCCAACAGCTCCATCTCCTTCTTCTGGTGAGGATTCCAGAACTGGACATGATCCTCCAGATGAGGTCTCCAGGAGAGGAGCAGAGGGTCAGAATCCCCTCCGTCCCTGCTGGCCACACTGCTCTGGGTGCAGCCCAGGACACGGGTGGTTTCTGGGCTGGGAGCGCACGTTGTGGCTCCTGTTGAGCTTCTCCTCCCCACCACCCCAAGTCCTTCTCCTCAGCGCTGCTCTCCATCCCATCATCCCCCATCCTCTACTGAACCCACAGATTACCCCAACCCCATAGATAGGACCTTTCTCTTGGCCTGGTTGACCCTCCTGAGGTTCTCCAGCCCCACTTCTCCAGCCTGCCCAGGTCCCTCTGGATGCCGTCCCATCCTTCTGGCGTGACACTGCCCCCACTCAGCTTGGTGTCATCTCCAAACTTGCTGAGGGCGCCCTCAGTTTTGCCGTGTGTGTCATTAATGAAGATATTAAACCACTCCGGACCCAGTATGGACCCCACGATGTCCCTCGAGTCGGTGGAAAGAGGAGGAGGACAAACACAAGAGCATGGCTGCTTTGCTCTACTCGTAACATCTCATTTTCTTCTGCCCATCCTTCCACGCCGTCTTCTTCTCACCTAAACCCTTCCGGCAGTGTCCGGAAAGACTTTTAATTGTTGAAATCCAACTTTTTTTTTTACATCAATAAGTTTCTCCTTAAGAGATCTTTGCAGCTCCTCTGGGAACATCTCAAAGAGATCTCTTGGTGACAATGTGCTTTTGATCTACAACCGGAACGTGCGGACACGAAGGAAACCCAGAGAATATCCCGACGGCTTTGTAGAATCCATGATTTTAGGGCTGCAAAAAGTTGCTGAAGGTGCCCTCAATCTCCAAAGTTGCTGAAGGTGACCTCAACCTCCAAACTTGCTGAAGGTGCCCTCAATCTCCAAAGTTGCTGAAGATGCCCTCAATCTCCAAAGTTGCTGAAGGTGCCCTCAATCTCCAAAGTTGCTGAGGGTGCCCTCAATCTCCAAAGTTGCTGAAGGTGCCCTCAATCTCCAAAGTTGCTGAAGGTGCCCTCAATCTCCAAAGTTGCTGAAGGTGCCCTCAATCTCCAAAGTTGCTGAAGGTGCCCTCAATCTCCAAAGTTGCTGAAGGTGCCCTCAACCTCCAAAGTTGATGAAGGTGCCCTCAATCTCCAAAGTTGATGAAGGTGCCCTCAATCTCACCTCAATCTCACCTCAATCAATATCATCGATGAAGACATGAAACAGCTCTGGTCCCAGTATGAACCCTTGAGGGACACCATCACGGATCTCCATCTGGACTTTGAGCCATTGACCACCACTCTCTGAATACGACCATCCAACCAATTTCTTCTCCACCAAAACCGTCCACCCATCGAATCCACATCTCTCCAATTTAGAGAGAAGGAGACGTTGTGGGGGGACTGTGTCAAAGGCTTTATGGAAGTCCAGATAGATCCCATCCGTTGGTTTACCCGTGTCCACTGCTGCGGTTATCCCACCATAGAAAGCCACCAAGTTGGTCAGATAGGACTGGTGAAGCCGCGTCGGCTGCCGTTAATCACCTCTGTGTCCTCCAGGTGCTTTAGTAGAGCTTCTAGGAGGACCTGTTCCATGATCTTCTCTGACTCAGGTAAGACTGTAGACTGATCCATGGTGGAGAAGACACGCGGTGTGATGGTGCTCTTAACCTCTTGGTATCTCAGGAGGGGCAACACCACCAAGAACCCGTTTCTCAACACCGTTTCGGTGGCTTAGGTTTCCGTAGCTAAGGCTGAGGGACAGGAGATCACATCTGGCTTGGAGTGCAGCATGAGCTTTGGTACCGTTGATGTTCAAGGTGGTTTGGATCTTGGGGTTTCCTCACCACTTACCCCAAAGCAGGACCCTGAGGTCCCTGTCATCATCTTGTGATGACCTTATGAATGTTCCACCACGTTGGTGTGGTTTGGGCACCACTCTACTGTAGGTGGGACTGAACTTTGGGCATCTTCTTCCACTTTAGGTGGGCAGATGATGCTCTGATCTTCTCAGGAGGGGTCAGGAGGTGACGTTGACAGGTTGGTGGTCCTCAGGGTCATCTTTTCTACCCTTTGTAAAACTGGGCACAACGTCCCCCTTCCTCCAGTCACCATGGTCTTCTCCTGACCACCATGACTTTTCAGCTATCACGGAGAGCGGCTTCGTAACCACGTCTTCCAACTCCCTCAGGACTCTTGGATGCATCTCCTCAGGTCCCATGAACTTCTCTACGTTCAGGTTCCTCAGGTGTCCACGAATCTGATCTTCCTCTCCTGTAGGAGGTTCCTAATTAAAGCACGAGATGTCCATACTGGAAGAAGAACCAGGAACTCCAAGGTGGAACAGGACAGGCAAAGCAGCTTCCCAGGGCTGTCCTATCAAGATGGACCAGACGGGATTTGGGAAGTCTATCTCAGGAGATGACAGCAGCTCAGCTCGTTTGGGTCATTGGTTCTGCTGTCCCCGTTCAGGCTGATAATTAAGCTCAAGGAATGGGCGTTCGAGAGTAAATCCACCTTGGCTGAAGCTGAGGTTGAAATCCAAGTCCAAGTTGAACCTTCAACTCCAAGTCACTGTGAAATCCTTACGAGGTCAGAACCTTCTAAACACAAAGACATTTGGCTCTTCTGAAAGGTTTTTTTGTTCAAACAAGATCTTCTCTACCTCTTCAGGGCAAGTTCTGGGGGATCACCACAGCTTCAAGTCCTACCTGACCCCTCCTGAGAAGATCAGAGCATCATCTGCCCACCTAAAGTGGAGGAAGATGCCCAAAGTTCAGTGCCACCTACAGTAGAGTGGTGCCCAAACCACACCAACGTGGTGGAACATTCATAGGGTCATCACAAGATGATGGCAGGGACCTCAGGGTCCTGCTTTGGGGTAAATGGTGAGGAAACCCCAAGATCCAAACCACCTTGAACATCAACGGTACCAAAGCTCACGCTGCACTCCAAGCCAGACGTGATCTCCTGTCCCTCAGCCTTAGCTACGGAAACCTAAGCCACCGAAACGGTGTTGAGAAACGGGTTCTTGGTGGTGTTGCCCCTCCTGAGATACCAAGAGGTTAAGAGCACCACCACACCGCGTGTCTTCTCCACCACGGATCAGTCCACAGAGTCTTACCTGAGTGCAATCTTCCAGCTGGAACGGGCTAAGATACCTCCAAGAACCACAGAGAACCACCACCAGCACCACGCTGGGTGTCCACCAAGCAACTTCTGCCACTCAAGAGTGAGTTTTCAGCACAGGAGAAGACACACACGACCTCCTCGGAGAGGAGGAACGTTGTGCGTGAGCCCAGGCTGAAGATTTACCCTACTGGGAAGAGCGTCTGCGTGCTGTGATGGTCGTGTGACAAGCGGCCACCACTCCACGTGGGTTAAGGAGATGGAGTGGAGGAGGACCGTAAGCAGAAGACTTACAAGTCCTGTTTGTAGAAGTAGAGAAGAAAGTTCCTCACTCAATCCTTCCACGCCAGGAGTTGGGATTTTTCCCCGGAGCGACGTCTAATGGACGCACCACCAGAACGTCGGCATCAATGAGTCAACCACCTCTGTCCTCGTTTCACCCATCACATTGCTCACGCATCATCCACCTTCCCAACCATCTTCTTCACCGTATGGACGCTATGTCCTCTCCTTTCTTCATTCAGTACAGAGTTGAAGATGGAGTTGAGCAAAGGAGACCCATGAGGAGCTCCTTCCTGCCCTGAGAAGCTGCATGGAAACGGTTGAAATTACGAGGAGGTCCTTCAGCATTAGACTGGAGAGGACATAGTTAAAGTGAGGAGGTCTCAGACCCTCTCACCGCCCCATCCAAAGCTGCTGATGGCAGATGTTCCACCACTCCAAAGAAAACCAGCTTCTAAAAAGCTCGGATGCGCTGGAGAAGGCACTTGGATCTCCTGTCATTGGGTAGTTTGAGGTGACAATCCATCTCCTGTCCACCTAAAGACTTGCCTTCCCAGCTTAGTCTTTTCTTTTGGACATTGGCCACCACCCAGCATGGAATCATGGAATGGGCTGGGTTGGAAAAGACCTCAAAGCCCATCTAGTTCCAACCCTCTGCCATCAGCAGGAACACCTTCCAAGTCCTTCACACTTAACAGGTGAACGTTGGACAGAAGCAGTTAACTCTTAGTGCCACCATAAAGTCCAGGACAAATAGAAGCTCCGGCTCTCAGGTTCCCCACGAAGAAGAGGACAAACGAGTTTTTGTAGAGCCACAGATCCCACAGGTTTGCGTTGGATTTGCTATGACCACCACAGAGCTCGTGAGGTGGACCTCCATCCCTACAACTAGAAAGCAGTTCTGCAGTAGGCAACGAGCATCCTCGAAACAAGACCTGATCTTCAGTGAAGACCTCTAGAAACCCAAAGGTTGATCCTCCAAGGGTTGAATCTCCGGCTCTCAGGTTCCTCACGAACACTTGAAAGAGGAGAAACGAGTTTTTGTAGAGCCACAGATCCCACAGGTTTGCGTTGGATTTGCTATGACCACCACAAAGCTCGTGAGGTGGACCTCCATCCCTACAACTAGAAAGCAGTTCTGCAGTAGGCAATGAGCATCCTCGAAACAAGACGTTAATTAATAAGCACACTGAGAAGACATTAATTCACATCTTAATTAGCAAGGGTGACTCCAGAACCTCATCTTCAGTGAACACCTCTAGAAACCCAAAGGTTGATCCTCCAAGGGTTGAATCTCCGGCTCTCAGGTTCCCCACGAAGAAGAGGACAAACGAGTTTTTGTAGAGCCACAGATCCCACAGCTTTGCGTTGGATTTGCTATGACCACCACAGAGCTCGTGAGGTGGACCTCCATCCCTACAACTAGAAAGCGGTTCTGCAGTAGGCAACGAGCATCCTCAAAACAAGACCTGATCTTCAGTGAAGACCTCTAGAAACCCAAAGGTTGATCCTCCAAGGGTTGAATCTCCGGCTCTCAGGTTCCCCGTGAACACTTGAAAGAGGACAAACGAGTTTTTGTAGATCCACAGATCCCACAGGTTTGTGTTGGATTTGCTATGACCACCACAGAGCTCGTGAGGTGGACCTCCATCCCTACAACTAGAAAGCGGTTCTGCAGTAGGCAACGAGCATCCTCGAAACAAGACGTTAATTAATAAGCACACTGAGAAGATGTTAATTCACATCTTAATTAGCAAGGGTGCTAATTAAGAACCTGATAATATAATCAGAACCTGATCTTCAGTGAAGACCTCTAGAAACCCAAAGGTTGATCCTCCAAGGAAACGTAAGCCTTGACGATTACAGGACACCGTGAGGTCAAGTTTGGTTTCTAACCAACGTTTTGGAGGAGTCCCTCGTTTGGTGAAGCTTTTGTCTGTGCTGATTGAAGTTTAGACACATCAGCACGCGGTTCTGGAAGTGAAGATGTCTGGTTGCAACCAGAAAAACGAAGCTGAGTAACCCAAAGTCCATCTTTGAAGCAGTGGAGGACTAAGACTTGGCTCAATTTTAACCGATCCCGAATATCGGCAACCAGGAGATGCCTCAAGCAGCGAGTGATGAGTTACCAGAACGTCCTCCTATGTCCCACCAATAAAAGCTGACAGCTGAAGATAGAGCAACCAAGATGCTCCTTGAGAACCTGATTCTGGAGGCCAGAAGGCAGCGTGCAGTCACCAAGTCCTTCTCTTTAAGAGGTCATCTGCTCGAGGAGGAACTTAAGAGAATGGGTTGGAACCTTAAAGCCCATCCAGTTCCACCCCTGTCTGTGGACAGGGACATCTCCCACTGGATCAGGTTGCTCAAAACCTCATCCAACCTGGTCTTCAACATCTCCAGGGATGGAGGTGTCAAAAGGTGGACTCAAAGCTTGTTGGAGTCTCCTCCATCTCTACAGTAACGCCCATTATTTTCCTTAACTTATAATCACCACTAATTATCAAATCCGAGGGGTAAACGAACTCTTTCGTTACACGATGCATCAAAACCCCATCAATTTCCTTAGAGACCCCTTCCAATGGACGGGAATCGCCTAAGAGGAGGGCAGAAGACCCTTCCCAAGCTCTTCCACCAAACCCACACCACGCCAGAAGCCCAACAGGACCTTCGATTCCTTCGCTGAATCCTCTGCAAACGATGCTTTTAGGCTTATTAAAGCCTAAACGCAACTTGAAGGCTCTCACCCATCTTCTTCTTGAGCGTAATATAAGGAACGTAGACCTCCAGAAGCAGGAGATGGGTGAAGGGTTTGCAAAGACCTAAAGGAACCCCAAGAAATGCCTGAAGCATTGAGTGATGAGTTCCTGGAACATCATCCTATGTCCCATCAACAAAAGATGAAGATCAAACAGCCAAGTTGGCCACCTATGCTGTACGAGAACCTGATTCTGGAGGAGACAAGACAGCTTGCAAACACCAAGCCCTTCTCCTAAAGAGGTCATCTCCTCCAGGAAGGCCTTAGAATCATAGAAAGGTTTGGGTTGGAAAGGACCTTAAAGATCATCCAGTTCCACCTCCTGCCATGGGCAGGGACACCTCCCATAGGATCAGGTTGCTCCAAGCCCCATCCAACGTGGCCTTCAACACCTCCAGGGATGGAGAAGCCACAACTTCTCTGGGCAACCTGTTCCAGGGCCTCCCCACCCTCAGTGGAGAACATTTCTTCCAAAGATCTCATCTCCATCTCCCCTCTTCCAGCTTCAAACCATTCCCCTCATCTTATTCCTGCAGTCCCTGATCCAGAGCCCCTCTCCAGCTTTCCTGGAGCCTTTCCGTCCTGGAAGCTGCTCTAAGGTCTCCTCAGAGCCTTCTCCAGGCTGAACAACCCCAAGTTCCTCAGCCAATCCTTGTAGAGACCTGTTCTCCACCCCCTTCACCGCTTCTTCTCTGGATGCGCTCCACAACCTCAACATCCTTCTTGTAGTGAGAGGCCCAGAACCACTGGTTCCATCCCCTGCCATGGGCAGGGACACCTCCCACTGGATCAGGTTGCTCCAAGCCCCATCCAACGTGGCCTTCAACACCACCAGGGATGGAGAAGCCACAACTTCTCTGGGCAACCTCTTCCAGGGCCTCCCCACCCTCATCATGAAGAATTTCTCCCTAATGTCCCATCTAAATCTTCTCCTTCCAATTTAAAGCCGTTTCCTCTCATCCCATCACTCCAGGCGCTTGGAAAAAGTCCCTCTCCAGCTTTTCTGGAACCCCTTTCAGTCCTGGAAGCTGCTCTGAGGTCTCCTCAGAGCCTTCTCTTCTCCAGGCTGAACCACCCCAACTCTCTCAACCTGTCCTCACGGCAGAGGTTCTCCAGCCCTGAGATCCTCACCATAGTCCTCCTCACGTACAAGGCGATTTGGAAGGAAAGGACCTCCACAAAGCACCCGGAGAAGCCTTTTTTGACATAGAGAAGGTCACCTCAGTTATCAAAGATCTACCAACAAGACAAGAACTTCACCCCGGAGCCACCAACACCTCTGCATTTCCCCTCAACGAGATCAGAGGTGGTGGAGCTTCAAGAAGGTCTCTCTTACCTTAAGCTCCTTCCAGCTGTCAAGCAGCCTGGTAGCCAGATCGCTCACATCCACGATTTTGTCCGTCTGTTCTTGGCTTCTCTCGCTCTCGACGTCGGATACGCCTTCCTCTTCATCTTGAGAAGGCGTTTCCATCAGAATGGGCTCTTCCAGTTTGGCACTGTTGCTCTCCTTCACCTCCGCTTCCGGCTCAGCCTCCAACTCCGCAGCTTGGGCTTTGCTGCTCTCCACCGACGCTTCAACACCAGCTTTGATCTCCTGCTGCTGCTGCTGCTGCTGCTCCTCTGACACCTCCATGGGGGCGTTCTCCAGCTGGTCCAGGTCCTCTTTGCCCTCCTTTCCTTCCAGCTCGCTGGTTGTATCCGAGATGGCACTGTCCATGCTGTTTTCGCTTATAATTTTCAGCCTTCGAAAGACCAACTTCTTGGGAGTGTCCGTATCGCCTTCCGTGCTCTGTTTGGTGGAAAGATCCGGCGTGTTGAGCGGCGTGTGAGCCCTCGAGGTGTTCTCACTTGAGTAACCGTCACCTTCACTGAGCTGCGGGACAGCGGTCTTGGTCTGAGCCCAGCGTTGAATAACAGGAAGGACTTTGCTCTCCTCCAGCATGTTCTTGGTCGGGATAGGCAGGAGCTCCAGGGTCTTCATGATCTAAACGACAAAGACGATCGTTAAAGCCATCAGGATTTAAAGCCACCTCCAAGATGGAATGATTTCCTTTTCTCAACAAGAAATAACTCCAGAATCATAGAACGGTTTGGGTTGGAAGAGACCTTAACGATCATAGAATCGTTAGGTTGAAAAAAGCCTTTAGGATGGAGTTCTACCACACCTAAATCAAAGCCCATCCAGTTCCACCCTCTGCCATGGGTAAGGACACCTCCCACTGGATCAGGTTGCTCCAAGTCCCATCCAAGGTGGCCTTTAACACCTCGATGATACGTCCATCAAAAACAATTCCAAGGTGGCCTTTAACACCTCGATGATACGTCCATCAAAAACAATTCCACGAGGAAAACCTCAAACCCGAGGGAATCACTGACCTCCAGCTGCAACTTCAAGTTGTTCGCGGTGCTTCCTCTTCCATCACCCAATTCCGTCATCCAAATCCAGAGGAGAGACAAGCCGTGACATTCCAGGAAGGACTTCAAGCAGGACTGGGAGTGGGTGTTCTGAATGAAGCAAAGTTAGAAAGACTCGATGGGAATGGTCAGAGACTTAAAAGGTTTTGACTTCCACGGATTAACACAACAAACGGCTCAACGGGGCTGATGGTGGTGGTCAAAGCTCTTGGAGAAACCAGAACTTGGCACCTGCCAAGATCAGCGCACGTCTAAGATGATTTAAGTGGCTTTAACCGCACGGTTTGGAGCGATTAACTCACGCAAAACCACTACAACCATCACCCGATGGACAACTCCTACCGGAGGTAGAACTTCATGAGATAAGGAGTTGCAGAGCAAAGTGGTTGCGACTCATCTGCACTCAGAGAGAAAAAATATAGGATAACCTTGAAGATAGCTGTGATTTTAGGCCACCAAACTCCACATCTACACTCCGCGTCCTGTAGGTACCACCCCACGTCCTGTAGGTACCACCCCAAGTCCTGTAGATACCACCCCAAGTCCTGTAGGTACCATCTGCTTCTAGAAAGGAGCGTTTGGCATCACCACCCAAACTCCGCCGGATACAGAACGAGTGAAGGGTGGAGATGACAGATCAGGGTGAGATCTTTCTGCCACCTCCCCCCCTTCTCCTCCAAGAAGAGCCCAAGGATGTCACTTGGCTTCCTCCTTCAGCTGAGTCCTCCTCACCTGGATGAGCTTGAGGCAAGTGAGCTTCTGCTCCAAAGTTTCGATGCGAACCATGAGCCGCGATAAGCTGAGAACTTGGTTCTTATCAGAGAGACCTTCTCCGTTCTCCAGCAACGCTTCCAGCTCCCCATCCACCTACAAGAGCCAAAGGAAAAGAAGTCTCAGGTCATGTCAGGCTCATCCCACCAAACGTGATGGCAAAGATGATCCGTTCCGTGGTTTTGAGGGCCAGAAGAAGCCTCTCCTTAATTTGCCCATAGAGAAAAGAAGCCTGGCTTGAATTCCATCATAAAATCAGAGATGGTTTGGGTTGGAAGGGACCTCAAAGCCCACCTAGTTCCAACCCCCGGCCATGGGCAGGGATTCCTCCCACTGGATCAGGTTGCTCCAAGCCCCATCCAACGTGGCCTTCAACACCTCCAGGGATGGAGCACCACAAAATCTCTGGAGCCAGGGCCTCCCCACCAGGAAAAGACATGACTTTGAAGTTGTTAGGACTCGTTGATCCCAGAAAAAGACTCGGATAGAAAGGATCAAGCCCAGGTTCAACCCTTGGCTGCTGTTACTCTTCAAGAGAAACACAAAAAGGGTGATTTGGACTCACCGAGTCCTTCTTACGGGAGCGTTCCTTCTTCATCTTCCCTCCGGCGGCGCGGATGCTGACCCTGTTCTCTCCTCCCAGGTAACCACGGCAGTTGGCTGAGCCGCAGAAACACTTCTGAGCTTCCTTTCTGTCGGTGGGGAAAAGGAATAAAGCAATTCAACCACCCCAGCTCATAACCGGTTCCTTCACCATCCACTTAGATGCAACGCAGAAGAAACTTCTCTGCGTCAAAAGGTCTTTCTGGCCATGAAAGTCTTTCCCGCTCCTCAAGGTCTTTCTTGGAGTGAAGAGCCCAAAACTGACCTCAGGATTCAAGGTGTGGCCTCACCAGCGCCGAGTCCAGGGGGACAATCGCTTCCCTGATCCTTTGGCCACCCCAGGGCTGATCCAAGCCAGGATGCTGGTGGCCTTCTTGGCCACCTGGGCCACCGCCGGCTCACGTTCAGCCACTGTCAACCAACACTTCCAGGTCCTTTTCCTCCAGGCAGCTTTCCAGCCGCTCTTCCCCACATCTGGAGCTGCACAGGGTTGTGCCCCAAGTGCAGGACCCAACATTTGGCCTTGTTGAACCTCATCCCGTTGGTCTCAACCCATGGATCCATCCTGTCCAGACCCCTTTGGAGCCTCCCTACCCTCCAGCAGATCCGACGCTTCCACCCAGCTTAGTGTCATCTGAGGGGCCACTCAATGCCTTCATCCAGGTCATTGATGAAGAAGACATTGAAGCCTTCGTTTACAACCGCTTCGTTAAACGAGGAGGTTCATATTCAGAGGTTGAACAGCGAGAGGCAAAACGTACCCATATCTCTGGAATTGGTAATCGAACGTCAGCTCCGAGCCCGACGGGACCAGTTTGGTGGTGAAAAAGCCAACCCTGAGCTGCCCGTTCACGGTCCACTAAAGCAAAGAGAAAGAAGATGACAAAAGAGTTACGACGCAAACCAAACCGACTCCGGTTTTGCTCGGAATGGAAGTCGATAAAAGCGAGAGGAGCGGCTTCGAGGGAGCGGTTTTACCTTCTGCGTCTCGCAGTTCGGTTCACAGCTGTGGTTCATAAAGCGAGAGCAGTTTCCCTTCTGAGTGGCATCGATTATCTGCAAAGAACCAACGAACAAGAGTGAAACGCGTTCCTTCCGTCCACGCGCAGAAGAAAGCGGAAGCAGTAGAGCGACAAACGTGGAATCCATGGATCATAGAATGGGGTTGGGTTGGAAGGGACCTCAAAACACTTGGCTTGGTTGAACCTCATCTCAACACATCATTTGTCCTCTTTGGGGCACTGGGATTGAGTTAAGCTCCAAGAGCGCTGTTAAATGAGGTTGAAATGGAGCGATGGGTTCAAATCAACGTAAGGTATGAGGGACATAAAGCCAACCAGAGCTTCCTTTCCTTCGGATAACCCTTCTGAGAGCTTCAGGATGTTGCTAGTGGGGTCTCAGGGAGTTGGGGCTCTACATAAGCAGCCCTACGTCCAACCAACCTCCCCCAAAGCCAAGCTCAGCGATCCCCAAAACTCACCTCATCGTTCTTCAGCGCCATAAAATAGTAATGGATGTTCTTATTCCGGGCATATTCCTTCACTCGAGCTTTGAATTCCTTGTGGTCCAACACTTCTCCGCAGTATTCCAAGACAAACGTGTTGCTGTGAAGTCCAAGAAGATAAAAAGAGCATCACTGGGTTTATCTCCAAGCAAGAAATGCCGAGGAACAGAGAATACCTACTGTGGAGACCGAGTGTCTGAAGACATGGTGGAACCTCGTCACGTTGGTGGGGACACTTACGTTTCTCCCGCGCCTTCGTCGCAACCGATTCTAATTAATTGATATTTTTACGCTGTCTCATGGGTGAAAAAAACAAAGGGAAAAGGCCACGCACAAGGATAAAGCTCTTCTTCAAGCGCGGTTTATCCTTCAGAAGAGCAAGACCTCGTGGGCGACGTGAAGAACATGAGGATGAAGAGAAGGTGCGAGCTTTCATCGATTGGAGAAGAAAGCTTGGCTGCACCTCGGTGGGTGAAGTGAGGGCGCCAAGAAAACCTCCTTTTTAACCCCAAGAAAGACGAATTGAAAGGCAGAGATGGAAGAGGACAACTCCTCACAGGTCCACAAAGAAACCAACCTCGCATTCTGCAGGACAACCGGGATTTCAACCCTTCCAGTCTACCAAGAAGCATCGTCAAACAGCTTTTCTTGACATCTCAACTATGTTTTCCTACGCTGAACATCAGGGAATGGGTTGGGTTGGAAGGGAGCTCAAAGCCCATCCAGATCCAACTCCCTGCCATGGGCAGGGACACCTCCCATTGGATCAGGGGGATCCAAGCCCCATCCAATGTGGCCTTCAACACCTCCAGGGATGGAGCAGCCACCACTTCTTGGGGAAACTGTTCCAGGGCCCCACCACCCTCATTGCAAAGAATTAATTGATATCATCTCCATCTCTCCTCTTGCAGCTTCCAACCGTTCCCCTCATTCTGTCCCTGTAGTCCAGGATCAAAGTTCCTCCTCAGCTTTCCTGGAGTCCCTTTCAGCGCTGGAAGCTCTAAGGTCTCCTTGGAACCTTCTCTTCTCCAGGCTGACCAACCCCAACTCTCTCAGCGTGTCCTCAGAGCAGAGGTTCTCCGGCCCTCGCATCATCTCCCGTGGCCTATTCTGGACCTGTTCCAACAGCTCCATCTCCTTCTTCTGTTGTGGACTCCAGAATTGGACCCACGACTCCCGGTGGGGTCTCCCGGGAGAGGAGCAGAGGGACACAATCGCCTCCCTCCCTGCTGGTCCCTCTGCTTTGGATGCAGCCCAGGACATGGGTGGTTTCTGGGCTGTAAAGTCCACATTTGTGGCTCACGTCCACCTTCTCCTCTCTCAGTTGCCCCAAATCATCCTCTTCAACGATTCCGCAAAACACTCCCATCCCATCTCCTTCCCACCATTCCAAAGGTTCCTGAGCCACGCCCATCCCAGCAGACACAACTCCTGCTCTGCTGAGCTCTTCCCTATCAGCCGGATCTTCATGACAACCTCCGTATCTTCTCTTCAAAAGCAATTCCTAAAACCGGAGCTGCTGTTTCCACACGGAAAAGGACCATCACCGTCCCAGTCCTCATCCCTTCCACTTCCCTCACCCCATGTCATTCCCAAATCAATATTTTACTCTTCCAAAGGTCGGGTTCGGCACCACCAGAGACTTCCAGGTTATCTGGTGGCCTTCCAGTACCTAAAGACGCTCCAGAAGAGCTGTGGAGGGACTTATTCCAAGTTCCTGGAATGATGGGATGAGGGAGAATGGCTTTCAATTGGAAGAGGAAGATTTAGAAGAAGTTAGGAAGAAATTGTTCACAAGGAGAGGAGGTCCTAAAACGGGTTTGCAGAGAGAGGTGGTGGCTGCTCCATCCCTGGAAGTGTTGAAGGCCACGTTGGATGGAGCATGGAGCAACCTGGTCCAGCCGGAGGTGTCCCTGCCCATGGCAGGAGGTTGGAACCGGATGGGCTTTGAGGTTCCTTCCAACCCAACTCATTCCATGGTTCTATATCCAAGAAAGGAGTAAAAAATGATGTCCTACAGCTTTCTAAAGTGTCAGAAACACCACTCGGTTCCTCGGCAGGAATTTTTCTGTCTTCAAGAGAAGACAAAAAAAAAACCACCTCAGCGTTTCCACGGAAACTCTCTAAAAAATCCAGAGTTAAAAGAAAATCTTTGCACAATGAAGTTCTCGGCATATTGTCTTGAAGGTCCATTTCTGAATGGATTCACCAAGTGCACTCCACAGCTTTTGGAGATGGAAATCAGAGCCCGGTGGGATTCGGAGGCTTCACCACGGAGAGACTCCAGCAATTCATGGAATGATGGAATGGTTTGGGTTGGAAGGGACCTCAAAGCCCATCCGGTTCCAACCCCCCGGTGGGCAGCGACACCTCCCACTGGATCAGGGGGATCCAAGCCCCATCCAACGTGGCCTTCAAGACCTCCAAGGATGGGGCAGCCACAAAATCTCTGGGCAACCTCTTCCAGGGCATCACCATCATCATTGTGGAGAAATTCTTCCTGAGATCTCATCACCATCTCCACTCTTTCAACTTCAAACCGTTCCCCTCGTCCTCTCCCTGCACTCCAGGATCAAAGTTCCTCCTCAGCTTTCCTGGAGCCCCTTTCAGCCCTGGAAGCTGCTCTGAGGTCTCCTCGGAGCCTTCTCTTCTCCAAACTGACCAATCCCAACTCTCTCAGCCTGTCCTCAGAGCAGAGGTTCTCCAGCCCTCGGAGCATCTCCGTGGCCTCCTCTGGACTCACTGCAACAGATCCACGTCCTTCCTGTGCTCAGGGCTCCAGAACTGGACACAGGACTCCAGGTGAGGTCTCACATATTTGGAACATCTCCAGGGATGGAGACTCCACCACCTCCCTGGGCAGCCTCTGCCAAGACCTGAGAGCCCATTCCACGAAGGAATACTTCCCAATATCCAATCTAACCCTCACCTGGTGCAACTTGAGGCCATTTCCTCTCACCCCATCCCTCGTTCCTTGTGAGAAGAGATGAGCAACCACCTCACCACAACCTCCTTTCTAGGAGGTCTCCATGAGCTCTCCCCTCAGCCTTCTCTTCTCCAACTAAACACCCCCAGGGCCCTCAGATGTTCCTCACAACCCTTGTTCTCCAGCCCCTTCCCCAGCTCCATTCCCTTCTCCAGATGTTCTCCAGCCCCTCGAGGTCTTTCTTGGAGTGAGGGACCCAAAATTGAACCCAAGATTTGAGGTGTGGCCTCACCAAGTCCAGTGGGACAATCCCTGTACTTCTCCTGGTGGCCACCCCAGGGCTGATCTAAGCCAGGATGCTGGTGGCCTTCTTGGCCACGTGGGCCACTGTTGCCTCATGTTCAGGTCTACAAGAACTCAACTGAGATGACAACTAAGTGCAAAAGGAAACGAGGAGATCCATCACGCAATTAGAAGCTCCGTAGCTGCTGTTAATTAAGAGTGACACCTCCCAGGTGTCCAAGGATGGCGTAGAAAGCCGGAAGAACCTCAACCACACTTCTTAACGTCAACGAAATGAGGAAAACCCAATTGATTTCCCCTTCCCAAGAGAACGGAAGAGCACGAGGACGTCATTCAAAGAGCAAAAGCTTACGATGGCAGATCTTTGGCAGCTCTCAACCCCCAACCTTTCTTCTCCGTGAGGATCACCTCGACGTCTGCGTGTTGTTTCTTCTGGAAGCGTCTGTTGGAGCAGTAGTCGCCGTTTGGGCACCGGGAAGAACTAAAAGGAAGGATAAGGGAAGAAATCAGTTCCCAGTAGGACACGAGCGAGAAGAGAAAGGGCCTCAGATGGGAAACAGATCCCAAACGATGGTAATAAATTCAGCGTGAAAGCTCCGAGCGTGGTTTGCTATAAAAAGCTCCGACCATCTGACAGGCAACGGGCAAAGGGAGAGCGTTTATTTCTGGAAGGAGGATAAAACCATTCGGAATGTGAACGGCTCCGGATTTCAGAGAATTGAAGAAACACTCGCTTGGAAAAGACCTTTGAGGTTGAGCACCTCATCTACCCGGCTTTGAACCACCTCCAGGGATGGAGACTCCACCACCGCTCTGGGCAGCCTCTGCCACGGCCTCAGAACCCTTTCCAGGAAGAAGTTTTCCATAATGTCCAATCTAACCCTCCTCTGGCACAACTTGAGGCATTTTCCTCTTGTCCCACATTTTGTTCCTTGGGAGAAGAGCCCAACACCCACCTCACCACAACCTCCTTCCCAGGAGCTCCAGAGAGCCACGAGGTCTCCCCTCAGCCTCATCTTCCCCAACTAAACACCCCCAGGTCTCTCAGATGTTCCTCACAACCCTTGTTCTCCAGCCCCTTCTCCACCTCCGTTCCCTTCTCCGGATGTTCTCCAGCTCCTCAAGGTCTTTCTTGGAGTGAGGAACCCCAAACTGACCCCAGGATTCGATGGTGTGGCCTCACCAAATCCATGGGGATAATCCCTGTGTTTCTCCTGTGGCCACCCCAGGGCTGATCCAAGCCAGGATACTGGTGGCCTTCTTGGCCACTTGGGCCACCGTTGGCTCACGTTGAGATCTACAATAACTCACGTGAGATGAGAAAGAACCTTCTTGGCCACTTGGGTAGCACAAAACGCCACTTACCACTCTATCATGAGGAGGCGGTTGAGACAGTCTTCTCCACAAGCGACCTCCCCTTGGGCTCGTTCTTCTTTGGAGAGAGGAGGACACTCGCACAGCATTCGTTTAATATCTCGGTGGGATTTGTTCTTCTTCCTGTGGAGGACGAGGCAGTAAAAGTCAGGTTAGATCGGATTTGGGAAGAGAAATTACTCCTCCATCAGTTGTTCCTGGAGGAAATTCATCTGTCCTCTAGAAAACCAGACAGATGGGTGGATTTGGACAACGACCAGAAGGTAGAGGGGTAACTGAGGACACTGCTTTGAGTGGGAGAGGAGGACTTTCTGATCACAAAAGATGATTTTATAGAAAGACAACCTGGAATAGTTAACTTCTTTTCATCCCATCTTCATGTCATCCAGAGGGACCTGGACAGGCTGGAGAAGAGGGGTGGGAGAACCTCAAGAGGGTCAACCAGGCCAAGAGAAAGGTCCTACCCATGGGTTGGGGTAATCTGTGGGTTCAGTAGATGATGGGGGATGATGGGATGGAGAGCAGCGCTGAGGAGAAGGACTTGGGGTGTTGGGGAGGAGAAGCTCGACAGGAGCCCCAGCGTGCGCTCCCAGCCCAGAAACCACCCGTGTCCTGGGCTGCATCCAGAGCAGCGTGGCCAGCAGGGACGGAGGGGATTCTGCCCCTCTGCTCCTCTCCAGGAGACCTCATCTGGAGGATTGGGGCCAATTCTGGAATCCTCACCAGAAGGAGAAGATGGAGCTGTTGGAACGGGTCCAGAGGAGGCTCCAAGGATGATGTGAGGGTTGGAGCACCTCCCATCCGAGGACAGGCTGAGAGAGTTGGGGTTGTTCAGCCTGGAGAAGAGAAGGCTCCGAGGAGACCTTACAGCGACCTTCCACTACCTGAAGGGGCTCCAGGAAAGCTGTGGAGGGGCTGTTCCCAAAGGCGTGTGGGGATGGGACGAGGGACAATGGGGATAAACTGGAGAGGGGCAGAGTTAGACTGGACGTGCGGAGGAATTTCTTCACCATGAGTAGTGAGACACCGGCCCAGGTTGCCCAGGGAAGCTCTCGCTGTCCCATTCCTGGAGGTGTTCAAGACCAGGTCGGATGGGGCTTGGATCCCCCCGAATCCTCAACAGAAGGAGAACATGGAGCTGTTGGAACGGGTCCAGAGGAGGCTCCAAGGATGATGCGAGGGCTGAAGCACCTCCCATCCGAGGACAGGCTGAGAGAGTTGGGGTTCTTCAGCCTGGAGAAGGCTTCGAGGACACCTTAGAACAGCTTCCAGGACTGAAAGTGCATCCAGGAAAGCTGAAGAGGGACTTTTTCCAAGGGCCTGGAGTGATAGGCTCAGGGGGAATGGCTTTAAATTGAAAGGAGAAGATTTAGATTGGACATTGGGAAGAAATTTAGAGAGAAGGACATTGTGGGAGACCTCATTTGGAGGATTGGGTCCAGTTCTGGAATCCTCAGCAGAAGGACATGGACCTGTTGGAATGGGTCCAGAGGAGACCATGGAGATGATGCGAGGGCTGGAGAACCTCCCATCCAAGGACAGGCTGAGAGAGTTGGGGTTGTTCAGCCTGGAGAAGGCTCCGAGGAGACCTTAGAGCAGTTTCCAGTACTAAAAGGGGCTCCAGGAAAGCTGAAGAGGGACTTTTTCCGCGGGCCTGGAGTGATGGGACGAGGGGGAGTGGCTTTAAATCAGAAGGGGAAGATTTAGATGAGACATTAGGAAGAAATTCTTCACAAGGAGAGTGGGGAGGCCCTGGAGTAAGTTCTCCAAGGAATTTGTGGCTGCCCCATCCCTGGAGGTGTCGAAGGCCACGTTGGATGGGGCTTGGATCCCCCTGATCCAGTGGGAGGTGTCCCTGCCCATGGCAGGAGGTTGGAACTGGATGGGCTTTGAGGTCCCTTCCAACCCAACCCATTCCATGGTTCTATATCATCCAATCTTCCACCTCTTCCCATCACCGGGGCCCAACCAGGATTTTCCGTTTAGGAGAAGAGATCCAGGGGAGGTTAAACATTTGTCCAACATCAGTTCCTCGATGAGCTGCTTTGCCAGACGTAGGGAACGTGACATCCCTCCCTCCAAACGACCCCAATTTTGGCCATAAAAAAGCTATAACGGAACCAAATGTTGGTTAAAACCTAAAATCGCTCCCGGAAAGGGGAAAGAAAAGGGTAAAAAAATGAGTTACCTTTCTGTCAAGTAGACGTTCTCCTCAATAAGGTCAAAGTAACACGGCATCTTCCCTTGCTTGGCAAACTCCTTCCAGCGTTGGGGGTCTCTGAAGTCATCCATGATACACGGTCGACCGACCATGGAGGAGTCCTGTGGTGCCACCTCCCCTTGCTCCCCCTCCGGCTTGGCCTTCTTCTTCTCCCTTGAGTCCACGTCGCTCTCGGAGTCGCTTTCTAATTCCGGACCTCTTTTTTTTGGTGGACCTCGTTCTTTTGTATCATTTTTTTCCACCACTTTTCCCTCCTCCTCCTCTTTTTTCTCGCCGCCGGGAACCGACTCCTTGGTGGAATTGCTGCTGATCTCATGGGCTTGAACGGAGCCCGTTTCTTTCTGCCCGACTTCTTGGGATTTACTCGAGGGGCTGAGAAAACGAGGCTTGCACTCATCATCCCAACGGTCATCCTCTTCGAACTCCTCGTGATCCTCCGTTAGAGAATCCGGGACTTGCCCTTGGATTCGTTCATAATGAACTGGAGAAGGTCGGCTGGTGGACCTTGTGTCCCAGTAACCGTTACCTTGCCAGTAGCTCTGAGAGCCGCTGTACGCTTCCGAGCCCGGTTGGTAGATGTAGCCCGAGTAGACTCCAAAGCTGCTATCTGGCTGTTGGTAGGTGCTGCTGGGCTTCTCCGACTGGGCCAAGTCCCAGCCCACACCACCCAAATCCCCCGTTGCCTGAAAGCCGTCCACCCTGGAGAGATCTCCACCACCAGCCTGGTTGAACCCATCATTCCCTTGCCTGCTGTCAGGTTTGGAAGAGCTCATCTCGTGGTGGGATTTCTCAGCGCTTTCAAAACTCTCCGGCAGACAAAAAGGTTGTTCGTCTTGTCGGCCGGTTGGTCTCCCAACGGACATCAGCTCCTTCAACGTTACCGTCTCATCCGGATTGGGTTTGCCGTGAGAATCCGCCAATAGGTCTGCCTGACTCGTACTATCAACACCATCGCTCTGAGGTTGGCACGGATCTGCTCGGAGCTCCTCGGTGTCCTTCCTGCTGAGCTCAGTAGAAGTTGCCAGACTCTTCTCCATCCCTCTTGGAGAACATCTGCTTTCTGCTTGTGGACCACTTTTACTCTCCGATCTTTCTTCATAGTAGGGTCTACTGGGCTCTGGTCGCTCATCATCCCAGTGGTCGGAGAAGCGCCGGTTGCTCTGGTTGCTCCACGAGGAACCTGGGCTGGTCTCCTCCGTGGCTATGGTTGAGTTCTTTGGTACAACCACAACAGACTGGAGGCGCTTTCGTGGCGTGCCGTCATCCGAATCCGAGTCTTCTGTCTCACTGTCCTCACTTCCCGCCTCGCTGTCGCTCTCCCCTGTGTCCGAATAATCATCGTGAGCAGCAGGAACGAACTCGGAGGTGTTGCCGCTGCTGTCGCACGTCGGGGCTTGAGTTACCGTTTCCGTTTCTTCTGTGGTGACGACGACATCGCAAGAGGGAAACAAAGCATCTGGAAAAGCCGAAGCCACCAAAGGCTCGTTTCCCTCCTCCTTCTCAGCGAAGACACCAAGACATTGATGTCCCAAATCATCCGGCCCAACCCTCTCGCTGGAAACGGCACCTTCTTCCGTCACCTCCTCTCTGCAGCGATGCTCCAGGGGCGCTTCTGAATAGTACGAATGTTCATCTTGGAAGGACGCTTTACCTTTTGCCGACCCAAGATCAACGTGTTGAGTATCCAACTCCAGCACCTCTTCGGCTTCCGAATGCTGGAACAGCTCTTGGTGTCCATCCGGTGGTGGTACGTCCCACTTGGAAGAGACGCTTTCCTCCGGCGTGGGATGATCTGACCCGAGCCTTGAGGAACAACCATCCTGGGAAGGATCCGTGCTCGAGCTTTCTGCTGCCGAGCTCATTTTATGGGCAGGATGACTGCGCTCATCGTCACAAGTAGACTTCACGTGCTGATCCTCCACGTTCTCATAACCACACGTAACCGTCTCCGGCTCTACCTGCACCTCCAAGAAAGTCTCAGATGTGACTTTCGAATCTCCCGATTCTGCTTCGATTTCAACTTCCGAATGATACAAAGCAGCGGTGGCATCATCTGAAATGTAGCAAAAAACTGGTTCTTTGGTTTTATCGCCCAGAATTACCTGATCCTCAAGCTTTTGAAGTCCAGGTTTAGCGTCATCTACATTCACAACGGGTAAAGGGATGACTTCTCCTTGCTGCTGCGGGACCGGAGCCTCCGTTTGCCCAAGGAGAACGTTGCAATCGCTGGACTGGACCTGAGAATCATCTGCTTCTTCTTCTTGAGACACATACGCGTTCTCCAACCCATTAGATGGCAACAGATACGACGGATTTATCTTCACGACAGGCGATGCCTCTGATTGACACAGGTTATCGTCAGAAGATGCGGCCACGTCCTCTGGTTTGGAGGCACTGGAAGATGCCAAACCATCAGCTTTGTCCTCCGGAGACGCGGTTACACTCAACTCCCCGGGAAAACACGTTCTTAACGGATCACACGTTATCTTCAACGAAGTTTCCTGCTCCTTAACACTGCCGCGGCATTCATTTCCCGCCAGCTCCTCAGACTTGGAGTGGGCGAAATCCACTTTGGATTCATCCGCCTTTTTGGAAGCGGGCGAATCGTTGACGGGATTTAACGGAGAAAGCGCCTTTTCGACTCTTTTGGCAAGAGCCACCCTGCTCTCGTTGCTCTTTAGACAAGAGGTCTCAACATCTAGAGAATTAGATTGCGCTTTGATTTCTTCCATCGATTCTGTACAACAGAAAGAACTCTTAAATTTATCGGGCTTTGGCGCGGGGGTCTTGGAAGGGGTGGATTTATAACGGGAGGAATTCACATTACTGTCAGGTTTAGAATGGGATGTCCCCTTCCGATAGCCGAGCTCGTCAAGGGGAGAGCACCTTTTGGTGACTTCACTTTCGGAAGTCCGTTTGGAATCTCTATCTGCTTTGGAAGAAGAAGATCTTCCTCTCCGCTCCGGGTCGGCGTGAGATGACTCCAATTTGCTGTCTCGGTCCGATTTACTGTAAGAAGACCTGGAGTCTCTGTAGGAGGAGGAGGAGTGGGATGACGTCCGCCTGGAGTCGCTCGACCTGGAATGGGTCCTCCTGTATTCGTCCTCGGAGTCTGAGCTCTCACGGGTCCTGCTGTCGGCGTACGAACGGGAATACCTCGACCTTTCCCTGTACGGAGAGCTGCGATGGTATCTCCGCTCGGATTCGTAGTAATGCGAACGCTCCGATCTCGAGTAGGAAGAGCTGGTTCGGGAGCTTCGATCCGATCGGGAACGGGAATGAGACCGGCTTCGCCTTCTCTCTCTGTCGGATCGAGAACGGGAGGATGAATACCGCGAATCTCGGTCGGATTTAGAATAACTCGAGTATTTCTCATCTCTGTCCGACTTGGAGCGCGAGGAGGACTTCCCCAAGTCATCACCTCGGATGGATGTGGAGCTTCGTCTTGGTTCTCTCTCCTTTTCCAAACTGGATACCTTCAGCTCGTGTGACCTTTGGCTGGATGAGGTCCTCACCGAATCTTCATCAGACTCAGAGCCCAGTTGCGTCCCATCGGATTGGGAGAACTTCCTCTTCGAGCCCTGTCTCCGGGAGCAGAGAGGAGCACCCTTGGAGCCATCAGAAACCTCCTCGTCTTTCCCAATATGGGAATCTTCCTTCTGCGGAGTCCTCTCCATCTGCTCAAGCGTGGTTTGAGTTACACCTTCTTCCAAACCACGCGATACCACATCCTGCTTGACCTCTGGCTCCAAAGCCTCCTTAGATCCCACCAGGAATGGCTCCTTCGAAGCTCCTTCACCTTCAACGGGTGGTGACAGTAACAGCATCGACATCAGCGTTACCGGCAGTTGTGGCAAAGCTGCGGCCGCAGGAACCGGTAACGACGCTGCCGGCGTCACCGTGGCTGGTGGAGGAGGTGGAGGAGGAGGTGGTGGCGTTGAAGAAAAGTCCACGGTCGATACCGTTGCTTCCGTTACCGGAGGTGGCGGCGGTGGCGGCGGTGGCGGCAGCGTCGCTGCTGGAACTGGTGACGGTTTCGCTGTGACGTTAAGTAAATGCTTTTTAAAATGAATTTTTCCTAATTCTACCTTCGGTTTTGGAGGTGAAGACTCTTCAGCTGAACCTGTGGTGTCCCCCAAGTCCATTTTACTTTTGGAGTTCGAATCGGTTTGAAGGGACGCAGTAGCCGGAGAATTCGGAGTTTCATTTTGTTTCTCGTTTCCGAGACCAGAAAGAAACCGATTCGGTAAAGTTTTCTTGGTTAAACTAAAACTGAAAGACACTTTTTGTCTTCCTTGCTCCTCAAGGTTCACCTTCGTTTTGGTGCCTTTGGGCAAAAAACGACTGGAAGCAACGCCTTTGAAGACGGGGCCTTTGACGAAGCCGCCCTTCTGCACGGTTTCAGGCTTGCCCTGGAGAAGAAAAAGAAGATAAGAGTTAAAAGAACCGATTTGGGAGGATTTAAACTCTATTTTACAGCATTTTTCTTTTCATTTTTCACGATGATAAAATAGAATTGGATTCCTTAGGCCGGAGACAATAATTACTTTCCCAGTCGTTACATAGAGGTGGTCAAGATCAGGTGGGATAGGGCTTGGAGAACCTGATCGGTGGGATAGGTGGGAGAACCTCACCTGCCACGGTGAAGGAGGTGGGACAGGATGGGCTTTGAGATCATGGAATCATAGAACGGTTTGGTTGGAAAAGACCTTTGAGATCATTGAGTCCAACCTCCACCGGTAAACCGGATCCATAAAGATCTCACCTATCCATCTTCTAAACACCTCCAAGGATAGGGACTCCACCATCACCCTGGGCGCCCACCAACACCAAATGAGTCAACGGCCTCGCGGCGCTCTGCTGGCACATCCCTGGATGGGGACGGCACAAGTGCCACCGGAGGACTTTCCTTTCTTTCCTGGGTTTAAGCACTGAAGAACTGGAATCCCAAAACAACACCGGTTTACTCGATCATCCGATCCGACTGGTTTAGATCGGAAAGGACTTCAAAGCCCATCCAGTTCCAAGCCCCTGCCATGGGAACCTCCTACTGGCTCAGGTTGCTCCAAGCCCCATCCAACGTGGCCTTCAACACCTCCAGGGATGGGATCTGGAGGTTCTGGATGACGGTAAGTTCAAATCATAGAATCATGGAATGTGTTGGGTTGGAAGGGATCCCAAAGCCCATCCAGTTCCAATCTCCTGCCATGGGCAGGGACACCTCCCACTGGATCAGGGTGCTCCAAGCCCCATCCAACGTGGCCTTCAACACCTCCAGGGATGGGGCAGCCACAAATTCTTTGGACAATCTACTCCAGGGCCTCCCCACTCTCATGGTGAAGAACTTCTTCCTAATGTCTCATCTAAACCTTTCAACTTAAAGCCATTCCCCTTCGTCCTATCACTCCAAACCCTTGGAAAAAGTCCCTCCCCAGTTTTTCTGGATGCACTTTTAGTCTTGGAAGCTGCTCTAAGGTCTCCTCAGAGCCTTCTCCAGGCTGAACAACCCCAACCCTTCTCAGCCTGTCCTCACAGCAGAGGTTCTGCAGCCTTTGGATCATCTCTGTGGCCTCCTCTGGACCTGTTCCATCAGATCCATCTCCTTCTTCTGGTGAAGATGCCAGAACTGGACCTAATCCTCCAGATGAGGTCTCCCCAGAGAGGAGCAGAGGGTCAGAATCCCCTCCGTCCCTGCTGGCCACGCTGCTCCGGATGCAGCCCAGGACACGGGTGGTTTCTGGGCTGGGAGCGCACGTTCCCATCTCATGTTGAGCTCTCTCTGGATACGTTCATCTGAACGTTCTGTCTCTTTTGACTCAAGAACCAACAGACGAAACGATCTCGGTTGTATCAGAGTTCCATCAAGGAAAGAATCGGGTTTACTCACCTCATTTTCTTCTTCTCTGTCGGAGCGCGGCCGAGGGAACATGAAAAAGAAAACACAAAATCAAAGCGTAAACATCAGGCAAAACCACGAAAGGTCACATCAGATCTCCAGAGCTCCAAACAGGACAGGCCTTGGAGACACAGAGCAAAGCCAACGCCAACCCGGCTCTAAGATGTCCCTTCCAACATCACCTGGTGGTCAACCAGAGGTCAACCACTTTCCGGAAGGGAAGACGACACGAGTTTGAAAAACTCAGGAAATTCCAAACTGAATATTTTCGTAGGGACTTGGGACAGAGCAAACCTTTTCTGAGCAAAGTGGCAGCTTGGAGAGGTCTTCTGTGGGTGGGAAGACCAAGAAGAGCCTTGGTTCAACAGACCTTGATGAGATGTCCGCTGTAAGAATGAAGAGTCGGCTCTAAAAGTCTCGGAAGTGAGTTGTGAGAAGGTATATTTGGTCGCCTTTCAAGTCTCGTGTTTTCCGTAGTAGACCAAGAAGAGTGGAAGCATCTCCCACCACCAGGAATGAAGATACTCATGAACCTCTTGGTGCCGTATAACCTATTATGGAACCACAGCCCCCGGATGTTCACCACGATGCTTAGCGCTAATTAATTAGTATTTGAGCAATTAGCGACTTGACAAGGAACTCATTTGGAGCACTATTTCGATCCCAACCCAACCCGATAAGGCTGAGCCCACGGGCAAACCCAACTCTTCTCTGCTCCCCAAGTTCTTCACTCTGATACCACGAGCAAAGCAGTTTCTCCTACAAGGAAGGAGAAAGAACACGACTCCTGCTAAGACCAGGAAAATTCATGGAATCAAAGGATGGTTTAGGTTGGAAGGGACTTGAAAGCCCATCCAGGTTCAACTCCTTCCCGTGGGCAGGGACACCTCCCACTGGATCAGGGTGATCCAAGGCCCATCCAACGTGGCCTTCAACAACTCCAGGGATGGAGAAGCCACAGCTTCTCTGGGCAACCTCTTCCAGGGCCTCCCCACCCTCCTTGTGAAGAAGTTCTTCTTAATGGCTCATCTAAATCTTCCCCTTCCAATTTAAAGCCATTTCTCCTTTGTCCCACCAGTCCGGACCGGTGGAAAAAGCCCCTCCGCAGCTTTCCTGGAGGCCCTTTCAGTCCTCAAAGCTGCTCCAAGGTTTCCTCTTCTCCTGAACAACCCCAACTCTCTCATCCTGTCCTCTTGGCAGAGATGTTCCAACCCTTGGATCATCTCTGTGGGTTCCTCTGGATGTTCACACACAGACAACCTTTTCCCTGTCCACGTTATAGATAAGTTCTCAGCAGGACCTTCACTAAACCACGTCAGGGACACGGTTTAGTGGCAGAGAAGAATGGTTGGACTCGATGATCCAAGTGGTCTTCTCCAACCTGGTGATTCTACGGTTCTACACCAGCTTTTGAGCCACAATTCAACGCTGTCGCAGCGAGACGGTGAAAGGTTTCTTGCAAGGAAGGTTGACTGCAAACATCAACCAATCAGGAGGTACCGCTGCCTGGAGAAGAACGCCAAAACTCTCGGTTTCTGCATAACGCAAACGGGAACCCAACGCGGTGACAGCACGGTAAGAACCACCCATTCCTCCATCTCAATCATCATCACCAGAGAATGAGGAGCAACCAAGTAGAAAGACCAACCACTAACAGTTGTCCTGCCTCTACCAAGATCCAGTTGATGAAGCTTCTTAATAGGCTACAAATCATTCTTGGAGCAGCAAAAAGAGGGTTGGTTTTCCTTGAGGAAACATCAGCCACACCTTTAAGGAACCTGTGGAGCACACGTGTGCTTTAATGGGGTAAAGGAAGCAATGAATTCAAACCACTGCCGACCTGGAGAAGTTCTCAGAAGTTCTGAGAACAGCACTTGGATACAAATCGGTGCCTAAAAAGGAGGTTTCGGTTTAAGGATTACAGAATGTGGAGTTTTAGAATTCCAGGACATCCATGTTGTTATCGGTCACGGATTCCGAGTGCTAAACGCAAGTGTTGACAAGCGGTGAGAACCACACTGAGGTCTGGCGCAGCCCAGACCCAACGTCAACACTGGAATCGATGATCATAGAATGGGTTGGGTTGGATGGGACTTCAAAGCCCATCCAGTTCCAACCCTCTGCCATGGGCAGGGACACCTCCCACTGGATGAGGGGGATCCAAACCCCATCCAATGTGGCCTTCAACACCTCCAGGGATGGGGCAGCCACAACTTCCCAACTGGACAACCAGTGACTCCCCACCCTCACAGGAGAATATTTCTTCCTAAGATCTCACCTCAATCTCCCCTCTTTCCGCTTCAAACCATTCCCGTTGTCCTATCCCTGCACTCCATGATCAGGAGCCCCTCCTCAGCTTTCCTGGAGGCCCTTTCCATACTGGAAGCTGCTCCAAGGTCTCCCTGGAGCCTTCTCTTCTCCAGGCTGAAGAACCGCAACTCTCTCAGCCTGTCCTCCTAGCAGAGGTTCTCCAGCTCTCGGCTCATCCTTGTGGCCTCTTCTGGACCCGTTTCAGCCTTTCCCTTCAAAAACCCTTTTTGCCAAATTCCTCCCACACTGGGTTGGAAGTTATATCAAATCCCCACGTTATGAACCTGAGGAACTGTCAGGAAGAAGACACAGCACAACACAAGCGTACGGGAGCTCGGGATCCATCCAAAACACACAACCCTTTGGTTTGCCATAGAGAGGGATCCGCATTGGTTGGATCCATGGGATGAGGGCAACAGGATGGGGTTCCACCAGGGTCAATGCTGAGTCCTGCACTTGGGGGACACCAACCCCGTGCAGCTCCAGGCGTGGGGAAGACCAATAATGACGAGTAGCAGTGGGTTCTACACCAGGATATGATGAAACCTGCACTTGGACAACCCCGTGCGGCTCCAGGCTCGGAGAAGAGCGGCTGGAAAGCTGCCTGGAGGAGAAGGACCTGGGGGTGGTGGTTGACAGCGGCTAAACATGAGCCAGCAGTGGCCCAGGTGGCCAAGAAGGCCACCACCATCCTGGCTTGGATCAGCCCTGGGGTGGCCACAGAAGCAGGGAAGGGATTGTCCACCTGGACTCGGCGCTGGTGAGGCCACACCTCGAATCCTGGGGTCAGTTTTGGGTCCCTCACTCCAAGAAAGACCTTGAGGGGCTGGAGAACGTCTGGAGAAGGGAACGGAGGTGGGGAAGGGGCTGGAGAACAAGGGTTGTGAGGAGCAGCTGAGGGCCCTGGGGGTGTTGATCCTGGAGAAGAGGAGGCTGAGGGGAGACTTCATGGCTCTCTGCAGCTCCTGGAAAGGAGGTTGTGGTGAGATGGGTGTTGGGCTCTTCTCCCAAGGAACAAGAGATGGGATGAGAGGAAATGGCCTCAAGTTGCACCAGGGGAGGTTCAGATTGGACATCAGGAGAAATGTCTTCATGGAAAGGGCTCTCAGGCCGTGGCAGAGGCTGCACAGGAGGTGGTGGAGTCCTCATCCCTGGAGGTGTTTCAAAGTCGGGCAGATGAGGTGCTCAGAGATCTGGTTTCATGATGGACAGTAACGGTTGGACTGGAGGATCTCAAAGATCTTTTCCAACCAAACAATTCTATGATTTGAATCCTGAGGTTCCACAGCTCCAAGGGTTTTCTGGGATGCTTAAAGAGCCTCCTCTCCATTTTCAGGATCAATCCTCCCGGGAAGAGGGCTTTGCTGCTGCTAAAAAAGCCAACGACAAAGGCGGACAACCAAAAAAAAACGCCTCCAGGCTGCAAAAGTCTAAAGGACAAAAGCTGAATGGAGATAAAACCTGAAGAGCTTCACCTCCTCCATCTCCTGGGTTTTATTGTTCATTTTCTTCTTCTTAAAGGAGAAAAAGGTGGAAAGCCTAAAGCTTTTCTTATCTAAACATCTGCAGCCCAACAGCCCTGAGAGCCCACAAAGCCTCAGTCCCAGCAGGCACTGAGGAACCTGCAGATGGGGCATTGTGTAGACATTAGCATAGGTCCATCTGAAAAGCCACCAGCCCGGAGCAATCGCCTTTCTTTCCAAAGGAAGGAAAGAAAATGCAAAACCTCAGCAATCCCTGAAGGAAATTCCAACCTCCAGGTTGGTTTATTTAGGTCATGTCCTGGTGAGGCCCTGGAACAGGTTATCCAGGGAAGTTGTGGTTGTCCCATCCCTGGAGGTGCTCAAGGCCAGGTTGGATGGGGCTTAGGTAGCCTGAGCCAGTGGGAGGTGTCCTGGTGGAGTTCTCATGGGAATGGGGACCTGGATGGGCTTTAAAGTCCATTCCAACCCAAATTATTCTATGATGGTATGGAATTCCAACCTCGAGGCTGCTTCGTTTAGGTCACGTCAGCCAGAAACGTCCTACAAGAGAAGGGACGTGGATCATAGAATCACGGAATGGGTTGAATGGATCATAGAATCACAGAATGGGTTGAGTTGGAAGGGACCTCAAAGCCCATCCAGTTCCTGCCATGAGCAGGGACACCTCCCACTGGATCAGGGGCTCCAAGCCTCATCCAACGTGGCCTTCAACACCTCCAGGGATGGGATTTGGGCGTTCTGGTTGATGGTAAGTTAGAATCATGAAACACCGGAATAGTTTAGGTTGGAAGGAACCTCAAAGCCCATTCAGTTCCTGCCATGAGCAGGGACACCTCCCACTGGATCAGGTTGCTCCAAGCCCCATCCAACTTGGCCTTCAACACCACCAGGGATGGAGCAGCCACCACTTCTCTGGGCAACCTCTTCCAGGGCCTCCCCACCCTCATCATTAAGAATTTCCTTCCTAATATCTCATCTAAACCTTCTCTTTCCAATTTAAAGCCGTCCCTCCTCATCTTATCACTCCAGATCCTTGGAAAAAGTCCCTCAACAGCTTTCCTGGAGCCCCTTTCAGCCCTGGAAGCTGCTCTTAAGTTCTCCTCAAAGCCTTCTCCAGGCTGACCAACCCCAACTCTCTCTGTTTCCTCACAGTGGACACATGGACAAACGTGTTGAGGTCCTCGAGATGATCCGAAACAGAGCGCGAAGTTGCTTTGAAACCTTATTTTGCCTTTTCTACTCGGATCTCTCCTACGTTTGCTGCTCCTCAACTGGATAATGTACAACCAGGAGAGGGGGGAAAAAAAAGGAGAGCAGGGAAGTTAATAAACAATCCCGATCCTTCGCCGCCAGCGCCAAAGGAAAGGCCAAAAGCACAGTCGGGAGGAGGAAAATAAATCCCGAACATTATCACACACTTTATTTGAGCGGAAGTTTGAAATCGAGCCGAGGGCTCCGGGAAAGGAGGTCGAGGCAGTTGTAAGCGGATACCTGTCCCTCCACGGCACATCCCTCCGATCCCGCGTTTCTTCCCACCAAAGCAGCGTTTGGTGGATTAAAGACTATTTGAGCTGAGTTTGGAGCTGGAAGTGTGAAGGAGAAGAAGAAAAGAAGTTTCTCCTGAAAATAGAGAGCAGAGAGGAGCGAACGTGGCAGGAAACCAAAGATTGAAAATCATGGAATGGGGTGGGTTGTAGGGACCTCAAAGATCATCGACTCACCAGGTTGGAAAGGACCCACTGGATCATCGAGTCCAATCATTCCTAATGCTCCATTAAACCATGTCCCTCAGCACTTCATCCACCCGTTCCTTAAACACCTCCAGGGAAGGCGACTCCACCCCCTCCCTGGGCAGCTGTTCCAGTGCCAATGACTCTTTCCATGAAGAATATTTTCCTGATGTCCAACCTGAACCTCCCCTGACGGAGCTTCAGGCCATTCCCTCTTGTCCTGTCCTCTGTCACTTGGGAGAAGAGCCCAACACCCTCCTCTCCACAACCTCCTTTCAGGCAGTTGTAGAGCACAATAAGGTCTCCCCTCAGCCTCCTCTTCTCCAGGCTGAACATCCCCAGGTCCATCAGCCGCTCCTCATCAGATGTTCTCCAGCTCCTCCCCAGCTTCGTTGCTCTTCTCTGGACACTCTCCAGAGCCTCAACATCCTTCTTGTGGTGAGGGGCCCAGAACTGAACACAGTACTTACGGTGTGGTCTCACCAGTGCCGAGCACAGAGGGAGAATCCCCTCCCTGGACCTGCTGGTCACACCGTTTCTGATCCAAGCCAAGATGCCAGTGGCCTTCTTGGCCACCTGGGCCACTGCTGGCTCATGGTCAGTTGCTGTCAATCAACCCCTCCAGGTCCTTCTCTCCAGCCACTCTTTCCCCAGTCTGGAGCGCTGCAGGACCCCCAAGTGCAGGACCCGGCATTTGGCCTTGTTAAACCTCATCCCATTGGTCTCATCCCAGCAGTCCATCCTATTCAGATCCCTTTGGAGCCTCCGTACCCTCCAGCAGATCCACACTTCCACCCAGCTTAGTGTCACCTCCAAACTTGCTGAGGGTGCACTCAACGCCTTCATCCAGGTCATTGATGAAGACCTTGAACAGAGCTGGGCCAGCACCGAGCCCTGAGGAACCCCACTTGGAACTGACCTCCAGCTGGAGGTAACTCCATTGACCACCACTCTCTGGGCACAGCCATCCAACCAGTTTTCAACCCAATCCCCTGCCCACCTCCCACAGGTTGCTCCAAGCCCCATCCAACGTGGCCTTCAACACCTCCAGGGATGGGGCAGCCACAAATTCGCCGGACAACCTACTCCAGGGCCTCAGCACCCTCACAGGAGAACATTTCTTCCTAAGATCTCATCTCAATCTCCCCTCTTGCAGCTTCAAACCTTGTCCTATTCCTGCAATCCTTAATCAAGAAGGTCTTCCCAGTTTTCTTGGAGCTCCTTTCAGTCCTGGAAGCTGCTCTAAGGTCTCCTTGGAGCCTTCTCCAGGCTGAAGAACCCCAATTCTCTCAGCCTGTCCTCCCTCGGATCAACTTTATAAACCAAGATCAAACCCAAACGTGAAGCATTTCAGCAGTAGACACCGAGAAGAAGAAGAAGAAGGAACTCAACTCCTGTAGCTTCCACGTCGTGTCTCTCATCCAGCTGGAAGAAAGCCTCCAAGAAGGGATTCAAGAGGCATTAAGTCCCAATATGGAAAATTTATAGCACTATAAAAGCTAAAATGCCTGGAATTGCCAGCTGGAAGAACTTCTACCCAAGCTCCGGGGCCAGCAGAGTCCATTAAGACCCTTCCCAGGACACATCCACCCAAGTAGCGACCAAAACCCGGGAAGAATGGGATGAAATAATGGGGAAAAAGGAGGATTTATGAAAATAATTCGCTTTTGGTGCTGTTTCAGTTTTGGTGCTCTCCTCTTTGTGCTCAGTGCCAGAAGAAGACATTCTTCTATTGGAAGTTTCCACCATGAGAAGTTGCCACACAAGAAACACCAAATAACTTTAAAGCTCTATGAGAAGTTCCCACCACGAGAAGCACCAAACACCTTTAAAGCTCTATGAGAAGTTCCCACCACGAGAAGCACCAAATACCTTTAAAGTTCTATAGGAAGTTTCCACCATGGGATCCACCAAATACCTTTAAAGCTCTACGAGAAGTTGCCACCACGAGAAGCACCAAATACTTTTAAAGCTCTACGAGGAGTTGCCACCATGAGAAGCACCAAATACCTTTAAAGCTCTATGAGAAGTTCCCACCACGAGAAGCACCAAATACCTTTAAAGCTCTACGAGAAGTTCCCACCACGAGAAGCACCAAATACCTTTAAAGCTCTATAAGAAGTTCCCACCACGAGAAGCACCAAATACCTTTAAAGCTCTATAAGAAGTTCCCACCATGAGAAGCACCAAATACCTTTAAAGCTCTACGAGAAGTTGCCACCACGAGAAGCACCAAATACCTTTAAAGCTCTACGAGGAGTTCCCACCACGAGAAGCACCAAATACCTCTAAAGCTCTACGAGAAGTTTCCACTGCTCGTCTTTTAAACTCCTCCAGGGATGGAGATTCCACCACCGCCACCTCTGCTGGAGCTTGAGGACCCTTTCCGGTTAGGAATTCCTCCTAATATCCAACTTAAACGTCCTCCTGGGCACCTTGAGGTCAGTTCCTCTCATCCCATCTCTCCTCCAGGGAGACCTTAGAGCAGCTTCCAGGATTGAAAGGGGCTCCAGGAAAACTGAGGAGGGCCTTTGATGAAGGTGTGGGTGGACAGAACGAGGGGGGAGGACTTGGAATTGGAAGGGGAAAATGTAGATGAGCTCTCAGGAAGGAATTCTTCACTCTGAGGTTGGTGAAGCCCCGGCCAAGGTCGCTCAGATAAGTGGTGGCTGCCCACTTGTGGCTGGAGGTGTTGGAGGCCACGTTGGAGGAGGCTTTGTGCAACCTGATCCAGTGGGAGGTGTCCCTGCTCATGGGAGGAGGTGGAACAAGGTGGGCTTTGAGGTCCCCCCTCCCACCCAAACCCATCCCATGAGTCTATGACCATCCACCATCTCTCAGGCTACCAACAACACCCCATCTTCACCCCATAACTCACTCCAACCTTCACGAGAAGACACTTCCCAACACCCAAACATCCCTAAATTCAGCCTTCGTAGGGTGGAACCTTCAACTCCAAACCCTTTGTCTTCTCGGTGCCGTAGATGTTCTGCAACGTTCCGGCCAAGAATGAATCGCAGCTTTAATAGCAAATCCTTAACGTATTTATTTCTTCGACGATTATAGGAGTTTAATCTTCTGCCATGGGCAGGGACACCTCCCACTGGATCAGGGTGATCCAAGCCCCATCCAACGTGGCCTTCAACACCTCCAGGGATGGGATTTGGGTGTTCTGGTTGAAGGCAAATTAAAATCATGGAACTATGGAATGGTTTGAGCTGGAAAGGACCTCAAAGCTCATCCAGTTCCACCCCCCTGCCATGGGCAGGGACACTTCCCACTGGATGAGGGTGATCCAAGCCCCATCCAACGTGGTCTTCAACACCTCCAGGGATGGGATTTGGGTGTTCTGGTTGAAGGCAAATTAAAATCATGGAACTATGGAATGGTTTGGGTTGGAAGGGACCCTAAAGCTCATCCAGTTCTGCCCCTCTGCCATGGGCAGAGACACCTCCCACTGGCTCAGGGTGATCCAAGCCCCATCCAATGTGGCCTTCAACACCTCCAGGGATGGGATTTGGGTGTTCCGTTTGACAGCAAGTTAAAATCATGGAACTATGGAATGGTTTGGGTTGGAAAGGACCTCAAAGTTCATCCAGTTCCACCCCCTGCCATGGGCAGGGACACCTCCCACTGGATCAGGGTGATCCAAGCCCCATCCAACGTGGCCTTCAACACCTCCAGGGATGGAGCAACCACCACTGCTCTGGGCAACCTGGTCCAGGACCTCCTCACCCTCACAGGAGAACATTTCTCCCTAAGATCTCATCTCAATGTCCCCTCTTTCAGCTTTCCCTCGCCCTGTCCCTGCCCTCCATGATCAAAAGCCCTTCCTCAGCTTTCCTGGAGATCCTTTCCAGACTGGCAGCTGCTCTAAGGTCTCCTCAGAGCCTTCTCTTCTCCTGAACAACCCCAACTCTCTCAGCCCGTCCTCGGATGGGAGGTGCTCCAGCCCTTGAAGACAACTCCTCTAAGATCCAACCTACAAACCTCACGCTTTGAGGTACAAAAGGCAACGGTACCAAAACTACGCTGTGGGTGGAGCAGGAGAAGAGCAGAAGAAGTAGCACCGCACGGTGTCCACATCTCCTTCCTGGAGGTACCAAACCTGGAGAGAAACGACCTCATTTAATTGGGTTCTCCTGAAAGCCTTCAGAAAATCCAAGTCCAGTTGGGAAGTCTCCTAAGATCCCGTCAAAAACAACAAACCCAAGTGAGAAACTTGTCTGGAAACTTGTCTTGGAGACCAAGTGAAGGACTCCTCCCACGACCGAGACAAATTCAGACAGGAAAAGACTATTTTTCTTTAAAGAAATTGACTTTTTGGAGACATTCAGGCTTAAAAAATGAGATGGAAAACCTTCAGGCTCTCTCAGGCAACCAGAGGCAGTTTTCTTCCTTCCCTACTCTGGATTTTACACCCATGGGATCATCATTGTGTCCTTCATAAAGCAGAAGGATCAAAAAGGGAATGCAGGTGTCAAACCGAGCCCTTCTCTTCCATAACCTTCTCACCAAGAGATGAGAACACACCCAAGAACCCAAAATTGGGCGTTTCACCCCAACGCCATCACCAGGAGCTTCTGCCTTGTGTTGAGGGAACAAACATCACTGACCATCTTCCCTAAAGAAAAGCAGAAAATAGAACCCAGATGAGTCTCAAGACTTTGTTTCCCACCCCACCAAACTTTTTGGTGCCCCGATCCACGTCTCTTCTTCCAGGGCTTGTCCTCACCTCCAAGTCTCCTCACCATCCCTCAAAAGCTTCATCCCCCTACTCAAAGCCTCATCCTCCTGCAGGTCTCATCGACACGAGCCAACCGTGTCCTGGGCTGCATCCAGAGCAGCGTGGCCAGCAGGGACGGAGGGGATTCCGCCCCTCTGCTCCTCTCCTGGAGACCTCAACTGGAGGATTGGGTCCAGTTCTGGAATCCTCACCAGAAGAAGGAGATGGAGCTGTTGGAACGGGTCCAGAGGAGGCTCCAAGGATGATGGAGAACCTCCCATCCGAGGACAGGCTGAGAGAGTTGGGGTTGTTCAGCCTGGAGAAGAGAAGATTCCGAGGAGACCTCAGAGCGACCTTCCAGGACTGAAAGTGCATCCAGGAAAGTTGGAGAGGGACTTTTTCCAAGGGCCTGGAGTGATAGGATAAGGGGGAATGGCTTTAAATTGAAAGGAGATTTAGATGAGACATTAGGAAGAAATTTAGAGAGAAGGACATTGTGGGGGACCTCATCTGGAGGATTGGGGCCAGTTTGGGAATCCTCAACAGAAGAAGGAGATGGAGCTGTTGGAATGGGTCCAGAGGAGACCATGGAGATGATGCGAGGTCTGGAGAACCTCCCATCCGAGGACAGGCTGAGAGAGTTGGGGTTGTTCAGCCTGGAGAAGAGAAGGCTCCGAGGAGACCTTAGAGAGACCTTCCAGTACCTGAAGAGGCTCCAAGAAAGCTGCAGAGGGGCTGTTCCCAAAGGCGTGTGGGGATGGGACGAGGGGCAATGGGGATAAACTGGAGAGGGGCAGAGTTAGACTGGACATGAGGAGGGATTTCTTCCCCATGGGAGTGGTGAGGCCCTGGAAGAGGTTGCCCAGAAAAACTGTGGCTGCCCCATCCCTGGAGGTGTTGAAGGCCACGTTGGATGGGCCTTGGATCACCCTGATCCAGTGGGAGGTGCCCATGGCAGAGGGGTTGGAACTGGATGATCTTCAAGGTCCCTTCCAACCCAAACTACCCTATGATTCAGGAAGCGAAAGAAACATCAAGTCTCAAATGCCCCAAACGCTGTCCCAACGAGTCCCAACAGCTGCAACGCATGTTGAAAACCCCACTCGGAGGCGCAACCAAAAACCTGAAGTTTTAGACGGTTTGAAGGTGCACTTTGCACTTCAACAAAATCACCGCGGGCTTCAAACGGGTTGGGCCTAAACCCTGGTCCCACCCAACCACCCACGTGCCCCACCAAGCTCCACCAGCCTGAGGAGATGCTGGACGGCGGGGAGATCATCGTCCCTCAAAACGGAGTGGGACTCAAGTTGAGGAGGTGGTCTACGTGCAGTGAAGCACCGAAGAAGCATAGAATGGTTTGGGTTGGAAGGGACCTCAAAGATCATCCAGTTCCAACCCCACCCTGTCACGGGCAGGGACACCTCCCACTGGATCAAGGGGATCAAAGCCCCATCCAACGTGGCCTTCAACACCTCCAGGGATGGGGCAGCCACCACTTCTCTGCACAACCTGTTCCAAGGCCTTCCCACCCTCACGGAGGAACATTTCTTCCCAAGATCTCATCTCAATCTCCCCTCTTGCAGCTTCAAACCGTTCCCATCGCCCTCTCCACGCCCTCCCTGATCAGAAGCCCCTCCCCAGCTTTCCTGGAGGTCCCCAAGAAGCAGAAGAGAAGTTATTCCAACCGTAGGGCGTGCAACAGAACCTACTGCAGCACCTTTGGTTTCCATCGCAACGTGTGGACGCAAGTCGAAGAACTCCTTGTGATTCCCAATCCAACTCTCCTCACGCGATGACCCCACCAACGCATCACTTGTCCACCACAGACGATCTCGGTGTCTCATCACAAGAAGCACCAACTCATCTGAGGTTTGGCCACATCAGCTGCACCACAACAGCTCCATGAAGAGCACAAAGAGATGAAGCTCCTTCCGCTCACAGCTTACGATACAAACATCCACCAAGTAGGTCCAGGTCGACGTTGAGCAGCTCCATGGAGAAGACGTAGACCTCGCTTGCAGCTTGGCAGGAGCTACAGGGACTCAGGACAGTCGCAATTTTAGCATCCAAAGGGGCGAGGCGAGCTGGGCTTGCTGGACGCTGATGTTCTCAAGAACCTGAGCAGCCACGTGGGACGTGGAGAGTGAGCGAGCAGGTGAAAGCCAACAGGAAACCTTTGGTAAAGACCATCGGCATCTACTCAAGTCACCTGTAGATCAGGTCCTCAACTCAGTATTCCACCTCCTGCAGTCAGCGCTGAGCTCCACCACAGCACCAACAACGTTCCATCATCTTCAAAGTCAGATTGGATGGGGTTTTGAGGAACCTCATCTCATGGTTGAAGCCTCTGGTGGTGGTTGGACTGGATGATTCCTTCCAACCCAAACCATTCGGTGAATCATTCCCATGGGAAACAAGGCTGAGCCTGAAGATCTACCCAACGCTCTCCAAGCCCCCACACCTCACAAGCAGCACAACTCCAACGCTTGGAGCTCCAAAATCACCTCCTCCAAAGAACAAACCACGCGCAATCCTCTTCATCCCCCCACAAAGTGGGAATGAGAACGGAGAAAGCCAACATCTCCATCCACAGCAATTGTCCTGCAGCCACCGTGGTTGGTTTTGAACAGTGTCCTCCACCGCAGTGGGTCACTGAGCTTTGGAAATGCTCAACCAGTTCCTGGGACGCATCGCACGGGGCGTTTCTACCACGGGGACGTTCAAGAGCAGAGAAGGAGGTGAAGAACCTTGAGGAACCCCCACCTCCAGAGAAAACCCTCACCGAGCTACTGCAAATAGAATCAGGGCATCGTTAAGGTCGGGAGAAAAAACTCATAAGGTCATCCAGATCAACCATCAGCTCAACCCCGTGCTCACTAAACCATGGCCCCAAGCGCCACGACCACACGCTGTTTGAAGCCCTCCAGACATGGAGGTTCCACCAGGATGTGGATCCTTTTCTGGATGTCTCAGTGGAACATCTGCCACGGGGAGAAGACGGAGCTATAGAACCATAGAATGGGTTGGGTTGGAAGGGACCTCAAAGATCATCCAATTCCAACCCTCTTCCATGGGTAGGGACACCTCCCAATGGTTCCAATTCCTCAAAGCCCCATCCAACGTGGCCTTCAACACCTCCAGGGATGGGGCAGCCACAGATTCCATGGAGCAACCAAGGCCAGGGCTTCCCCACCCTCCCAGGAGAACATTTCTTCCTAAGATCTCATCTTAATCCCCCCCTCTTTCAGCTTCAAACTGCTCCCCCTCATCGTACTCCAGCACTCACTGATCAAGAGCCGCTCTCCACCTTTCCTGGAGCTCCTTTCAGTCCTGGAAGATGCTCCAAGGTCTCCTCAGGACGAGCACGTCCCAAATAAGACACACCATTAACGAAGCAACAAACGCAAGTCCCAGGCTTCAAAACAGGGAAAGAAGGCTCCTAAAAGCCTTCCCCATCCTTGGAAGTGTTGAAGGCCACGTTGGATGAGGTTTGGAGCAACCTAATCCAGTAGGAGGTGTCCCTGCCCATGGCTGGGGTTGGAAGTGGATGATCTTTAAAGTCCTTTCCAACCCAAACCATTCCATAGTTCCATGATTCTAACTTGCTGTCAACCAGAACACCCAATTCCATCCCTGGAGGTGTTGAAGGCCACGTTGGATGGGGTTTTATCTTCCAACTCAAACTATTCTCTGATTCTATAAACCAAGCACAGGGTTTGCTTTAGGCTCTTCCATCCCAGGAGAGATGCAGGAGCCACGTCAAGCGCAAATCCAAGTGAACTCTTCCATCTGAAGAGGCTTCAGAACCTTCCAGGTGAGGACAGGCTGAGAGAGTTGGGGTTCTTCAGCCTGGAGAAGAGAAAGCTCCGAGGAGACCTTAAGAGTGACCTTCCAGTCCCTGAAGAGGCTCCAAGAAAGCTGCGGAGGGGCTGTTCCCAAAGGCATGTGGGGATGGGACGAGGCGGAACGGGGATAAACTGGAGAGGGGCAGAGTTAGACTGGACATAAGGAGGAACTTCTTCACCACGAGAGCGGTGAGGAACTGGAATAGGTTGTCCAGGGAAGCTGTGGCTGCGCCATCCCTGGAGGTGTTGAAGGCCACGTTGGATGGACCTTGGATCCCCCTGATCCAGTGGGAGGTGTCCCTGCCCATGGCCGAAGGGTTGGAATTGGATAATCTTTAAGGTCCTTCCAACCTAAACTATTATTCTACAAACTCTCACTCATTGGAGAAGCCTCAATGGGAGGAATCGATCCTTTCGGCTCCACCGAAGCCGTCGGATTTCTCCAGGTGGGTACGGACAGAGCCATCGGCTCTGGCTCAGAAAAAAGGTTTGCTCTGTTGTCCTTGCTCAAACCGCGCCATTTTTAGCTTTGCTTCCGAGCCGCTCGTTGCACGGTGACGTGCCGAGCGCCCACCGCCTCCTTCCCACCCCGGAGCCGCCGCCGCCGCCAAGTTTACGGAGCCCCCGATTGCTTCCAGTCTAAAAAAATATCCAATTAGCCTTTAAAAAGGGGGAAGAAAAAAGGAAAAGGAAGGAAGGAAGGAGGGATAAATCCCACCGTAAGCGGTAGCGTTCGCTCACGAGAAGCGGCCAAAGAGGCGCCCGTGCCGGGATGTTGAGGGGAGCCGGGAAAATCCCGGGGGGGAGAAGGGAAGAGGAGGTCAGAGGCGGCGGTGTCCTGTCAGAAAATGGGGTGAGGGGAAAGGAATGGGAAGAGGATTTGGGGGGGAAGGGACGGGATTGGGGGGGTTTGGGGAGGGGGGGGGTTGGGGGGAGAAACGGGATCCAGAGGAGGAACGGGATTTGACGAGGGGAAACGGGATCTAAGAGGTGGGATGAGGTTTGGGGGGGGGAGACAGGAGAGAAGAGGTGGGATGGGATTGGAAGGGAGGATATGGGGAAGGAGGGGGGGAAAGGGGGTAGGAGGGGGGGAAAGGGGGTTGGAGAGGGGGGAAAACGGGGTCGGAGGGGGGGGAAAGGGGGTCAGAGAGGGGGGGAAAGGGCTTGGGGGGGAAACGGGGTCGGACGGGGGGGGAAGCGGAATTGGAAGGGAGGAAACGGTTGGGGAAATGCGGTCAGGGGGGAAGGGGAGGGAAAGGAGATTGGAGGGGGGAAATGGGGTTGGAGAGGGGGAAACGGGGGGGGGAAAGGGATTGGAGGGGGGAAACGGGGTTGGAGGGGGGAAAATGGGGTTGGAAGGGGGAGGAAACGGGGTTGTAAGGGGGAGGGGAAATGGAATCCAAGAGGGGGAAACGGCGTACAGGCGGGGGGAGGAAGCGGGGTTGGAAGGGGGGGAAACGGGGTCCGAGAGTGGGGGGAACGGGGTCGGAGGGTGGGGAAACGGGGTTTGGGGGGCAAAAGGGGGTCCGGGGAGGGGGGAAACAGGATCCAAGAGTTGGAATGGGATTTGAGAGGGGGAGATGGGAGTGAAGAGGTGGAATGAGATCTGAGGAGGGAAACGGGATTTGAGGGGAGGAAAAGGGAACCAAGAGCTGGAATAGAAATTGGGGGGGGAAATGGGATCCAAGAGGGGGAAATGGGATTGGAGGGGGGTTAAATGGGATCCAAGAGGGGGAAATAGGATTGGAGGGGGGTTAAATGGGATCCAAGAGGGGGAAATAGGATTGGAGGGGCATTAAATGGGATCCAAGTGGGGGAAATAGGATTGGAGGGGGGTAAAATGGGATCCAAGAGGGGGAAACGGGATTGGAAGGGGAATAAAACGGGATCTGACAAGGGGAATAAAACGGGATCCAAGAGGGAAAAGGATTTTAGGGAGGGAAATAGGATCCAGAGGAGGAAGGGGATTTGAGGGGGTAAACAGGATTTGAGGGGGGAGATGGGAACCAAGACAGGGAAGGGGATTTGAAAGGGGAAACCAGGATTCAGAGGGAGAATGGGATTTGGGGAGGGGAAACAGGATCTAAGAGCTGGAATGGGATTGGAGGAGGGAACGTGATCCTGAGGGGGAATAGGATTGAAGGGGGGAAATGGGATGGAAGAGGGGAGACAGGGTTTGAGGGGGGGAAATGTGATTCAAAGGTGGGAGAAACAGGGGATGAGGGGGAAGAAATGGGATTTCTGGGGGGAAAAGGAGGGAAGACGAGGGGGACCGAGGGAAGACCGAGGGAAGACGGAGGGAAGACGAGGGGGACGGAGGGAAGACGAGGGGGACGGAGGGAAGACGAGGGGGACGGAGGGAAGACGAGGGGGACGGAGGGAAGACGAGGGGGAAGGAGGAAAGACGAGGGGGAAGGAGGAAAGACGAGGGGGAAGTAAAGAAGGAGAAGAAGGAGAGAGGGAAGAAGGAGAGAGGGAAGAAGGAGAGAGGGAAGAAGGAGAGAGGGAAGAAGGAGAGAGGGAAGATGGAGAGAAGGAAGATGGAGAGAGGGAAGATGGAGAGAGGAAGAAAGAGGGAGAGAGGGACGAGGGGGAGAAGGAGAGAAGGACTGAGGGGGAAGGAGGAAGAGGAGGAGGGAGAGGGGGAAGAAGGAGATGGAGAGGGAGAAGAGGGGGAAGGAGGGAGAATGGGAAGAAGGAGGAGGAAAGAGGGGAGAGGGAAGAGCAGGATGGAGGGAGAGAGTGTCGAAGGGGAGAAGGAGGAGAGAGAAGGGGGAGAGGGAGAAGGAAGGGGAAAGAGGAGGAAGGAAAGGAGGAGGAAAGAGAGGGGGAGAGGGGGAAGGAGAGGGGAGAGGGGGAAGGAGAGTGGAGAGGGGGAAGGAGAGGGGGAAGGAGAGGGGAGAGGGGGAAAGAGAGGGGAGAGAGGGAAGGAGAGGGGAGAAGGACAGGAGGGGAGCGGGGAAGGCAGCGGAGGCCTCGCGGAGGCCTCTCCAGTCCCGTCGGGCCCCTCTCCCCGCAGGGCTCCCCGCCCGCCCCGTCCCCCCCGCACTCACTCCGGGGTCGGGTGCTCGGGGTCGTAGAAGTCGCCCATGGCCGGGGCAGCGCGGGGCTCGGCTCTCAGGGCCCGCGGGCGGCCCCGCGCCTCAGCGCCCGCCGCCGGGGCCCCGCCATCGCCTGCCGGCCCGGGCCCCGCCCCGGGACCGCCCCCCGCCCGCCCCGCGCGTCACCGACCCGCCACGCGCCTGCCCGGACCCGCCCCCGCCCCGAACGGACCCGCCCCGGACCCGCCGCCTCACCCGCCGGGCCACGCCCACCGCGCTCGAAGCCACGCCCACGCGGTTCAAAGCCCCGTATGGCCGAGCCACGCCCACCGCGCGAGACAGACAAGACGACCGACCGCCAGGCCCCGGCCAACAGGCCACGCCCACCGCCCTCTAGGCCACGCCCACGAGGTTCAAAGCCCCGTATGGCCGTTCCACAGAGCCACACCCACCGCGTGCGAAAGGCAAGCCCGCCGCTCGCCAAGCCCCAACAGGCCACGCCCACCGCCTGACAGGACACGCCCACCGCGTGCGAAAGAC